>NC_086450.1:61838982-62198982 GCF_028390025.1 Pseudophryne corroboree | reverse complement strand
AGGTGAGAGCTGTGCAACCACCACAGGAGTGAAATCTTGGTTTTTGACGACAGGATTATATTTCTGTGCATGTGTAGGTGTGACCCCGACCACTTGTCCAACAGGTCCCACTGGAATACTCTGGCATGGAACCTGCCAAACTGTATGGCCTTGCAGGCCGCCACCATCTTCCCCAACAACCGAATGCACTGATGGATCGACACACTCGATGGTTTCAATATCTGGTTTACCATTTTCTGGATTTCCAGAGCCTTTTCCAGCGGAAGAAATACTCTCTGAACTTCTGTGTCCAGAATCATCCCGAGGAAAGACAACCTTGTCGTCGGTTCCAACTGTGACTTTGGGTAATTTATGACCCACCCGTGTTGTTGGAGTATTGACAGAGAGAGTGATATGTTTTGTAACAACTGCTCCCTGGATCTCGCCTTTATCAGGAGGTCATCCAGATAAGGAATTATATTAACTCCTTTCTGACGAAGGAGGACCATCATCTCCGTCATCACCTTGGTGAATACCCTCGGCGCCGTGGAGAGAGCGAAAGGTAACGTCTGGAATTGGTAATGGCAATCCTGAACCGCGAATCTCAGATAAGCCTGGTGAGGAGGATAAATGGGAACATGCAGGTAAGCATCCTTTATGTCCATCGACACCAAGTATTCCCCCTCCTCCAGACTGGCAATCACTGCCCGAAGTGATTCCATATTGAACTTTAACCTTTCTAGGCAACAATTCAGATCTTTTAGATTTAGGATCGGTCTGACCGAGCCGTCCGGCTTTGGAACCACAAAGAGGCTTGAATAAGAACCCCTCCCTTGTTGTGACAACGGTACCAGGACTATGACCTGGTCTTGACACAATTTTTGGATTGCCGCTGTTACTGCTTCTCTTTCTGGCGGAGAAACTGGCAAGGTTGATTTGAAAAATCGGCATGGAGGAACGTCTTGAAACTCCAGTTGTATCCCTGGGATACTATTTGCAACACCCAGGGATACAGGCCAGACAGAATCCCATCCTGGCTGAAGAGTTTGAGACGTGCCCCCACCCGAGCGGCCTCCCGCAAGGGAGCTCCAGCGTCATGCTGGGGATTTGGCAGAAGTAGGGGTAGACTTCTGCTCTTGGGAACCTGGAGCCGCTGTGGGCTTCTTTCCCCTTCCCCTACCTGCAAAGAAGGGGAAACCTCTCATCTTTTTGTATTTATTGGGCCGAAAGGACTGCATTTGCGGGTGATAGGTCTTTTTTGCCGGTGCAGGCGCAGAGGGCAAAAATGTCGACTTACCTGCGGTAGCCGCCGAGACTAACGCATCCAGGCCATCGCCAAATAAGGCCTCACCTTTATATGGGAGAACCTCCATGTTTCTTTTGGAATCTGCATCCGCATTCCACTGGCGAATCCACAACGCCCGCCTAGCCGATACCGCCATGGTAGCGGCTTGTGAACTCAAGAGTCCAATATCCTTCATTGCTTCCAGCATGTAGTCAGCAGCGTCCTTGATATTCCCTAACTTAAGGAGTATCTCATCTTTATCAATCGTGTCAATTTCTGATGACACGCTTTCTGACCATTTTTCAATAGCGCGACTCACCCATGCGCAGGCAATAGTGGGCCTGAGCATTGTACCATAATGTCGTTTCCATTTTGCGGTCTGCCGGGTCTTTAAGAGAAGCCGTGCCAGGAGCAGGGAGAATTACCTTCTTTGTCAACCTGGAAAGTGCACTGTCTAACACAGGGGGTGACTCCCATTTTTTCCTGTCCTCAGCCGGGAAAGAGTAAGCTATGTGAATCCTTTTGGGAATACGAAATCTTTTATCAGGATTCACCCACATCCCTTCAAACAGAGCATTTAGTTTGTGTGATGGAGGGAACGTGACTTTGGACTTCTTTTCCTTACATAAATACGACTTCTCCTGAGGTACAGGAGTGGTTTCTGTAACCTCCACCACGTCCCTTATAGCCACAATCATATATCAATTTATGATCTCTCTCTCTCTCTGGATTCACTATCGTCGACACAAGAATCAGAATCCGTGTCGGTATCAGTGTTTACAACATTTGCAAATGGTCTCTTATGTGACCCAGAGGGGCCGCCTGCATAAGGAATAACAGCATCCTGAAAAATCACATATTCCACAGATTTTCTCCAGCATGCAGCCTTAGATTCAGATTTATCTAATCTACGGTTAATCAGATGCATACTGTCACGTATCTCTTTCACCCATGCAGGCTCTTGGTGTGCCGGTAGCGCCACCACATTACAACTCTGTGTCCCTAAAATGGCTTCCTCCGGGGAACTCCCTGCCTCAGACATGCGTCACACGTGTACAGCACACTCACAGACACACTGGGACTTATTTTTGGGACAGACCCACAGTAAAATCTGTCAGAGGGACACAGGATAGGAGCAGCCAGTTCACAATCCCAGTGCCAGTATTTCCTGTGAACACAGTATGTCCACAGCCCAACAGCGCTTTTAAATAGTAATATACACTATCAAATGCACCACAATCGCTTTGTCAGAAGTGGAAAAGAGGACCAGCGTGTTCTCTGCAGCCTGAGGAGAGAGAGAAAATGGCGCTGAGTAGTGTGCTGGCTGCCTGAGGAAGAAGCTCCGCCCCCGCAATGGCGCGTCCTTACACTCATAAAATCACTGTAATATTTATACTGGCAGGGGTAGGGCTGTGCCAGCGGCAACTTATGCCCCCTTTTAGCCAGTTTGAGGTATTTTTCTTGCTGCCCAGGGCACATTGTTAAAACTGAGGTCTGGAGGAGGGGAATAGAGGGAGGAGCCAGTTCACACCCAATGAAAAGTCTTGAGTGCCCATGTCTCCGTCTATACCCCATGGTCTTCATCTCGTCCCCAGCATCCTCTAGGACGTATGAGAAATTATATATATATATATATATATATATATACACACACACACACACACACACACAATTCCTCGCTCCGGCACTCCAAAGACTCCTGTACAGTTACTGCACCCGATGCCCTCCTCGATGCAACCTCCGTGGCTGCACACTACCTAACTCTCCAATGGCGGTACTCGGACTAATTCAGTGGAAATGACAGTAGTTGGCTAATTGTGGGCTTGATAAAAGCGCTATACGGCGCTGAAACGTTGCCCACAATTAGCCAACTACTGTCATTTCTATTGAATTAGTCCGAGTGCTGCCATCGGAGATATATATATGAGCCTCAGCAAAAGTCTGCAGCAGCATAGAAGGAATGAAACAAATTCATCATCATCATCATCATCGTCTATTGGTAAGGAGCCCCAAGCTTCAGGAGAGCTGGATAATGGATAGTCAGTATAATAAATCATTCAGTATATAAACTATACCTAAAAACAGAACAAGTATATACAAGGCTGACAAAGGAGGTGCAGATGTCAGGTTACAGAATTACAGTGTATTTATGTCCTATAAATTCTATTTATCTACGACATTGCCATGAAGAACATTTATCATCTTCATTCCACACAACTCTATAGCCCATAACAGAGATTTTAAAATAAAAGCAAGTTGTAATCAATTTCATGGAGAAAGGAAAGCAAGTTGGGTCTCGTCTTTGCGTTCTGTTCTGCACACGGAGCCAAACTTGCATATGCACAAGATGAAACTGCTATAAGCATACAGGTGGGTAGCATTCGGCTTCATTTACAATTAAGCAATCTGCACAATTTAAATCTGCTGATAATGGGCCTCTGACGCGGCGGTGCTATAGCCAGGTTCCAATACTGCACTTACTGGCATATTTACACAACCCGTATTTTTTAATGTGGGTGTGATACATATTTTTCACATAAATTCAGAAACTTAAATGTACATTTACACAAAAATTATTTACCAACTTAAGGGCTCTACACACCATGCGATCCGCCGCCGAGCTGCCCGACGGCGGATACGGGCAACGGGCCACCCGGCGACGGGGGGAGTGAAGTTTCTTCACTCCCCCCGTCACCCGGCTCCATAGCAGTGCAGGCAAATATGGACGAGATCGTCCATATTGGCCTGCATGCACAGGCGACGGGGCACCAGCGATGAACGAGCACGGGGCCGCGCATCGTTCATCGCTGGTGCCTCCACACTGAAAGATATGAATGGTATCTCGTTCATTAATGAACGAGGTCATTCATATCTTTCAGTAATATCGCCCAGTGTGTAGGGCCCATTACTCTTGTCAGGAGATGGGCTCAGAAAAGAGCTTCTTTCGGGTTCAGGTCCCTATCTAAGAGCTCCTTATCATTGGTTAATTTAGTATTAATGTGGTTTTTCTGTATATTTGACATCCAAACTGTCTTTTAGGAGCTGCAAAAGTATATTTTAATTTTTGAGGTACAGTATATGCACTACTAGATCCCTTTATTTAAAAGGGTGTGTTAATTGTTAATTTATTAGTGTGCGCCCGATTTTTCTTCACATGTGCTTACTAAACATAAACATATCTGAAGAACAGTAAAATGGAGAGGGAGCCTTTGGAAGAACATGTTAGTAGCCCACAGGCTACTATAGGGTAACTCCATCCGGAGCTTGGTAATTCCGTCAGCTGCCATAGAAACCTATGGAGGCTGCTGTTGGAAATGGAGGGACCACCGCAAATATTACAGATATCTGCTGCAGTGCCTCCATAATACATTTGTGGGGGGTCCTTAATATTTGCTGATATCATGCATATATTATTTGATAAATAGGTCCCTTACTATGGGACTACTTCAGATCTGATCGCAGCAGAAAATTTGTTAGCTAATGGGCAAAATCATATTCACTGCAGGTGGGGCAGATATAACATGTGCAGAGAGCGTTAGATTTGGGTGGGTTATATTGTTTCTGTGCAGGGTAAATACTGGCTGCTTTATTTTTATACTGCAATTTAAATTTCTGTTTGAACACACCCCACCCAAATCTAACTCTCTCTGCACATGTTACATCTGCCCCACCTGCACTGCACATGGTTTTGCCCATTAGAGAACAAATTTGCTGCTGCTACCAGATCTGAATTAGGCCCTCTGTGCACTAATAAGGGAGGGGTTTCTCATAGAACCACTAGGGAGACCCTCTATTAGAAAGTGTATGTTACCAACAAATTAAGATTTAGTTTAGTTCACATGTAAATGTTTTTTTTAAAAAGTGTCAAAATGTTCTTTTAACATTCACGGAGAATGGTTGGCTATATCAGAATAATGCAATAAAATACCTGTAACATGGAGGAGGAATCTGATGTGCTTCCAAGAAAACTGAAAATCTGAATCGCATATCCCACGAATGTCAAACAGATGAATGAAAAAATAAGAATTTACTCACCGGTAATTCTATTTCTCGTAGTCCGTAGTGGATGCTGGGGACTCCGTAAGGACCATGGGGAATAGACGGTTCCGCAGGAGACTGGGCACATCTAAGAAAGATTTAGGACTATCTGGTGTGCACTGGCTCCTCCCCCTATGACCCTCCTCCAAGCCTCAGTTAGGAACTGTGCCCGGAAGAGCTGACACAATAAGGAAGGATTTTTGAATCCCGGGTAAGACTCATACCAGCCACACCAATCACACCATATAACACGTGATAGGAACCCCGGATAACAGTATGATAACAAATGGAGCCTCTGAAGAGATGGCTCACAACAAAACCCGATTTTTGTAACAATAACTATGTACAGGTATTGCAGACAATCCGCACTTGGGATGGGCACCCAGCATCCACTACGGACTACGAGAAATAGAATTACCGGTGAGTAAATTCTTATTTTCTCTGACGTCCTAGTGGATGCTGGGGACTCCGTAAGGACCATGGGGATTATACCAAAGCTCCCAAACGGGCGGGAGAGTGCGGATGACTCTGCAGCACCGAATGAGAGAATTCCAGGTCCTCCTCAGCCAGGGTATCAAATTTGTAGAATTTTGCAAACGTGTTTGCCCCCGACCAAGTAGCTGCTCGGCAAAGTTGTAAAGCCGAGACCCCTCGGGCAGCCGCCCAAGATGAGCCCACCTTCCGTGTGGAATGGGCTTTTACAGATTTAGGCTGTGGTAAGCCTACCGCAGAATGCGCCAGCTGAATAGTGCTACAAATCCAGCGCGCAATAGACTGCTTAGAAGCAGGAGCACCCAGCTTAGCGGGTGCATACAGGATAAACAGCGAGTCAGTCTTTCTGCCTTCAGCCGTCCTGGAAATATAAATTTTTAGGGCCCTGACTACGTCCAGCAACTTGGAATCCTCCAAGTCCCTAGTAGCCGCAGGCACCACAATAGGTTGGTTCAAGTGAAAAGCTGAGACCACCTTTGGGAGAAACTGAGGACGAGTCCTCAATTCTGCCCTATCCATATGGAAAATCAGATAAGGGCTTTTACAAGACAAAGCCGCCAATTCTGAAACCCGCCTGGCCGACGCCAAGGCCAACAGCATGACCACTTTTCACGTGAGATATTTTAAATCCACAGTCTTAAGTGGTTCGAACCAATGTGATTTCAGGAATACCAAAACCACATTGAGATCCCAAGGTGCCACTGGGGGCACAAAAGGAGGCTGAATATGCAGTACTCCTTTGACAAAAGTCTGAACTTCGGGTAGTGAAGCCAGTTCTTTTTGGAAGAAAATCGACAGAGCCGAAATCTGGATCTTTATGGACCCCAATTTGAGGCCCAACGTCACCCCTGCTTGCAGTAAGTGCAGGAATCGACCCAGTTGAAATTCCTCCGTCTGGGCCTTCATGGCCTCACACCAAGCAACATATTTTCGCCAAATGCGGTGATAATGTCTTGCGGTGACATCCTTCCTGGCTTTGATCAGGGTAGGGATGACTTCCTCCGGAATACCCTTTTCCTTCAGGATCCGGTGTTCAACCGCCATGCCGTCAAACGCAGCCGCGGTAAGTCTTGGAACAGACAGGGTCCCTGCTGCAGCAGGTCTTGTCTGAGCGGCAGAGGCCAAGGGTCCTCTGTAAGCATCTCTTGAAGTTCCGGGTACCAAGCTCTTCTTGGCCAATCCAGAACCACGAGTATGGTTTTCACTCCTCGCCTTCTTATTATTCTCAGTACCTTGGGTATGAGAGGTAGAGGAGGAAACACATAAACCGACTGGTACACCCATGGTGTCACTAGAGCGTCCACCGCTATCGCCTGAGGGTCTATTGACCGGGCGCAATATCTTTTCAACTTCTTGTTGAGGCGGGACGCCATCATGTCTACCTGTGGTTTTTCCCACCGGTTGGCCAGCATTTGGAAGACTTCTGGATGAAGTCCCCATTCTCCCGGGTGGAGGTCGTGCCTGCTGAGGAAGTCTGCTTCCAAGTTGTCCACTCCCGGAATGAACACTGCCGTCAGTGCTAACACATGATTCTCTGCCCATCTGAGAATCCTTGTGGCTTCTGCCATCGCCATCCTGCTTCTCGTGCCGCCCTGTCTGTTTACATGGGCGACCGCCGTGATGTTGTCTGACTGGATCAGTACCGGCTGGTTTTGAAGCAGGGGTCTTGCCTGGCTTAGGGCATTGTAAATGGCCCTTAGCTCCAGGATATTTATGTGAAGAGAAATCTCCTGATTTGACCACAGTCCTTGGAAATTCCTTCCCTTTGTGACTGCCCCCCAGCCCCGAAGGCTGGCATCCGTGGTCACCAGGACCCAGTCCTGTATTCCGAATCTGCGGCCCTCTAGTAGATGAGCCCTCTGCAGCCACCACAGCAGCGACACCCTGGTTCTGGCCGATAGGGTTATCCGCTGTTGCATCTGGAGATGGGACCCGGACCATTTGTCCAACAGGTCCCACTGGAACGTCCTTGCGTGGAACCTTCCGAATGGAATTGCTTCGTACGAAGCTACCATTTTTCCCAGGACTCGTGTGCATTGATGTACCGACACTTTTCCTGGTTTTAGGATGTCTCTGACCAGAGATGACAATTCCTCGGCTTTTTCCAGTGGAAGAAACACTCTTTTCTGGTCTGTGTCCAGAATCATTCCCAGGCGCAGAAGACGTGTCGTCGGGACCAGCTGTGACTTTGGAATGTTTAGAATCCAGCCGTGCTGTTGTAGCACTTCCTGAGAAAGTGCCACCCCCACTATCAACTGTTCTTTGGACCTCGCCTTTATCAGGAGATCGTCCAAGTACGGGATAATTAAAACTCCCTTCTTGCGAAGGAGTATCATCATTTCGGCCATTACCTTGGTAAAGACCCTCGGTGCCGTGGATAACCCGAACGGCAGCGTCTGGAACTGATAGTGACAGTCCTGTACCACAAATCTGAGGTACTCCTGGTGCGGAGGGTAAATGGGGACATGCAGGTACGCATCCTTGATGTCCAGGGATACCATGTAATCCCCCTCCTCCAGGCTCGCAATAACCGCCCTGAGCGATTCCATCTTGAACTTGAACCTTTTGATATAAGTGTTCAAGGTTTTTAAATTTAAGATGGGTCTCACCGAACCGTCCGGTTTCGGTACCACAAACATTGTGGAGTAGTAACCCTTTCCTTGCTGAAGGAGGGGTACCTTGACGATCACTTTCTGTGAATACAGTTTTTGAATAGCCACCAACACTGCCTCCCTGGCAGAGGGAGTTGCCGGCAAGGCAGATTTTAGGAAACGGCGGGGGGGAGACGTCTCGAATTCCAGCCTGTACCCCTGAGATACTACTTGAAGGACCCAGGGATCCACTTGTGAGAGAGCCCACTGTGCGCTGAAAAACCTGAGACGTGCCCCCACCGTTCCCGATTCCGCCTGAGCAGCCCCAGCGTCATGCTGTGGACTTACCGGACGCAGGGGAGGACTTCTGCTCCTGGGAACTAGCTGTGTGCTGCAGCTTTTTCCCCCTTCCTCTGCCCCTCGGCAGAAAGGATGAGCCTCTAGCCCGCTTATTTTTCTGGGGCCGAAAGGACTGTACCTGATAATACGGTGCTTTCTTTTGCTGTGGGGTAGCCTGTGGCAAAAAAGTCGATTTCCCAGCAGTAGCTGTGGAAACGAGGTCTGAAAGACCTTCCCCAAAAAGTTCCACCCCTTTATAGGGTAAAACTTCCATGTGCCGCTTGGAGTCGGCATCACCTGACCATTGCCTAGTCCATAACCCCCGTCTGGCGGCAATGGACATAGCGCTTATTTTTGATGCCAGCCGGCAAATATCCCTCTGTGCATCACGCATGTATAAGACCGCGTCTTTAATATGGTCAATCGTAAGCAAAATATTGTCCCTATCCATGGTATCAATGTTTTCCGACAGGGAGTCTGACCACGCAGCAGCAGCACTGCACATCCAAGCTGATGCAATAGCGGGTCTCAATATAATGCCAGTGTGTGTGTATATAGCTTTTAGGGTACTTTCCAGCTTTCTATCAGCAGGTTCTTTTAGGGCGGCCGGAGACGGTAGTGCCACCTTCTTTGATAAGCGTGTCAATGCTTTATCTACCCTAGGGGGTGCTTCCCAGCGTGACCTATCCTCTGGCGGGAAAGGGTACGCAGCCATTAACCGTTTAGAAATGATCAATTTCTTATCTGGGGAAGTCCACGCTTCCTCACACACCTCATTTAATTCGTCAGATGCAGGAAAAACTACTGGTAGTTTTTTCTCACCAAACATAATACCCTTTTTTGTGGTACCTGGGGTATCATCAGAAATGTGTAAAACATTTTTCATAGCCTCAATCATATAACGGGTGGATCTATTGGAGGGTACACTCGTCTCATCATCGTCGACACTGAAGTCGGTATCCGTGTCGACATCTGTATCTGAGGTAGCGGGCGTTTTTATAGCCCCTGATGACATTTGAGACGCTTGGACAGGCACAAGTTGAGTAGCCGGCTGTCCTATGTCGTCAAACCTTTTATGTAAGGAGCTGACACTGTCACGTAATTCCTTCCATAAGTCCATCCACACTGGTGTCGACCCCGCAGGGGGTGACATCACATTCACAGGCATTTGCTCCGCCTCCACATCATTATCCTCCTCATACATGTCGACACAGCAGTACCGACACACAGCAGACACACAGGGAATGCTCTTACAGAGGACAGGACCCCACAAAGCCCTTTGGGGAGACAGAGGGAGAGTATGCCAGCACACACCAGGGCGCTATATAACACAGGGATATAACTATACAGAGTGTTTTCCCCTATAGCTGCCTATAATATATATATACTGCGCCTAAATTGTGCCCCCCCTCTCTTTTTTACCCTTTCTGTAGTGCAGGACTGTAGGGGAGAGCCAGGGAGCTTCCTTCCAGCGAAGCTGTGAGGGAATAATGGCGCCAGTGTGCTGAGGGAGTTGGCCCCGCCCCTTTTTCGGCGGGCTTTCTCCCGCTATTTTATCGTTTCTGGCAGGGGTTAATATACACCTATATAGCCTCTGGGGCTATATATGGTGTTAGTTTTGCCAGCCAAGGTGTTATTATTGCTGCTCAGGGCGCCCCCACCCAGCGCCCTGCACCCATCAGTGACCGCAGTGTGTGGTGTGCATGAGGAGCAATGGCGCACAGCTGCAGTGCTGTGCGCTACCTTGGAGAAGACAGAAGTCTTCAGCCGCCGATTTTCCGGACCACCTTCTTGTTTCTGGCTCTGTAAGGGGGACGGCGGCGCGGCTCCGGGAACGGACGACGAGGTCGGGTCCTGTGTTCGATCCCTCTGGAGCTAATGGTGTCCAGTAGCCTAAGAAGCCCAAGCTACCACCACTTAGGTAGGTTCGCTTCTTCTCCCCTTAGTCCCTCGTTGCAGTGAGCCTGTTGCCAGCAGGTCTCACTGAAAATAAAAAACCTAAACTATACTTTCTTCTAGGAGCTCAGGAGAGCCCCTAGTGTGCATCCAGCTCAGCCGGGCACAGAAATCTAACTGGGGCTTGGAGGAGGGTCATAGGGGGAGGAGCCAGTGCACACCAGATAGTCCTAAAGCTTTCTTAGATGTGCCCAGTCTCCTGCGGAGCCGTCTATTCCCCATGGTCCTTACGGAGTCCCCAGCATCCACTAGGACGTCAGAGAAATGGGAACACATTTCTGTAAAACCTTCACCTAGCAGCCAGAGGGAACGTAACCCGCATAGCATGGGAAGTTCAGTAATAAGCACATACTGTAGGCTTTAAATCAATAAGGGTTTGTGAGATAGGGCGCTGATGATGAGCTAAACTTTTTGTAAAAAATGTTTGCGCCAAAAAGACACCAAAGACACATTTTGCATAGCTTGAGGAGCTGGGGTACGGTTGTTGGGTCGACACACATTAGGTCAACATGCATTGGGTCGACATGCACTAGGTCGGCAGGGTGTCTAGGTCGACAGGGTCGTTAGGTCGACATGTGCAAGGTCGACAGGTCAAAAGGTCAACTTTTTTTTTTTTTTTTTTTACCGTTTTTGGTGTCGTTTTCTTCATACAGTGACAGGGAACCCCAATTAGTGCACCGCGTTTGCTCGCCATGCTTCGGGCAAGGTGCCTCGCTCCGCTACCGCTGCGCTCAGCACAGATTACCGTTCCCATTAGTAGTCCACGTGGATCATAAAGTATGAAAAAAGTAAAAAAATGAAAAAAAATCGTGAAAAACTCATGTCGACCTTTTGACCTGTCTTCCTTGCACATGTCAACCTAATGAACCTGTCGACCTAGACACCCTGTTGGACCTAGTGCATATCGACCTTTAGTGGTCGACCCAATGCATGTCGACCTAATGCATGTCAAACTAACGACCGCAACCCGAGGAGCTGTACCAGGGTACAATATGTGCCAGTTTTATGCCAGGAAAGAACAGCAGTACATGCGCCAGTTTGACTTAACGCAAAGCCATGGGAGCAGCACCATCACTACCCCGTGTCACCTGTATTTGGCTTGCAGGGTGTTTAGAACGGCATCAGCAAGTAGACCCACTGGTGAGCCCCCTTGCGCATCCTTAGGATGTGCCGGGAACTCAGCATCCTGGTCCCAGAGAAGCCCCCCCTCTTTGCGATGTCATAAGATCACACGTTCTGCCGACGGGGCCGGCCCAGGGCGCATTATCGCCTTTGCTGTGGCACTGAGTAATAATATCACTGGGAGGGATCAAGATATACTTAGCCAATCAGAAGCAGCCACTGATCATTATCATCAGTGTGTAATGTGCACCAGCAGTCCAATGCCTGCAACATATACACTCTGACAGGCGCATGTGTGTCTTTTAATGTGGTCACACCATAACTGTGCATGGAACGCGTTTAGGTGCAAAACGCGTCGGCATCCATATACAATTGTTCTTGTGTGTATGCATGTATCTGCGATTGTGTGTAAAAGCATATCCTGCAAAAACAGGACATTGGTGGTACTATCAAGGGGAAGCCTTTCCCAGAGAGACCTGCCTTAGCTATCACTGGATAGATATTGGGAAACCCTATCTCTCAATCATAAATACAATAGGGTTCCCAGTCCCACGCAAACAAATCATTCCCTAGCAGCATGTGCCTTGGCACTTGGCATCACTACCCGTGGTCTTTTCTCTCTGTTATTATATGAACTGATAAATTGTCTATTAAAAGTTATTGCATATGAAACATCCTCTTTATGTTGCCGTTCCATCGCCAGCCTGTGTTAATGTGCAGCTATAGAAATGACGGCTGTTCAGAGAACTGGATGTCAAATGGAAACATACCTGCAGAAATAGAAACTACGTATGACCTGTAATAGACATTGCGGAATAAAGCATCCATTAATATGGCAGCCGAGAACCCGAGCCAAAACCCTCATGTATTTCATAGCAGTGTGCTAATTCCTAATGCATCTACAAATCTTATTGGCTGTAAACAAACCGCTATTATAATACTTTGTCACTGACTTTTATACGCTCCTCTGAGTAGAATGTTTGACTTAGGAGTTTTATGGCCTCACTAAATCACGCTGTATTTCAGCTGCTGAGAGCTTAAGTCATTCTCATATTTACGGTTTAATGTGGAGTGAGCCAGTAACATTACGCAACGGGCTCTAATAATGGAGAGGCTACGGCGGACTACGCTGGTAGGGGATGTTTTCATTACCAACTGCTGGATGCTGACAGGAGCACCTACTGACCTGGCCTCTGCTGATAACAGGAGACACTGATGCTGAGCTCTTCAATAACAAGCCACTCTATTGAGATGTATTCACTAGTAATATACAGTAGGATGTCATTAAGCACTAATAGCACTAGAGGCTGAAAGATGTGGGAAAGATGGACACAGCCGAGGGTCAAATGTCAAACATGTCTTCTGCTACTCTTCATTATTCCACTTGGCACCTCACAAGCCTCCTCCGGCTCTTTACACCGCCTCAAAGCATTGATAACTGGCTCTTTGTGCATATTATACTAGGTGTTCGGTATATATGCAGTATATGCCAAATGCATAGTTACAGTACAGTATGCACAAAGAGCCTGGCTCAGAAGCTTCATGTGGGCCTCACGGCCATACTCACGACTTCGTGTATGGGGTGTGGTATGGCTGACCGACGCTGGGATCCCAGAGGGGGAAGGGGGGCTGGGGGGCGAGTGCAACAAGTGGAAATAGTCCCTGTTGGTTGGCATGCCAACTGTCGGGATAGTGAGGGGGCGGGATGTTGGTGGAGGTCATGTGACTATGAGCATTGCACCACACCACTATTTCATTCGCAGGCGCAGCTGTCATTACTAGCAACATGACTAGCACCTACCCTATGGCATGAAATCAGCGTACATACCACTCAGAATAGGACGCAACTCTGGTTACATGCTCATGTCACGCCTTTGAGACTATTATTTTCTTTGCGAAGGCCCATAAAATGCAGAATCTGCTACTGCTGACGATTGCATGCAAAATCCAATCTCATTGCGATCGCAAGGCTGAACTGGAACCCATGGCTGTACTGGAACTGCTTCCATCTTTTTCCTCGGAACAGCTGCGTGTGATGTCATGCATCCAGATTGAAAATGGTCCGGACGCGCCTCCGTTGCGATCGCACTCTGAAGGCTTGCACATGCACTGTGCGGCCGCAGCTCTTGTGCAGATTACCGAAAGTCACTCGTATGCGATTTTCTGTAATCTGCTGGCTTTACTGAATGAGGCCTAATAGCAGCTTTGTGAAGACATTTCAAAAAGGCCCTATGTGCGGTTCTGCTGGAAGCTCGCAGCTAATTGAATCTACCTGTATTTCTTTATCTCTGGGTCCGGGCAATACTGAATTATTGGCAATGTACAAAAATGTATTAGTATAGATGATAAACAATCTTAGGGGAGTATTTAGTTAATGGCAATACGTGGTCGACATGTACGGATGCGCACATCAATGCTGATTATGGTAACTAAATATCACAAGTTTCCAGCACACCGCCATGGGGGGGACGAGGATAAATCTGCGTTGCTGGAGGATGCAGAGTGATGGAGATATGCCAGAACCTTGCACCTATCGCTGCTAATTCAATACCCCCGTAAAGAGATAGGGGTAAAAGTAATAGGGTGCGAGCAGTGGCGCCGAGAGAGGGGGGAAGGAGGGGTAAAAATTACCTGGGCCCAGGTCTGATGGTGGAGCCCAGTGGGGGCCCAGGTCCACACCTCCTTTAATTAGGCCATGCCCTTGAAAAGTACCTGGGCCCAGCCAGGCTCTTTACTGCCCTGGCTGGGAGGCGTGGAACGCTCCTGTGAGTGGGTGCTTCTGATGTGCTAAACACCCCCCCCAAAAGGGGAGTGGCCATGCCTCAGCATGCTGTGGCCACATTCCCTCCAGTGGGGGGGCAGGGGGGCCCAGGAAGTTGTTGTACCCGGGCCCAGGATTTCTTTTGGCAGCCCTGGGTGCTAGAGGCCGGAGGTGCGGGAGTTTGTGCGAGATTGGCTGTATTTTTTTAAAGCGGCAATCATTTACCAACCTGGTTTTGCCTTGCAAGTAATTGCTGCTTTAAAAAATATGGGGATGCAACAGTGCTGTGTATGTGCAGCCCTAGTATCATGTCACGTGGACTAGAATGGCGGCACAGTAGAGTCATTGTTACCTGCACTCGATGAACCATTGCCGGATGCGATCTTGCAGTGTTTCCTTTATGTCTAATCCCTCTGTCTCTCTGACGGTGTCCTTTATCTGCTCCAGGGCGTGTTGGTAGTCAGCCTCGTACTGCTCCTGTAGTGCGGATCGCAGGGACTCTGTTTTCTTAGTGATGATCTCCGCCACGCTGACGCTGTTGAAGTGCGCCGGTGGCACCTGTAGGTACACGTTGGTCATATGTTTATCCAGATCGGTGCAGATTTGACCTTACCCAATGAGCTGTACACACGCCAGATAGACACTGAGTGGCCAAATTATCATGACCACCCGGCGATTTAATGCAAAGTGGCCCAATAAAGTGTATTGCTCATGCAATAATGGGTAAGCCACGCAATCTGACGCACGCTGAACGTGGAATGTCAGCTGGTGCCCATAGCAGCGGTGCCAGCATTAGCACAACATCTGAACTAGTGAATTACCTGATGGCGGTGGTTGTTACAGTAGTGTACACAGAGTGGATCAACAACTGCCTCCCTCGTACAATTCACCAGTGCAGACGTGTTCCTAATGCACCAACGGTCATTCCATGTTCATCGTCCGACAGATTGTGTCGCATCGGCGCTTACCCACTATTGCATGAGTGATACACGTCATCAGACTCTGCACGTCATCAGACCTTTGCCTTTCCGTTCTTATACAGAGTCAGACGTCCTACATCAGCATTATCTGCAAAAGCCGCTTGCATAAAATCGCGGTCATAATAATTTGCCTGCTCAGTGTATTTTCGTTACCAGCTGCGTAGATATGTAAATTTAAGTTTTTGTTAAAATAGTAATACCAAAAATAGCTAAAAAAACCAACACGTTTTCCTATAAAGTGGGCTGCTTTCTAAAATGCTGCTTAATCAACAACAATTCCTAGGAAATGCCATCTCAAAATAAATATAACGGAGTCACCGCCACCGTAGAGGTCTATGGGGACAGTAGTAAAGTGCATTTGGGTTATAAAACACAACAACTTTTTAATATTTATTCAAATACAAAGGGCTATGGATTTTGCTGAGTTGACATTTGCGTTAAAGCTTTATGAATGGGCTGAACTTTGACCTACAATCTGTACTTTGTACAGCTATAATGGGTAATTGATGTTCATGTGTACTGTTGGTTTGGCTATGTGGGTAATATTGCAGGCCAAAGCAACGAGAAAAGGTCATTATTGTGTTGTAGGATATAGCAGACTATCAGAGCATGTGTGATCATTGGACAATCTTCCTGGCGTACAAGTGATTCTGATACAGAGAACACTGTGATGTGTATATGTTGCATGGAATTTAATAACAGCCTGATGTAGGAGCTGCTACAGTTCAAGACACAGGAGAGTTGTGGTATCGGTGACAAAGGATAACTCGGAGCGATAAAGTTTGTGAGACAGAAGCACAACAGAGCTTTGTATTGCGCGAGGCTGGAAAACTCCGGCGAGGGAATGGAACTGAGATCTTTAGCAACAGAGATCAGAGGAGTTTACAAACTTACTAAAACGGTCTCAAGGGACAAATCTGACCAATGGCTTCTGTTGTTCTACAGAAACAAAGAGCGACATTTATAAAAACTGCCCCAGCACTTTCAGCAAGGAAAACTTTGGAAAGGCTTCTGTGTGATATTTATAGACATGTCAAGTATATTTTACAATTTTACTCTGCCAGAGTATTAATTTCATTACTTTAGTGCCTGTGGTCATTATTAGAAATGTCATAAAATT
This sequence comes from Pseudophryne corroboree, assembly GCF_028390025.1. Classification (NCBI taxonomy): domain Eukaryota; kingdom Metazoa; phylum Chordata; class Amphibia; order Anura; family Myobatrachidae; genus Pseudophryne; species Pseudophryne corroboree. The sequence continues at coordinate 62,182,319 of NC_086450.1, read as the reverse complement.
TGTTACTTTTTGATAATTGCTTTGCAATTTTGTGGCCTGTCCCAAAAGGCAGAAAGGAAATTCCTACACCAGTTTACAGGCACGGGAGCATTCTTACATACCATTGTATTTATAACAGTAAACCTGAGGTTCAGCGCCTCATAACTCAGTCTCATAACAGATTTTGTGGGATCACAAAATGTAAATGTGCAATTCTTTTTAAAGAGCCTCACATGGTTTTGGGTGACTAGGGGGTCTATTCATAATCACTAGTGGGCCTAGTACATCCCGAGAGGGGTGAGGTAAGTATTCTACCCCCCCCCCCACTACCCCCCTAACTCTCCATTACCGCAGCCTAATCCTAACCTCCCCCCTTAGTGCCTAAACCTAACCCTTCCATTTCCGCAGCCTAACCCTCCCCTCAAAGTGCCTAAACCTACCCCCGCCCTGCAGCCTAACCCAAACCCCCCTCCCCCCGTGGTGTCCAACCCTAACACCCCCCCACCCTGCAGCCTAACCCTAACCCCCCAGGTGGCGCCTAAACCCCCCCTTCCTCCCCAGTGGTGTCTACCCCTAACCCCCCCCCCCCCCGTCCTGCAGCCTAACCCTAACTCCCCAGGTGGCACCTAAACCTACCCCCCCAAGCCAAATTCTAACCCGCCAGCCTGTACTTACCTTCGGGATTCCAGCAGTCCGTATCCTGGCGTCATGATGCTGACCTAGTCGGGATTCCGGCGTCGGTGTTCCGCCAGCTGTCCGTATTTCGACTGCAGGGATCCCGACAACCGGATTCCTGAACCCCACCAAAGGCTAATATACAACATACTCCGAAAATTTAAAGTGGGATCGGAATGGAGGTTATGCATGCACACTAAGGGGTATATTCAATAAGAGTCGGGTCTATTCCGACATGCAGTTGTCGGAATAGACCCGACAACCCCATTCAAACGAGCGGCCAAATCCGACTGTCGGATTTGGCTGCTCCCGTTGTCATGGCCTGCTGAAGCTGTCTACGGCGCCTGGGGGAGGGAGCGGTTTGCGGCGCCGGGAGGAGGTGTAGGCGGCCCGCCGGGGGGAGGTCGTGACAGCCAACTGGTAGGAGGTGCAGGCGGCCCGCCGGGGGGGGGGGGGGGGGGGGGGCGCTGCAGCCTGCCAGAAGGAGGTGCAGGCGGCACGCCGGGGGCAAGGTCGCGGCACCCATGGCGTGATGAGGTGTAGGGGTATATTCGATTGCAGTCGAAAACTGCCATCTGTCGACCTATTCAAAGCTTTTCGACAAGTCGAGGCATTCGACTTGTCGAAAAGCACGTGGATCGGCGGAATAGCTGCCGATCCACGTGTTGATGTCGAAAACGGGGCCAAATCCGACAGGTTTTGGCCCCGTTTTCGACCATCTCAATCCGACATCAAAATGATGTCGGAATGAGATGGACCCAGAGGAGGCGAGGGGGGGGGGGGGGGGGGATGCAGGGACAGCCGGCGGTATCCAGAGGAGATCAGCGCTACAGTAGCGCTGCAGCTGGATGTCACTCACCCGCCCGACCTCACGGCAGCTTCCACCCGGCTCCAGCACGCTGATCTCCCCTGGCTGCCGCCGGCTGTCCCCCTCGCGGTAGGTGGCAAAACGGGGGGAGAAGGTGGGGAGGCAGCGCACCGGGAAGAAGATGAGGGCAGCTCACCAAGAGGTGTTCGGCACAGACCGTCGGGAGGAATTAAAAGGCTGCCAGACGGTGGAGGCGGAGCGGATGGGGAGGAGAGGAGGAGACGGGGGGAGCAGCGGCTGCAGCAGCAGAGGCTCACGGCAGCGTCCATCTGACTCTAGCAAGCGGGACCTCGCTTGCTGGAGCCGGGTGGACGCTGCCGCTGGGTCCCTGCTCTCCCCGCTGCTCCCCCGTCCCCTGCTCTCAGCTCACTCATCTCAATCCAACTTTTTTTTAAGTCGGATTGAGATTGTCGGAAACGGGGCTAAAACCTGTCGGGTTTGGCCCCGCTTCCGACAATGCACGCTGATCGGCGGCTGAAGCCGCCGATCAGCGTGCATTCCGACAGCATTCCGACAAGTCGGGTTTCCCGACTTATCGGAATAAACAGGGCCGTAATGAATAGGTCGGAACCCCTTCCAACCTAAAACTGTCGGAAGCGGCCATCTTTCCGACAAAACGGCAGCTTCCGACAGTTATTGAATATACCCCTAAGAGGTATATTCAATAAGTGTCGGAAGCTGCCGTCTTGTCGGAAAGATGCCAGCTTCCGACAGATTTAGGTTGGAAGGGGTTCCGACCTATTCATTAGGGGCTGGGTTTTTTTCGACAAGTCGGGAATTCCCGACTTGTCGGAAAACACGTGGATCGGCGGAATAGCCGCGGATCCACATGCTTTTGTTGGAAACGTGCCAAATCCGACAGGTTTTGGCCCCGTTTCCGACAATCTCAATCTGACTTTAAAAAAAGTCGGATTGAGGAGATGAGACGGGGGAGCGGGGACATGTTTTGATGGGGGAGGATTAGGAGGTAGAGACGGCGGGCTATGCGGATACCTCCTGCCGCCTTCCCTTCCACTGCGGCATGGCGGCACCTGAAGCAGCCTCCCTGCTCCCAGTGGCAGCACCTCCTCCGGACTCCCGTTTCCCCCTGTACGGCAGCTGACGGTCCGGAGCGGCTCACCGGCAGCACCTCCTCCAGACTCCTGTGTCCCCTGTACAATGCATATCGGAAAGGATCCGACTTGTATTGAATATACCCCTAACACGGCATCTATGCCCTTATTTATCAATGAATGATAAATTTCACTGTGAGTGATAAAAAAAACACCAGCCAATCCGCTTCTAACAGTCATTTTTCAAACCCAGCCTGTGACATGGAAGTAAGAAGCTGATTGGCTGGTGCAATTTATCACTCAAAGTGAAATTTATCACTTATTGATAAATAAGGGTACTAGTCTGCCCCTTTGCGGTTAAAAATAAGTGGGCATGATCAGACTGGGGCATTCCTCACTGCTATGTGCCAACTAATGTGCCGATGTGCAAAAGGATGATTTCATTGCGTTTGATGATATATATAATCATATGGGAGTGGATCTTTCCTATATCTGGAAGCATTTGTTTTGCAGCGTGCACCAGTTTGTTTGTTGTTTGTAGCAGAGCAAATGAATACCAGTCCGGAGTTGTTATCATATTTCTCCAATAATTCCAGCTACGTGCCTTACTTTATCTACGCACCGATATACTTTGCATTACACACAAGGGCCTGATGCTGAACTGGATGCACACTGGACGTAATCCAAGTAAAAACAAAGTAGCACATAAAAAAGAAAATATTTACACTCATATGCAAAGCCACACGCATCACGTCAACATACATGTCCGGATTCCATCAGGCATTCATTACATACACTTACATCCTTGTTTTTACCATTTGTCTTGCGTTTAGAAAACGTATTCATTCACTCTTAATAATAAAAACCGACTATTATGAAACAGCCGACAGAACTCTCACTCTTGTACAAGGAAAAAATAATCGCTTAAACGTGCATACAAAGCATAATATGTGCAACAGCAATGAAGGAATCAGCTTCAGAACGGCACCTGCAATCAGAAGCTGCGACCACCGTTATTACCATCATCATCATCATCATCACTGCATATCTGTGCCAGCCCTCTGCAACCCATAAATGATTCGTCTTGTACCGGCATATACGTATATCTGTGCTGGTCTGCATTAATTAGCAATTACTGCTCCAACACACCCGTATTATACTCTGCCTACATGAGAGTACTAAAGAGTGGATAGTGGTAGACAAACACTGTGTTCTGGAGTATTCAGCAGTGAACAAAGGGCCTAATTCAGATCTGATCGCTGCGCATGCATGTGCACCTCAATGCGCTGGTGCGTTGGACAGCTACAATGGGCATCGGCGGTCAGCGACGGGATGGTACGAAGGATCCATTCGCATGGGTGATTGACAGGAAGAGGCCATTTGTGAGTGGTAGTTACTTACCCTGTGCGATGAATCCAGCGTTGCAGGTCCCGGAATTCACGTCAGACATCCGCCCTGCAAACGCCTAGACACGCCTGCGTTCGCCGCACCACTCCCAGAAAACAGTCAGTTGACACCCACAAACGACCTCTGCCTGTCAATCTCCTTGCGATCGGCTGTGTGAATGGATTCTTCGTTAAATCCATCGCTCAGAAAGGATCCGCTTTGTAGCCGTATGACGCGCCTGCGCATTGCGGTGCATACGCATGCACAGTAGTAACCTCTTTGCTGCGCTGCAAAAAACGGCAATGAGCGATCAACTCAGAATGACCCCCAATATGTGAGCGCTCCCTTTACTCACATCTAAAAGCTAAGCAAGATAAAGAGACAAACAGAGTAAAGCTGACATATGATCACTATATACTTACAGGGAATGCAATGCTGCTTCCTACTGTTATGCACAGTAGCAGTGAACAGCAGGTGAGTGATGCTCCCTGCATACAGGGGTCAGAAATATAGAAAATAAATGTTTACCAAGGAACTAAGTTTGTATTCTGAGTGAACATTGGGGGTAATTCAGACCTGATGGCTGCTGTGCGTTTTCGCACAGCGGGCAATCAGATCTGAACTACGCATGCGTATGCACTGCAATGCGCCAACGCGTCGCACAACAGCAGCGGGCATCGGTGCCTAGCAACGGGATGGTGTGAAAAAAAATGATCGCACGGGCGATCACAAGGTGATTGACAAGAAGAGGCCGTTTGTGGGTGACAACTGACCGTTTTACAGTAGTGTCCGGAAAAACGCAGGAGTGACCAGTCGTTTTCAGGGAGGATGTCTGACGTCAGCTCCGGCCCCGATCACCAGCAAACAATCGCAGCGGGTGTGTAAGTCCTGGGATGCGCATATAGGCCCTCATTCCGAGTTGTTCGCTCGGTATTTTTCATCGCATCGCAGTGAAAATCCGCTTAGTACGCATGCGCAATGTTCGCACTGCGACTGCGCCAAGTAACTTTACTATGAAGAAAGTATTTTTACTCACGGCTTTTTCTTCGCTCCGGCGATCGTAATGTGATTGACAGGAAATGGGTGTTACTGGGCGGATACACGGCGTTTCAGGGGCGTGTGGCTGAAAACGCTACCGTTTCCGGAAAAAACGCAGGAGTGGCCGGGGAAACGGTGGGAGTGCCTGGGCGAACGCTGGGTGTGTTTGTGACGTCAACCAGGAACGACAAGCACTGAAATGATCGCACAGGCAGAGTAAGTCTGGAGCTACTCTGAAACTGCTAACTCGTTTGTAATCGCAATATTGCGCGTACGTCGGTCGCAATTTTAAGAAGCTAAGATTCACTCCCAGTAGGCGGCGGCTTAGCGTGTGTAACTCTGCTACATTCGCCTTGCGAGCGAACAACTCGGAATGAGGGCCATACTGCACAAACTGATGTTTGTGCAGCTCTGCTACATAAGCGATCGCACACTTGCACAGATTTATCCCCCTCCTCCTGTAGGCGGCGACTATCTGATCGCAGGGCTGCAAGAAACGCACCCTAGCAATCAGGTCTGAATTACCCCCATTGTTGGAATTCTGCGCAGGGTCTTACATACAGACAGTCTTGTACAACAGTACGGTGTGTATAAAGAAAAGCTGCTATCATTTTTGCGACTAAGATGCTCCACTACAGGTAACAATTCATAGAAACATTGGGGGTAAAATTTAGCACATCTAAGATCGCTTTCACAGACATGTGGGGGGACGCCCGGCACAGGGCTAGTCTGCCCCGAATGTCTGACTCTGCCCTGCTGCACAAGTACAAAAGCATCGCACAGCGGCGATGCTTTTGTACCTGACGAGTAGCTTCCTTCCAGCGCTGCTCCTGAGCACTGGCAGGGAGCTTCTCGCTGCATCCTGGGTCGCAGCGGCTATGTGTGGCATCACACAGCTGCCGCGGGCCACTCACCCCCCCAATGGTCCGGACACGCCTCTGTTCTCCAGACCGTGCCCCGCCAATGGCGTTCTAACACCGTTGACACGCCCCCCTCCCGCCCCGCGACCGCCTCTGCCTGATCGCAGCCCAGAGATGCTGATAGCATCTCAATGGGCCCCCGGGGTGCGCACACGCAGTGCAGCCGCTGCGCGTGCGCACTCCACAAAAAGATTCAGATTGCGGTTGATGCCGCTACAGTAATCCAGTCTGAATCACCGCCATAGAAGCAGAGAATCTGACAGCAGAGAAGAACCACTTGATCCATCTAGTCTGCCCATGTACACACCAGTGTTACATTTTCTCGGAAGCCAATTAAGCAACCACTATATTTTTGGGATTTGTGGAAGGAAAACGGAGTACACAGATGAAACCCATGCAGGTACAGGGAGAATATACAAACTACACACATACTGCCCCTTTTATTACTGATTTCAGCATCTACGGTAATTGGCACCGCAGCTGCATCAAAACTTGTTTATAAAGTGGTAATTTAGGTCAGGATTAGTATTTTAGTTGCAATGAACTTGGTATAAAGTCGCAGAATAAGCACAACTCACTTTTATCGGTCCTCAGTCTTTTGCCTTTTTTTTTTTACCCAGATTAGCGTCTAAGTCGCTCACAGCGGCTGCATGCCATGTCCAGGGCACTCGTGCGTTGTTCTTTTGTCACATTAGTGATGTGAACAAGACGCAAATTCAAAACAAATGGTGTGGCAGGATGCAAAGGGGGATATTTGACGCAATTTGCTTTGGTGTATGTGGACACATCTGGAGCATTTATGTGCATTTTGATATGTGGTTAGCGTTTGTATTTCCGGACTCTACGGGTACCTGGCCTTTTAGGCATATTACAATCTAGGAATATCCTATATAATAAAAGGCTAACGTGGCACCTCACCTCTATGGGGGGAATTCAAGTGTGTTGCGCTCCCGGCAACCACTAGATGGTGCCCAACGTAGGAATTAAAGTGTTGATTTGTTCAGGTAGCCGGCGCTAGCATTACTGTTTATGTTGTTCTGTCATTGGTAACTGGTACTAAATAAAAGCCCACCACCCCCCGGTTAGAGAAGCGACATTATGGATATAACAGTAATAATTCACAGCAGCATTTTATCTAATTATATTTTGTATCTAACCCGTAACATAACGCTGGGGAACTCCTTAGCTGCCAGTAACTCACCAGCCCATGCATCGCTCTTCCTGCATCAGGCCTTTTTTTCCTTTCATTGTAAATCCCCCCCTATCACCCTGGTGCCCCTATACTGTTTCACTACCGATGACTATGGGACTCTGCCAGAGACACCTGCGTAATAGTCACAAAGCTTCATTGTGTGGGAGGAAGGCTAATTAGCAGGCAGCAGTAGCAGGTTCCTATCCCTTGGACACAAGTTAATTCCGCCAGCCTCCTCCTGTTCCGATACTAGAGGAGAAATGCGCAGCTCCCCTGTGTGCCCTTCCCATGATTCAGCTTCAGATCCACGTGTTATTTGTTAGGATCCCACAGTCATTGCCACGGCTTTGTCACCGGCTTCCTGACTTGCAGCTGGTTAAGTGGCTGCAGTAAACATACTGTGCTGCCCCCTCTTTCCTCAGCAGCAGCAGCAGGGGAAAAAACACTAAATAATAAGACAAACAACCACTGTACTAGGAAAACAGGCTGCTCTAACCTAATGAATGAAAATCCAAACAATAGGACTGGGAATGTCTCTCTCGTCACATATTGTTACTCAGCGCTGGTTCTTTTACTCTATACACATCCATGCCGTGTGCATATTGGAAGGAAACAACAAAACATGTTACTGGATAAACAATGTTATGTTTTATGGTTGAGTATATACAGTATACTGCTTAACTATGCTGTCCTGCACATTGTAATCTAGTTGTTTGGTTTGATCCACGTAGGTGGCAGAGGACAAAACTGTACAGATCCTGGGGTGAATTTACTAAGAAATTCAGGGGGATATATTCAATTAGGGTCGAAAGCTGCCGTCTGTCGATAAGACGTCAGTTTTCGACTTTTCAGTCCCCGCTATTTTTATTTGACAAGTCGGGGAATTCGATTTGTCGAATAGTACGTGAATCGCCGTATAGCTGCCGATTCATGTACTTTTGAGGGAAACGGGGTCATATTTGACAGGATTAGGCCCCGTTTCTGACCATCTCAGTCCGACATAAAAAAATGTCGGACTGAGATGAGGGACCTGAGAGGAGGAGAGGGGGGGGGGGGAGCCGCAGGGAGACGGGAGAGAGCCGCAGGCAGACAGGGGAGAGCAGCGCTACAGCACAGCAGGATGATGTGTCACAGCCGCGCCGCTCACGACAGCGTCCACCCGGCTCCAGCAAGTGGGGTCACGCTTGCTGGAGCCAGGTGGACACTGCCATGAGGTCTGGCGGTTGTAAGACATCTGTCTGTAGCGCTGCTCTCCTCCGTCTGCCCGTGGCTCTCCCCGCTGGTCTCCCCCCTCTCCTCCGCTCACAGGTCTCCTCTCAATTTGACTTTTTTTAAAGTCGAATTGAGATGGGATTGAATAGGGGTTGTCGGATCCATTCCAACAAATGCATGTCGGAATGGATCCGACCCTAATTGAGTATACCCCAGGGTGTTTAAGCAGAAAATGTAAAAGGGCAATACTATTCAAAGTATACCACGGTGTGTCTTGCTTTAAATAGTATTGGTGTTTTAAAATGCCTGCTTAAACGCGCTTAGAAACGGCGGCTTTTGCAAGCCACCGTTTAGTAAATACAACCAATTGTTATTGGAGCATCCGGCTAAATGACAGGATAGCTGACGTCAAACATATCTTATGTGCAAAGTCCAAATTTGGTTACAGGGGTTTCTCCTCCGCATGCTAGGGATGTGTATGCATCATAGGGGATACGGTCATTAGGTCGACCACTACTGGCCGACATGGAAAAAGATCGACATTACTTTTTCACAATTTTTTTTTTCATTGTTTTAAAACTTTTTCATACTTTACGATCCACATGGACTACGATTGGGAATAGTAACCTGTGCCAAGCGCAGCGCGTCTCCTTGCCTGAAGCTCGCTCACCATGCAAGGGGACACAGTGCACTAGTTGGGGTTCCCGGTCACTTTACGAAGAAAATTACGCCAAAAAAACAACTCATGTCGACCTTTTTCCATGTTGACCTAGTACATGTCGACCTAGTGACAATGTTGACCTAATGCATGTCGACCAATAGTGGTCAACCTAATGACTGTCGACCTAAGTGTGGTCGACCTAATGACCCATACCCGCATCCTAGTAGGCAGGCATGTCACATGTAGCATGTCTGAAATGCTAGAGAGTACCCAATTGCTCTCCCACTTTCCCCTTATGGGAGGCATTTGATATGCCGGCTGTCGGAATCCCGGCGCTCACCATACTGACGGCGGAATCCCAACAGCCGGCATACCGACGACTATTCTCCCTCTTGGGGTGTCCACGACACCCCTGGAGGGAGAAATAAATAGCATGCCACCGTGCCCACAGCGTGGCAAACGCAGCGAGCCCACAAGGGGCTGTTTTGCGCTCACCCTGCTGCCTGCATGCCGGCGGTCAGGATCCCGGCGCCGGGAAGCTGGGAGTCGGGGTCCCAAGCACCTGCATAACATACTACACCCCTTCCTATTACACCACTGAACATAAAGGATGTACTGGAGGCAACTGCATCCGCTGTGTGCGCCATAGGGAACAGGGAAATACCTCCAACCTGACAGCAAATTGGGATGAACTTGCTGAACATGGGACTCTCAGCTCAAATCAGGACTGTCCTGCTGTAATGAGGAGGACAGTTGTGAGGTATCTCCTACCACTTCCAAGTACACACCTCTGCTTCTGCCGGCTCGGCAAAAGTCCTGATGGAACACATCTGATCATACAGAATCTTAATAATATATAGCTGGTACATTTTGGACACATCGTAGGTTGGGTACAAGTCCGCACCTGCTGATACTTACCGTATAATATGGTCTGTCCCATCCATCTGCCCAACAGTGGGAACTGTTGGGGGAGAGCACAAGCCCCCTTTCCCATTGGTCATGTCAGTCTCAGGACAGTCCATAGTGTAGTATTCTATAGATACTGTATATCTTTAGACTGTAAGCTCTCACGAGCAGGGCCCTCAACCCTCATGTGCTTATCCTTCTTTTACTTAACCATCTTCAATGACACCTAATCCTGGCGTTTTCTGCCACCGATACGTATGTCAGTGTTTATTTACCCTGTACTTTTCCCATATTGTCTTCAACTATAAGTCACTATTGTCCTGTTTTGATTTTTTATTTATGTACTCTGTAATTGGGCGCTGCGGATCCCTTGTGGTGCCATATAAAATAAGAATTTACTTACCGATAATTCTATTTCTCGTAGTCCGTAGTGGATGCTGGGGACTCCGTAAGGACCATGGGGAATAACGGCTCCGCAGGAGACTGGGCACATCTAAAGAAAGCTTTAGGACTATCTGGTGTGCACTGGCTCCTCCCCCTATGACCCTCCTCCAAGCCTCAGTTAGGATACTGTGCCCGGACGAGCGTACACAATAAGGAAGGATCTTGAATCCCGGGTAAGACTCATACCAGCCACACCAATCACACCGTACAACTTGTGATCTGAACCCAGTTAACAGCATGATAACAGAGGAGCCTCTAGAAAAGATGGCTCACTACAGCAATAACCCGATTTTTTGGTAACAATAACTATGTACCAGTATTGCAGACAATCCGCACTTGGGATGGGCGCCCAGCATCCACTACGGACTACGAGAAATAGAATTATCGGTAAGTAAATTCTTATTTTCTCTAACGTCCTAAGTGGATGCTGGGACTCCGTAAGGACCATGGGGATTATACCAAAGCTCCCAAACGGGCGGGAGAGTGCGGATGACTCTGCAGCACCAAATGAGAGAACTCCAGGTCCTCCTCAGCCAGGGTATCAATTTTGTAGAATTTTACAAACGTATTTGCTCCTGACCAAGTAGCTGCTCGGCAAAGTTGTAAAGCCGAGACCCCTCGGGCAGCCGCCCAAGATGAGCCCACCTTCCTTGTGGAGTGGGCATTTACAGATTTTTGGCTGTGGCAGGCCTGCCACAGAATGTGCAAGCTGAATTGTCCTACAAATCCAACGAGCAATAGTCTGCTTAGAAGCAGGAGCACCCAGCTTGTTGGGTGCATACAGGATAAACAGCGAGTCAGTTTTCCTGACTCCAGCCGTCCTGGAAACATATTTTTTCAGGGCCCTGACAACGTCTAGCAACTTGGAGTCCTCCAAGTCCCTAGTAGCCGCAGGCACCACAATAGGTTGGTTCAGGTGAAACGCTGAAACCACCTTAGGGAGAAACTGAGGACGAGTCCTCAATTCCGCCCTGTCCGAATGGAAAATCAGATAAGGGCTTTTACAGGATAAAGCCGCCAATTCTGACACGCGCCTGGCCCAGGCCAGGGCCAACAGCATGACCACTTTCCATGTGAGATATTTTAACTCCACAGATTTAAGTGGTTCAAACCAATGTGACTTTTGGAACCCAAAAACTACATTGAGATCCCAAAGTGCCACTGGAGGCACAAAAGGAGGCTGTATATGCAGTACCCCTTTTACAAACGTCTGAACTTCAGGGACTGAAGCTAGTTCTTTTTGGAAGAAAATTGACCTTAATGGACCCCAATTTCAGGCCCATAGACACTCCTGTTTGCAGGAAATGTAGGAATCGACCCAGTTGAATTTCCTCCGTCGGGCCTTACTGGCCTCGCACCACGCAACATATTTTCGCCAAATGCGGTGATAATGTTTTGCGGTTACATCCTTCCTGGCTTTGATCAGGATAGGGATGACTTCATCCGGAATGCCTTTTTTCCTTCAGGATCCGGCGTTCAACCGCCATGCCGTCAAACGCAGCCGCGGTAAGTCTTGGAACAGACAGGGTCCTTGCTGGAGCAGGTCCCTTCTTAGAGGTAGAGGCCACGGATCCTCCGTGAGCATCTCTTGAAGTTCCGGTTACCAAGTCCTTCTTGGCCAATCCGGAGCCACGAATATAGTGCTTACTCCTCTCCATCTTATCAATCTCAGTACCTTGGGTAAGAGAGGCAGAGGAGGGAACACATACACTGACTGGTACACCCACGGTGTTACCAGAGCGTCTACAGCTATTGCCTGAGGGTCCCTTGACCTGGCGCAATACCTGTCGAGTTTTTCCCAACGGTTTATAATCATGTGGACGACTTCTGGGTGAAGTCCCCACTCTCCCGGGTGGAGGTCGTATCTGCTGAGGAAGTCTGCTTCCCAGTTGTCCACTCCCGGAATGAATACTGCTGACAGTGCTATCACATGATTTTCCGCCCAGCGAAGAATCCTTGCAGCTTCTGCCATTGCCCTCCTGCTTCTTGTGCCACCCTGTCTGTTTACGTGGGTGACTGCCGTGATGTTGTCCGACTGGATCAACACCGGCTGACCTTGAAGCAGAGGTCTTGCTAAGCTTAGAGCATTGTAAATGGCCCTTAGCTTCAGGATATTTATGTGAAGTGATGTCTCCAGGCTTGACCATAAGCCCTGGATATTCCTTCCCTGTGTGACTGCTCCCCAGCCTCGCAGGCTGGCATCCGTGGTCACCAGGACCCAGTCCTGAATCTGCGGCCCTCTAGAAGATGAGCACTCTGCAACCACCACAGGAGGGACACCCTTGTCCTTGGTGACAGGGTTATCCGCTGATGCATCTGAAGATGCGACCCGGACCATTTGTCCAGCAGGTCCCACTGGAAAGTTCTTGCGTGGAATCTGCCGAATGGGATTGCTTCGTAGGAAGCCACCATTTTACCCAGAACCCTTGTGCATTGATGCACTGAGACTTGGCTCAGTTTTTAGGAGGTTCCTGACTAGCTCGGATAACTCCCTGGCTTTCTCCTCCGGGAGAAACACCTTTTTCTGGACTGTGTCCAGGATCATCCCTAGGAACAGAAGACAAGTCGTCGGAACCAGCTGCGATTTTGGAATATTGAGAATCCAATCGTGCTGCCGCAACACTACCTGAGATAGTGCTACACCGACCTCCAACTGTTCCCTGGATCTTACCCTTATCAGGGAATCGTCCAAGTAAGGGATAACTAAAATTCCCTTCCTTCGAAGGAATATCATCATTTCGGCCATTACCTTGGTAAAGACCCGGGGTGCCGTGGACCATCCATACGGCAGCGTCTGAACTGATAGTGACAGTTCTGTACCATAAACCTGAGGTACCCTTGATGAGAAGGGTAAATTTTGACATGAAGGTAAGCATCCTTGATGTCCCGAGACATCATGTAGTCCCCTTCTTCCAGGTTCGCAATCACTGCTCTGAGTGACTCAATCTTGAATTTGAACCTCTGTATGTAAGTGTTCAAAGATTTTAGATTTAGAATCGGTCTCACCGAGCCGTCCGGCTTCGGTACCACAACAGTGTGGAATAATACCCCGTTCCCTGTTGCAGGAGGGGTACCTTGATTATCACCTGCTGGGAATACAGCTTGTGAATGGCTTCCAAAACTGTCTCCGTCAGAAGGAGACATCGGTAAAGCCGACTTTAGGAAACGGCGAGGGGGAGACGTCTCGAATTCTAATTTGTACCCCTGAGATATCACCTGAAGGATCCAGGGGTCTACTTGCGAGTGAGCCCACTGCGCGCTGAAATTCATTGAGACGGGCCCCCACCGTGCCTGATTCTGCTTGTAAAGCCCCAGCGTCATACTGAGGGCTTGGCAGAGGCGGGAGAGGGTTTCTGTTCCTGGGAACTGGCTGATTTCTGCAGCCTTTTTCCTCTCCCTCTGTCACGGGGCAGAAATGAGGAACCTTTTGCCCGCTTGTCCACGAAAAGACTGCGCCTGATAATACGGCGTCTTCTCATGTTGAGAGGCGACCTGGGGTACAAACGTGGATTTCCCAGCTGTTGCCGTGGCCACCAGGTCTGAAAGACCGACCCCAAATAACTCCTCCCTTTAATAAGGCAATACTTCCAAATGCCGTTTGGAATATGCATCACCTGACCACTGACGTGTCCATAACCTTCTACTGGTAGAAATGGACAACGCACTTAGACTTGATGCCAGTCGGCAAATATTCCGCTGTGTATCACGCATATATAGAAATGCATCTTTTAAATGCTCTATAGGCAAAAATATACTGTCCCTATCTAGGGTATCAATATTTTTAGTCAGGGAATCCGACCACGCCAACCCAGCACTGCACATCCAGGCTGAGGCGATTGCTGGTCGCAGTATAACACCAGTATGTGTGTAAATACATTTTAGGATACCCTCCTGCTTTCTATCAGCAGGATCCTTAAGGGCGGCCATCTCAGGAGAGGGTAGAGCCCTTACAAGCGTGTGAGCGCTTTATCCACCCTAGGGGGTGTTTCCCAACGCACCCTAACTTCTGGCGGGAAAGGATATAATGCCAATAACATTTTAGAAATTATCAGTTGTTATCGGGGGGAAACCACGCATCATCACACACCTCATTTAATTTCTCAGATTCAGGAAAACTACAGGTAGTTTTTCCTCACCGAACGTAATACCCCTTTTTGGTGGTACTCGTATTATCAGAAATGTGTAAAACATTTTTCATTGCCTCAATTATGTAACGTGTGGCCCTACTGGAAGTCACATTTGTCTTTTCACCGTCGACACTGGAGTCAGTATCTGTGTCGGCGTCTATATCTGCCATCTGAGGTAACGGGCGCTTTAGAGCCCCTGACGGCCTATGAGACGTCTGGACAGGCCCAAGCTGAGTAGCCGGCTGTCTCATGTCAACCACTGTCTTTTATACAGAGCTGACACTGTCACGTAATTCCTTCCAACAGTTCATCCACTCAGGTGTCGACCCCCTAGGGGGTGACATCACTATTACAGGCAATCTGCTCCGTCTCCACATCATTTTTCTCCTCATACATGTCGACACAAACGTACCGACATACAGCACACACACAGGGAATGCTCTGATAGAGGACAGGACCCCACTAGCCCTTTGGGGAGACAGAGGGAGAGTTTGCCAGCACACACCAGAGCGCTATATATATACAGGGATAACCTTATATAAGTGTTTTTCCCCTTATAGCTGCTGTATCTTTAATACTGCGCGTAATTTGTGCCCCCCCCCCCTCTCTTTTTTAACCCTTTCTGTAGTGTAGTGACTGCAGGGGAGAGACAGGGAGCTTTCCTCCAACGGAGCTGTGAGGGAAAATGGCGCCAGTGTGCTGAGGAGATAGGCTCCGCCCCCTTATCGGCGGCCTTATCTCCCGTTTTTCTATGTATTCTGGCAGGGGTTAAATGCATCCATATAGCCCAGGAGCTATATGTGATGCATTTTTTGCCAACCAAGGTGTTTTTTATTGCGTCTCAGGGCGCCCCCCCCCAGCGCCCTGCACCCTCAGTGACCGGAGTGTGAAGTGTGCTGAGAGCAATGGCGCACAGCTGCAGTGCTGTGCGCTACCTTGTTGAAGACAGGACGTCTTCTGCCGCCGATTTTCCGGACCTCTTCTGCCTTCTGGCTCTGTAAGGGGGCCGGCGGCGCGGCTCTGGGACCCATCCAGGCTGGGCCTGTGATCGTCCCTCTGGAGCTAATGTCCAGTAGCCTAAGAAGCCCAATCCACTCTGCACGCAGGTGAGTTCGCTTCTTCTCCCCTTAGTCCCTCGATGCAGTGAGCCTGTTGCCAGCAGGTCTCACTGAAAATAAAAAACCTAAACTAAAACTTTCACTAAGAAGCTCAGGAGAGCCCCTAGTGTGCACCCTTCTCGTTCGGGCACAAAGATCTAACTGAGGCTTGGAGGAGGGTCATAGGGGGAGGAGCCAGTGCACACCAGATAGTCCTAAAGCTTTCTTTAGATGTGCCCAGTCTCCTGCGGAGCTGCTATTCCCCATGGTCCTTACGGAGTCCCCAGCATCCACTTAGGACGTTAGAGAAATAAAGGATAATAATAATAAATATGATTGTCCCTACTGAGCTGTCGCAGCCAACTTTGTTCAGTGCATGATTTGCTGGCCAAGGGGGAATATTCGGAGACACAAACGTTTGCACTGTTGGATGGGAGAAGATGAGCTAGTAATAGACGTTCCTTGCTAAGGTCAGGTTAGCACACACATGAGCCAATGTTTTGTGGGATAACACTGGGCGTGGAGAAAGTACAATTACTTAGTTGTAATAAGATACCCTTCAAAGGTATTCTTAATTCTGTCAAGTGTTAATAAGAATGCAAGCTGTCTTGCTCAGCCATCGTCAACACTTCTCGATAAACCAATTTATCATGAATAATGGTAGAGCCGCAGCTTGTCCCTATATCCACTGCATACTGTTATATTGTTATTGTGTTAGTTTATAGATGACATCACAATGTAAATACATGCAAATCGATGTGAACATAAAAATCATTGTACCAAACTAGAGTTTTTACATGTGTCTACTGTAACGTGTCTTGTGGTGCAATCTCTAATGGGTCTGGTTCCACTTCAATGCATCTAATATGCATCAGTGCATTTGAAAGGTAAAATAGATGCCATGCTATGCATTTAAAAAGAGTTTTCATGGAAGTTCCGAGGTATGTCCGCCATTGGAAAAACCTGCATGTCTGTTCAGCGCCAAAGCTGTAATCCAACATTGTTATCTATGAGAACTATGGGGGTCATTCCGACCCGATCGCTCGCTGCAGTTTGTCGCAGCGCAGCGATTGGTTCGGAACTACGCATGCGCCAGCACCGCTGCCTAGCGATCGCTGGGCGGGAGGGGGCTGAACGGCGGCGTTAAGCCGCCGTTTAGTAGGCGCAATCCGCCCAACGCAGGCATGGCCAGACCGTTGGGGGGACGTGCCGCGGCGGCTGCGTGACGTCTCACGCAGCCGCTGCGGCAGCGACTCATAACTCCCGGCCAGGAGCTGCGCTGGCCGGGAGTTACTCCACAAACACAAGAGCGCTTTTGTATTTGTGCGGGGGGGGGGAGGGTGGCACTGACATGCAGGGCGGACTAGCCCTGTGCTGGCCATCCCCCGGCCCGCATGTCAGGGAAGATGATCGTAGCTGTGCTAAATTTAGCACAGCTACGATCAACTCGGAATGACCCCCCATATACCTTGAAGTGCCTATAACAGATATTGAACCCTTCTACCTCAAGTCCCATGTCTATTTGGAAAAGGCTTTGTTCACACCCCTTATTCTTGTTCCTTCCTCTATGGTAGTGAGGACAGTCTCCGGTCCTTCTGCTGCAATGATGATACTGTCTTCAGGAAAACCACAGAGGTAATTTGAACTCACAGGTGGTGTACTCACCCAGTATATATAGACAGCATCAGAATGGGGGCATGAAGGGCCTACTGGGGAATGCTGTGCTAGGGGCCCAATATTAAAGGGTGTGGCCAATCACCAGAGGAGGTGTGGCCAGCTGCCACAGAGAGACTTGGGCAACTATCAGAGTGGACATATTCAGCCGGCAAGGAACAGGAGGGGACAGGGGTGACAGGACTGCCCATTTTGATTGGCAGGAGGCTAATGTCAGTGCATTTTCCAAAGAAACAAACCAAGTACCCAAGTCCATCCATGATCCTGCTCCACCAAGGTACTGACCGTCTAGTACAGTAACAATGCATAACTTGAGTGCATGGTGTGCAACCTGACCTCGAGAGGGGCCCACTGGGAATTTCCCCTGTACACCTGTGGGCCAGTCCAATCCTTTATATAAATCCCATCTATGGCAACCCACCATGTGGCCTAATAGAAGTCATTTACAAGCAGACCCTTATTCATAAATTACTCTCAAGGCATGGCATCAAATGGGAACATGGCAGTGGAGAAACACTAGACTCAGAAGACTGGGTGTTCTAATTTCTGCTGTACTCCCGTCCCAAAATCAGGCCCTAGCTGTTTTCACTACAATTTTGTCATGTGATATAAATAATTCACCATGCATGTGGCCTTAAATAAGTCATATTTTGGTGTAATGTGCCATTAGCCGTTCGTGACTGGAGGAATTTACAGTGTCTGGGTATACTCCAGGAAAAACAAAATATATGCTTTTTTCTCAAGACTCTCCCTACAAATTACAGGACTTTAACACAATTAGAAGACTTTCAATGATTGAGTTATCTGTATATGGCTCCTGCAGCTGCCAAGCAGGCGAGAACTAATTTAAGTCTTTACTGTAACTCTCCGGTTCCATTCAGCATAAGGAAATCCTTAGTCACAACGCATGTTGTATCACTCACAGCCAGGGTGTAGAACAGTGCACATCTGCCAACTTTAATGGACCTTTGTAAATATCCAATAGGAGATATGCGTTTCATACTCTGGACATACAAAACCTCCTATTGGCAGATGGAATAAAAGGTTTCTATTACAGGAATTCTACCTCCCACCAAAAGAATCATGCCCAAGAGGTCTCCCACATTGGGGATCAATTTCCCATTTGTGCTGAATAGAAGACAGTTCCACCAAGGAATGAGGGTGGTCTGACCATAGTACAACACAGGTCCTCCAAGAGCTGCTGCATTTTGTGATTGGAGCTTGTTCTTGGTGTGTGGTTTGCATTTTTCAAGCAATGTGCGAGTTCATACAGCTTTGTGTTTTGAATGTATTAAATCATTTCATATCCTCCCTCCTCATTTTGCCTTTTATCACCCAGAACACTTTGATAACTCCCATTTGGTGGCTTGGAGCTCCCGTCTTTTGCATGGTCTCATTTCTGAGTTGTGGACTCTAATTGAATTACTACTAATGATGTGGTCTATGGGGCTCACAAATATTATATACCATTTTTGAAACTAGACATAAAATGCAGTTGTAGATCTGGCGGAAAAAAAATATTTTCTCTTGCAAAAAATTTCAACCCATAATAACTTGGTAAGGGGCACCACCCAAGGGTCTCCAGAGGGCACAATGAACTTTTATAACTGACTAGCAATCTTTAGCCAGTGTTTTATGGAACGGTAAATCTTTTAGCTGGCTCAGACATTCCTCAGTAACATCAACCTCCTGTAGTTGGCTGTTTTTCAATATTTTCATCAGTATGTGTTGACTTAAATGAAATAAAGTCAGATTAAAGACTCTGCTTGATGGGTTTTTTTTATGTAACAAGATATAGCCCATCCTGTACATTTCCCCAATAACATGTAGCACTTCCTATACATCATGAAAAGATGAATTTTAGCACATGATATTGCTTCAAGCAGTAAAATAAAAATGATCTGTTTGGTAAATACAATGCTAGTATTACAGGCGCTATCACACTAGGGGGGCAAGGGTGTTTGTTATCATAAAAGGGATTAGACCATCTGCAGTTCATGTTACATACATTGGAGTCCCGTTTTCCCAATCAGACGGCATCGCTGATCCGCTGGCTGGATCCGTCAATAGATAATCCGTTGGGGAATTGGAAAATTAAACATGTTAAAAATCCATGATTTGCTGATCCCAACCGTTTTCAGTCGCGATCAGGGAACCAGGATTTAGAAACATGTTTAAATTTCCAGATATCCCCCGACCCGGCCTTCGGGAGATCGGTAAATTGCGCCAATACGCCGCTGATGTATGGGGGCTTTAAGTCATGAAACAATTCATAGGGGATACCTGCCATGAAAGTCAAGGGACATATGGCCTAATTCAGACCTGATTGCTCCTCTGCATTTTTGCAGAGGTCTGCGATCAGATAGCCGCCGCCGCCCATTGAGAGTGAAAACCCGCCCCGTGCAAGTGTGCGAATGCATGCATACGCCGTGCAAAAACGTAGCCAGACAGCGGACATCTGCAAATCGGTTCGCAGCTCACTTACCATCTAATGATTTTTCCATTCTGTGCAGTCTGTGCATAGCCCAGGACTTACTCCTACAGTGCGATACAAACCGGCTGATCGGGGCCGGAGCTGACGTCTCACACACCCGCCCTGAAAACGCTTGGGAACGTCTGTTTTTTTCCTGACACTCCCAGAAAATGGTCAGTTACCACACACTAATGTCCTCTTCCTGTCAATCATCTTGTGTACACCTAGCAATCTAAATTTTCGCACCATTCTGTCGCTGTTTGGGCTCGCGCATGCTCATTGCGATGCATGCGCAGTCATTCGATAATCGGCCGCTGTGCAATTTCGCACAACATCGATCAGGTCTGAATTAGGCCCATAATACAGAATGTCTCCAGTAGATTGTTATGGATAACTACATTAGTATAAAATACTGAACAGGTTGGTTTTATGACCTGTTCCTTACATTAAGGTTTCTATTCGTGTCATTACTTTGCTTTTACTTGCCTTCTTTCATTCTTCTTATTATAGGAAACTTCCTGGAGGTGACGTGTGTGTGTGTGTGTGTGTGTGTGTGTGTGTGTGTGTGTGTGTGTGTGTGTGTGTAGGGGGAGAGGGGGGGGTTGGGGGGTTTGCACTGGTCAAATTGTATTATTTGGCCACGCCCCCATAATACAATATTGGGAATCTCCGCAGAGAGGGTGTGGCTATGATGGCATGATTAGCTCAGAACTGCATCACGCCCCCATCCACCCATTTCACTAGGATGTGGGTGGGATGCATGAGGGTTCCCCGCTCTTTTTGAACATCCCCTGCTGGATCTCCAAAGGGCAAGTGAGGGAGGTGTAATGACTCGATTTGCCTAATAGCGTATCAGTGTGCGAGAGGGGAGACAAACTGCGTCATCCCTGCACACTTCCCAAGAAAGAGACGCGGGATCTGGGAGGGGAGCACTCCATGAAATTCAGTAGTCTGCTGGACAGAGATAAAGTGGAGAAGTTGCCCGTAGCAACCAATCAATAAGCTTCTGTCATTTCTATCTAGTACAACTGATACAATGACAGAAGCTAATTGGTTTATATGTTTAACTTCTCCACTTTATTTCCCCCCCAAGTGTTTTGCTATATGAAATCATCATTGGGGGGTCACTGCAGCCCCACCCATTTCCCATGAGAAGTAGGCATTACACAGGAGGGTTGTCTACTCTCCCAGAGGCCAGGGACAACTCCCATCAGTACAGGAGACTTTCTGCCATTCCTGAAGATTAGGCATTTACTGTATGATTATAAGTCAATGACAACACTGTGAGCTCATATCAGGTCAGATGTACTAAGCCTTGGAGAGTAATAAAGTTCAGAGATAAAGTACCAGCCAATCAGCTCCTAACTGTCATTTTTCAAACACAGCCTGTGGCATGGCAGTTAGGGGCTGAGTGACTGGTACTTTATCTCTGTCCACTTTATCCGTCTCAGAGGCTTAGTACATCTCCCCCATCATATTTACGCTGCATCCTATTCAGTAGGAACTAGTCACATTATTGAGCCAGGTCATAATGTAGACGATCAAAACATATTTAAAACATATACACCATAAAAGTCGACAGTCAAATGGTCATCATGGTCAAAATATTGACAACCGAAAGGGTGACATGGACATAAAGTCACAGGTTCATATTGTAGACAGTTAAAATGTTGACATGGTCAAAAGGTTGACATTGAAACAGAGGTCTACAGTCAAAAGTTTGACAGTCAAAATGTCGACATTACATAACGCAGACAGTCTGAGTATACACAGGTCATAATGTCGACAGGTATATCATTATGCTGGCTGGTGTAGGCATCCACAGCATGGGCCAGCAATCATCAATCGATTGAACCCTATATAAACGTTATGTAATGTCAATATTTAAAACTGTCTAGATACTTAGGGGCAGATGTATTAAGCCCGGAGAAGTGATAAAGCAGTGATAAGTGTAAGGTGATAACGCACCAGCCAATCAGTTCCAATATGTAAATTGGCAGGTAGGAGCTGATTGGCTGGTGCGTTATCACCTTGCACTTATCACTGCTTTATCACTTCTCCAGGCTTAATACATCTGCCCCTGAATGCCTAACTTTTGACCATGTCTAAGTCATATCCCTGTTGATAGTTTGACTGTCGACATATTGATTGCTGTCCATGTTTTGAACATGTCGATGTTTTGGTGTCTATGTTTTGAATGTAGATGCTTTCATGTCGGTGTTTTGGTGAGTATGTCTTGACTATAGATGTTTTGAACCCAACCCGTTGGAACTAGAGATGTGCACCGGAAATTTTTCGGGTTTTGTGTTTTGGTTTTGGATTCGGTTCCGCGGCCGTGTTTTGGATTCGGACGCGTTTTGGCAAAACCTCCCTGAAAATGTTTTGTCGGATTCGGGTGTTTTTTTTTCAAAAACCCCCTCAAAAACAGCTTAAATCATGGAATATGGGGGTAATTTTGATCCTATAGTATTATTAACCTCAATAACCACAATTTCCACTCATTTCCAGTCTATTCTGAACACCTCACAATACTATTTTTAGTCCTAAAATTTGCACCGAGGCCGCTGGATGATTAAGCAAAGCGACCCAAGAGGGCGGCACAAACACCTGGCCCATCTAGGAGTGGCACTGCAGTGTCAGACAGGATGGCACTTAAAAAAATTGGCCCCAAACAGCACATGATGCAAAGAAAAGAGAAAAAGAGGTGCACTGTGGTCACTGGACGGCTAAGCTAAGCGACACAAACACCTCAATATCACAGGAATTATTCGTTCTAATCAATGGTATTATTGGTCCAAATCACTGGAAGAAAATGACAGAATCACAGGAATTATTCGTTCTAATCAATGGTATTATTGGTCCAAATCACTGGAAGAAAATGGCAAAATCACAGGAATTATTTGTTCTAATCAATGGTATTATTGGTCCAAATCACTGGAAGAAAATGACAAAATCACTGGAATTATTCGTTCTAATCAATGGTATTATTGGTCCAAATCACTGGAAGAAAATGGAATGGATGGATACTTGCAGTGACACAGAGCTGCAAGATACAGCAATGGCCTACTGTACACAACTATATACTGTTGGGTCACCAAAATGCTGCACTGTAATACTATATATACTGCTCACAAAAATGCCGCACAGATATGGAATGGATACGTGCGCTCAGTGACACAGAGCTGCAAGATACAGCAATGGCCTACTGTACACAACTATATACCGTTGGGTCACCAAAATGCTGCACTGTAATTCTATATATACTGCTCACAAAAATGCTGCACAGATATGGAATGGATACGTGCACTCAGTGACACAGAGCTGCAAGATACAGCAATGGCCTACTGTACTGTAATACTATTATACTGGTGGTCCCCAGTCCCCACAATAAAGCACACTGAGCACAGATATTTGCAGCACACTGAGCACAGATATGGAGCGTTTTCAGGCAGAGAACGTAGATATTTTCAGCACACTGAGCACAGATTATCTGCAGCACACTGAGTGAGCACAGATATTTGCAGCACACTGAGCACAGATTACGGAGCTTTTCAGGGAGAGAACGCTGCCACGTCCTCTCCGTTCAATCTCCAATGCACGAGTGAAAATGGCGGCGACGCGCGGCTCCTTATATTGAATACGAATCTCGCGAGAATCCGACAGCGGGATGATGACGTTCGGGCGCGTTCTGGTTAACCGAGCAAGGCGGGAAGATCCGAGGCTGCCTCGGACCCGTGTAAAATAGGTGAAGTTCGGGGGGGTTCGGATCCCGAGGAACCGAACCCGCTCATCTCTAGTTGGAACTATCACTAGACCCTAATGTTCCGTTCGCCTACGAAACCACACTACCCCCGACAGACTATAAAGGGCTTCACCTATAACAGCCGCTGTTCCTGGATAAAGTAAGTTCACCCAGTACTAGGATGCTGCCAGGACTTAACGCAGGGACAGGGAGTCAGTGTGGACACTAGGTGGGCACAGGAGTGGGCTGAAGAGGAAAACAGGGAGAAGGGAAGCAAAGGTTGAAAACAGGGTCAGGGCACAGACAACATAAAAATAACCAGGAATGACCAGGGAAAAGCAGGCATAGGTCTGGGCTACACTGGGTGCAAGTTGAATATCCAAGATAGGAACAAGTAGCTGGAAATTGCTGAGCAGGTTCTACTGACTAACAGTATTATTATTAGCCTTTATTTATATGGCGCCACAAGGGATCCGCAGCGCCCAATTACAGAGTACATAAACAAATAAGCAAAACAAGAAAACAGTGACTTACAATCCAAGACAATATAGGACAAGTACAAGGTATATAAACATAGCAACATCAGCAGACATCACTGAAATTAGTATCAGGGTGGCAGAAAACAAAGGGATTTGGTGCCGTTGAAGGGAGTATGGAGTAGAGGATGGTTTAAGTAAGAGGCGGAAAGGCACATGAGGGAAGAGGGCCCTGCTAGCGAGATCTTACAATGTAAATGGACAATCACTAGATGCAGAGCAAAAAGCTGGCAAAGCTTGGCAGGGAAAACTACTGAACAACAGCAGCAGAACAGCAGGTGACTTCCAACAGGCAGAAGCTATAACCGGCAGGGAGCAGGGGCCAATCAGCAGAGAGGAGGAGAGCCAGGCTCCCTGTAAAAAAATATACCGCAGCTGCATGGTTGTGGATTATTAGATATACACTTAAAAGGTCTACAGTCAATAGGTTGACAACTAATGGTCGACATGAATTAGATCGACCAGGTCAAAAAGTTGACAGGGTCAAAAGGTCAACATGGAATAGGTAGACAGTAGAAAAGGTCGTCAGGGTCAAAAGGTTGACATGGAAATGATTGACACAAAAAAGGTAGACACAATTTGTATTTGTGGTGTTATGTCACTTTTTTTGCCACAAACATGCCCCATTAGTGTACTGTGTCCGCTTGTCATGCTTCAGGCAAGGTTACTATTCACAATCATAGTCCACATGGATGGTAAAGTATGAAAAAGTCGAAAAAAAGCTAAATAAAAAAACTTGTCGTCATGTGTGTGTCGACCAAAGCCATGTCGACATTTTATCCTGTCAACTTGTTGAACTGTCTACCTTTTACATGTCGACCTTTTGACCCTGTCAACCTTTTGAACCCATTGACCCTTTGATCCGTCGACCTTTTACATGTCGACCTTTTGACCCTGTCGACCTAATGCATGTCGACCTTTTTAGTGTAGATCTATAGACCAAATACCAAGCTACACGGCTACACATAGGTAGGAAGTGTCCTGGCTGCTTAGTAACAGCCGGGCCCAGGTTGCCTAACAACCATCGGGACAATCGGCCACTGCGACTGTCAATCCACCTAGTGGATTGTTTGGCTGCAACATCGTATTTGTTGGCTCAGCTGAATATATGGGCCCGATTAAGAACTGATCGCTGTTGTGCGAAATCGCACAGCGGCCGATTATCGAATGGCTGCGCATGCGTATGCACCGCAAGGTGCAGGTGCATCGCAAAACAGCGACAGAATGGTGCGAAAATTTCGATTACACAGGCGTTCGTACGGTGATTGACAGGAAGAAGCCGTTTGTGGGTGGTAACTGGACGTTTTCTGGGAGTGTCAGGAAAAACGCAGGCGTTCCCAAGCGTTTTCAGGGAGGGTGTGTGACGTCAGCTCCGCCCCCGATCAGCCTGTTTGTATCACACGGCAGAAGTAAGTCCTGGGCTACACACAGACTGGAGAAATCATTAGATGGTGAGTGAGTTGCGAACAGGTTTGCAGATGTCCGCTGTCTGGCAGAATTTTCGCATGGCGTACACACGCATTCGCACACTTGCACGGGGCGGGTTTTCACTCTCCCTGGGCGGCGGCTATCTGATCGCAGACCACTGCAAAAACGCACAGCAGCGATCAGATCTGAATTAGGCCTCCAATGTGTAGGTAACAGAAGGTGGTTCCGTTTAAAACTAACAGCTTTAGGGGGTGATTCTGACTCGTTTGCTCGCTGCTTTTTAATGCAGCAGAGTAAAGGGGTCCCTACTGCGCATGTGCCGGAACCGTAGTGCGCGGGCGCATACCAGACGGCCGAAGGCCGTAGCAGGGATGCGATCGCCTCTGCCTGATTGACAGGCAGAGGCAATCGTGGGGCGGGAGGGGGCAGAACGGCAGTGTTTGGCCGCCGTTTCGTGGGTGCGGTCCGGCCAACGCAGGAATAGCCGGACCGAACGGGGGGCAGGCCGCAGCGGCTGCGTGACGTCACACGCAGACGCTGCGGGCCGGGGAGCGATGAGTAGCTCCCGGCCAGCATGCTAAAGCTGCGCTGGCCGGGAGCTACTTTTGAAGTGCAAGGGCATCGGGGGGGGGGCGCAGTGGCGGCACTGACATGCGGGGAAGACTAGCTCTGTGCTGGGCGTCCCCCCGCATGTCAGGGAAGATGATCGTAGCTGTGCTAAATTTAGCACAGCTACGATCAACTTGGAATGACCCCCTTAGCTGTGTCATAGAGGTGATACCAGCCTGAAGAAGGATCTGCGTAGGAAACCGGGTGAATGAGAATTGTTCCAAAATTGTTCCATCTACCATCTTACATAACTCACACAATGGATGACAGTATTTAACTGATCATTACACTTTAACCATTTTCTCAGACAAATATGTTTGCAAATAATAAAAAAAAAAGATTTCTATCATCATTTAATCATTGCTAGTTACACTCAATGTTCATAATTAATAACTACATTAACTCAAGTCATCTATAGCAATTAACCAAGCTAATCAATACAGGGTATTTATTTTAATTATTAATTCTTTATAGATTTTACTCTCTCTATGATTGGTAACTTTAATTAGAATTCTATATTACATCAATTATCTAGGCATTAACATTGCAAAATTGCATGTATTTCAGAGAAAACAGATGTTAATCGCATTGCATCATGTCTGCAAGGAGACATTATAGTAATAGATACCTACTTAAATCAGCAATTTTCTAAATGAATGTTCAGATAATAATCTATTCATCTTATTTGTTTGTGCTTCTTTCTGGTCTCTTCCTAATGCAGCACTGACTATTAGCCATGGGAGTGTTTGGTCATTTATAACGATGTACTGCGTGCCTGGAAGCAGGTGATAGGAACATACTGGGGGAGATGTACTAAGCTTGAAAAGTGATAAATATCACTGTGATAAAGCACCAGCCAATCGGCTCCTAACTGCCATGTCACAGGCTGTGTTTGAAAAATGACAGTTAGGAGCCGATTGGCTGGTGCTTTATCACAGTGATATTTATCACTTTTCAAGCTTAGTACATCTGGCCCTCTGTAATTACAGTATTGGGTGAATGACCGGATACACAGAACCAGTCACACCTTGGAGATCCAGCAAGGAGGTTAGGAACTAGAATCTGATTCAGGATTCTGTGTCCTCATCAGCGATTTAATGTCATGGGGGAGATTTATCAATGCATGGAGAGATAAAGGGGCAGATGTATTAACCTGGAGAACGCATAAGGAAGTGATAAACCAGTGATATGTGTAAGGTAATAATAAGAATTTACTTACCGATAATTCTATTTCTCATAGTCCGTAGTGGATGCTGGGAACTCCGTAAGGACCATGGGGGATAGCGGCTCCGCAGGAGACTGGGCACAAAAAGTAAAAGCTTTAGACTAGCTGGTGTGCACTGGCTCCTCCCCCTATGACCCTCCTCCAAGCCTCAGTTAAGATACTGTGCCCGGACGAGCGTACACAATAAGGAAGGATCTTGAATCCCGGGTAAGACTCATACCAGCCACACCAATCACACCGTACAACTCGTGATCTGAACCCAGTTAACAGTATGATAACCGTAGGAGCCTCTGAAAAGATGGCTTCCAACAATAAACAACCCGATTTGTTTGTAACAATAACTATATACAAGTATTGCAGACAATCCGCACTTGGGATGGGCGCCCAGCATCCACTACGGACTATGAGAAATAGAATTATCGGTAAGTAAATTCTTATTTTCTCTGACGTCCTAGTGGATGCTGGGAACTCCGTAAGGACCATGGGGATTATACCAAAGCTCCCAAACGGGCGGGAGAGTGCGGATGACTCTGCAGCACCGAATGAGAGAACTCCAGGTCCTCCTCAGCCAGGGTATCAAATTTGTAGAATTTAGCAAACGTGTTTGCCCCTGACCAAGTAGCTGCTCGGCAAAGTTGTAAAGCCGAGACCCCTCGGGCAGCCGCCCAAGATGAGCCCACCTTCCTTGTGGAATGGGCTTTTACAGATTTTGTCTGTGGCAGGCCTGCCACAGAATGTGCAAGTTGAATTGTACTACAAATCCAACGAGCAATCGTCTGCTTAGAAGCAGGAGCACCCAGCTTGTTGGGTGCATACAGTATAAACAGCGAGTCAGATTTTCTGACTCCAGCCGTCCTGGAAACATATATTTTCAGGGCCCTGACTACGTCCAGCAACTTGGAGTCCTCCAAGTCCCTAGTAGCCACAGGTACCACAATAGGTTGATTCATGTGAAACGCTGAAACCACCTTAGGGAGAAATTGAGGACGAGTCCTCAATTCCGCCCTATCCGAATGAAATATCAGGTAAGGGCTTTTATAGGATAAAGCCGCCAATTCTGATACGCGCCTGGCTTAAGCCAGGGCCAACAGCATTACCACTTTCCATGTGAGATATTTCAAATCCACTGTGGCAAGTGGTTCAAACCAATGTGATTTTAGGAACCCTAAAACTACATTGAGATCCCAAGGTGCCACTGGAGGCACAAAAGGAGGCTGTATATGCAGTACCCCTTTGACAAACGTCTGAACTTCAGGCACTGAAGCCAGTTCTTTCTGGAAGAAGATCGACAGGGCCGAAATTTGAACCTTAATGGATCCTAATTTTAGGCCCATAGACAATCCTGCTTGCAGGAAATGTAGGAAACGACCCAGTTGAAATTCCTCCGTAGGGGCCTTCTTGGCCTCACACCACGCAACATATTTTCGCCAAATGCGATGATAATGTTTTGCAGTTACATCCTTCCTGGCCTTGATCAGGGTAGGGATGACTTCATCTGGAATGCCTTTTTCCTTCAGGATCCAGCGTTCAACCGCCATGCCGTCAAACGCAGCAGCGGTAAGTCTTGGAACAGACAAGGTCCCTGCTGGAGCAGGTCCTTCCTTAGAGGTAGAGGCCACGGGTCCTCCGTGAGCATCTCTTGCAGCTCCGGGTACCAAGTTCTTCTTGGCCAATCCGGAGCCACGAGTATCGTTCTTACTCCTCTCCTTCTTATGATTCTCAGTACTTTTGGTATGAGAGGAAGAGGAGGGAACACATATACCGACTGGAACACCCACGGAGTTACCAGAGCGTCCACCGCTATTGCCTGAGGGTCCCTTGACCTGGCGCAATATCTGTCCAGTTTCTTGTTGAGACGGGACGCCATCATGTCCACCTTTGGTTTTTCCCAACGGTTTACAATCACTTGGAAGACTTCTGGATGAAGTCCCCACTCCCCCGGGTGGAGGTCGTGTCTGCTGAGGAAGTCTGCTTCCCAGTTGTCCACTCCCGGAATGAACACTGCTGACAGTGCTATCACATGATTTTCCGCCCAGCGGAGAATCCTTGCAGCTTCTGCCATTGCCCTCCTGCTTCTTGTGCCGCCCTGTCTGTTTACGTGGGCGACAGCCGTGATGTTGTCCGACTGGATCAATACCGGTTGACCCTGAAGCAGAGGCCTTGCTTGACTTAGGGCATTGTAAATGGCCCTTAGCTCTAGGATATTTATGTGAAGAGACGTTTCCATGCTTGACCACAAGCCCTGGAAATTTCTTCCCTGTGTGACTTCTCCCCAGCCTCTCAGGCTGGCATCCGTGGTTACCAGCATCCAATCCTGAATGCCGAATCTGCGTCCCTCTAGAAGATGAGCCTTCTGTAACCACCACAGGAGAGATACCCTTGTCCTTGGAGATAGGGTTATCCGCTGATGCATCTGAAGATGCGATCCGGACCATTTGTCCAGCAGATCCCACTGAAAAGTTCTTGCATGGAATCTTCCGAATGGAATCGCTTCGTAAGAAGCCACCATTTTTCCCAGGACTCTCGTGCACTGATGCACTGACACTTGTCCTGGTTTTAGGAGGTTCCTGACTAGCTCGGATAACTCCCTGGCCTTCTCCTCCGGGAGAAACACCTTTTTCTGGACTGTGTCCAGAATCATCCCTAGGAACAGTAGACGTGTTGTCGGAATCAGCTGTGATTTTGGGATATTTAGAATCCACCCGTGCTGACGTAGCACTACCTGAGATAGTGCTACTCCGACCTCTAACTGTTCCCTGGACCTTGCCCTTATCAGGAGATCGTCCAAGTAAGGGATAATTAATACGCCTTTTCTTCGAAGAAGAATCATCATTTCGGCCATTACCTTGGTAAAGACCCGTGGTGCCGTGGACAATCCAAACGGCAGCGTCTGAAACTGATAATGACAGTTTTGTATCACAAACCTGAGGTACCCTTGGTGAGAAGGGTAGATTGGGACATGGAGATAAGCATCCTTGATGTCTAGAGATACCATATAGTCCCCTTCTTCCAGGTTCGCTATCACTGCTCTGAGTGACTCCATCTTGAATTTGAACCTTTTTATGTAAGTGTTCAAAGATTTTAGATTTAAAATTGGTCTCACCGAGCCGTCCGGCTTCGGTACCACAAACAGCGTGGAATAATACCCCTTTCCCTGTTGTAGGAGGGGTACCTTGATTATCACCTGCTGGGAATACAGCTTGTGAATAGCTTCCAATACTGCCTCCCTGTCGGAGGGAGACGTTGGTAGAGCAGACTTCAGGAACCGGCGAGGGGGAGACGTCTCGAATTCCAATTTTTACCCCTGTGATACTACCTGCAGGATCCAGGGGTCCACTTGCGAGTGAGCCCACTGCGCGCTGAAATTCTTGAGACGGCCCCCACCGTGCCCGAGTCTGCTTGCAGAGCCCCAGCGTCATGCTGAGGACTTGGCAGAAGCGGGGGAGGGCTTCTGCTCCTGGGAAGAGGCTGCATGGTGCAGTCTTTTTTCCCCTTCCTCTGCCCCGGGGCAGGAACGAGCGGCCTTTTTCCCTCTTGCCCTTATAGGGACGAAAGGACTGGGTTTGAAAAGACGGTGTCTTTTTCTGCTGAGAGGTGACCTGGGGTAAAAAGGTGGATTTTCCAGCCGTTGCTGTGGCCACCAGGTCCGATAGACCGACCCCAAATAACTCCTCCCCTTTATACGGCAATACTTCCATATGTCGTTTGGAATCCGCATCACCTGACCACTGTCGCGTCCATAACGTTCTTCTGGCAGAAATGGACATCGCACTTACTCTAGATGCCAGGGTGCAAATATCCCTCTGTGCATCTCGCATATATAGTAATGCATCCTTTAAATGCTCTATAGTTAATAATATACTGTCCCTATCCAGGGTATCAATATTTTCAGTCAGGGAATCCGACCAAGCCACTCCAGCGCTGCACATCCAGGCTGAGGCGATCGCTGGTCGCAGTATAACACCGGTATGTGTGTATATACCTTTTAAGATATTTTCCAGCCTTCTATCAGCTGGTTCCTTGAGAGCGGCCGTATCAGGAGACGGTAACGCCACTTGTTTTGATAAGCGTGTGAGCGCCTTATCTACCCTAGGGGGTGTTTCCCAACGTGCCCTAACCTCTGGCGGGAAAGGGTATAGTGCCAATAATTTATTAGAAATCAGCAGTTTTTTATCGGGGGAAACCCACGCTTTATCACACACCTCATTTAATTCATCTGACTCAGGAAAAACCACTGGTAGTTTTTTCACACCCCACATAATACCCTTTTTTGTGGTACTTGTAGTGTCAGAAATGTTCAATGCCTCCTTCATTGCCGTGATCATGTAACGTGTGGCCCTACTGGACATTACGTTTGTCTCGTCACCGTCGACACTGGATTCAGTATCCGTGTCAGGGTCTGTGTCGACCATCTGAGGTAACGGGCGTGTTAACGCCCCTGACGGTGTCTGAGACGCCTGAACAGGCACTAATTGATTTGTCGGCTGTCTCATGTCGTCAACAGTTTTTTGCAAAGTGCTGACATTGTCACGTAATTCTTTAATTACTACCATCCAGTCAGGTGTCGACTCCCTAGGGGGTGACATCCCTAACACAGGCAATTGCTCTGCTTCCACATCATTTTCCTCCTCATACATGTCGACACAATCGTACCGACACCCAGCACACACACAGGGAATGCTCTGATAGAGGACAGGACCCCACTAGCCCTTTGGGGAGACAGAGGGAGAGTTTGCCAGCACACACCAGAGCGCTATATATATATATACAGGGATAACCTTATATAAGTGTTACTCCCTGTTATAGCTGCTGTATTATATATTAGCTGCCAATAGTGCCCCCCTCTCTGTTTTACCCTGTTTCTGTAGTGCAGGACTGCAGGGGAGAGTCAGGGAGCCGTCCTTCCAGCGGAGCTGTGAAAGAAAATGGCGCTTGTGTGCTGAGGAGAAAGGCTCCGCCCCCTTCACGGCGGCCTTTTCTCCCGCTTTTTTCAGGAAACTGGCAGGGGATAAATGCATCCGTATAGCCCAGGAGCTATATGTGATGCATTTTATTTAGCCATATAAGGTTTTTATATCATTTTTATTGCGTCTCAGGGCGCTCCCCCCCAGCGCCCTGCACCCTCAGTGACCGGAGTGTGAAGTGTGCTGAGAGCAATGGCGCACAGCTGCAGTGCTGTGCGCTACCTTATTTGAAGACAGGAACGTCTTCTGCCGCCGCTTTCTCCGGACCTCTTCGCTCTTCTGGCTCTGTAAGGGGGCCGGCGGCGCGGCTCCGGGACCCATCCAGGCTGAACCTGTGATCGTCCCTCTGGAGCTAATGTCCAGTAGCCAAGAAGCCCAATCCACTCTGCAGTCAGGTGAGTTCGCTTCTTCTCCCCTTAGTCCCACGATGCAGTGAGCCTGTTGCCAGCAGGACTCACTGAAAATAAAAAACCTATTTAAACTTTTACTTCTAAGCAGCTCAGGAGAGCCACCTAGCTTGCACCCTTCTCGTTCGGGCACAAAAATCTAACTGAGGCTTGGAGGAGGGTCATAGGGGGAGGAGCCAGTGCACACCAGCTAGTCTAAAGCTTTTACTTTTTGTGCCCAGTCTCCTGCGGAGCCGCTATCCCCCATGGTCCTTACGGAGTTCCCAGCATCCACTAGGACGTCAGAGAAAAAGGCACCAGCCAATCAGCTCCAATATGTAAATTAACAGTTAGGATCTGATTGGCTGGTGCCTTTATCACCTTGCACATATCACTGGTTTATCACTTCCTTATGCTTTCTCCAGGTTAATACATCTGCCCCAAAGTTCCAACCAATCAGCTCCTGTCATTTTTCTTGTACCATGGCAGGAGCTGATTGGCTGGCACTTTATCTCTCTCCAAGCGTTGATAAATCTCCTTCCATATCTCAATCATAACATATCTGGTGGTTTTCCTATTGTGCATGCGCAAAACACCGGGAAAATGGCATCTGCGCCATTTTTCCGGTGGTTTCTGCAGTGCTGCTGCAACGTGGGACTCCGGAGGGAAAGTATTGAAAAAACTGGGTGAAGGTGTGGGCCTTCCTGGACCCTGGGGGGACCGTGTGCTCCGCACTCTCTGCACCCATTATAAATACGCCAGGGAGTTACAGTACTTAAATAGCGCACACATATTCCACAGCTCTTTACAGAGAATAATATAGTCATTCACATCAGTCTCTGTCCCATTGAAGCTTAAGGTGGGTACACACTAGTAGATATATCTGCAGATCAATTGATCTGCAGATATATCTATGGACGGATCGAGCAGTGTGTTCAGCATACACACTGCCCGATCCGTCGGGGACTGATGTCATGAACTGGGTGGGCGTGTACACAGGCCCGCCCAGTTCAGCTGTCAATCACCGCCGGCCGCCGCAGCATGTGTACGGGCGGTCGGCCGACCGCCACGTACACACACAGCGACGCGCCAATATATCGGTAGATATATTGGCCGTCGGCTGTGCTGTGCTGCGCGGCCGGCGTGATACGTCTGTGAACGACGGAGTTCACAGACGTATCGGCCGTACACACTGGCCGACGGTCCCGCGATATATCGGCCGTTCAGGAGAACGGCCGATATATCGACCAGTGTGTACGGGCCTTTACACACAAAGGTTAATTGTTTGTCAGACCTTTTTTGAGGGGTCTCAGAATGATTGGTCATGTGCTTGTTTGCATTGTGTATTTTGGGGGGTTATTCGGGTTTGTTAGCACACCTAAAAAGCACACTAAATGGCAAAACCATGTTGCACTGCAGATGTGGCAGATGTAACATGTGCAGAGCATAGATGCCTACCCTCCCTCATTCTGCAGGAGACTCCCTGAAGAAATCTCCCTGACTCCCTGAATAGTCCATCAATCTCCCTGATTATACCTTATCCCCATTATGTAGCTGTTACATTCTTGGGGAAAAAATAAGATTTTAAACCTACCGGTAAATCTTTTTCTCCTAGTCCGTAGAGGATGCTGGGGACTCCGTAAGGACCATGAGGTATAGACGGGCTCCGCAGGAGACATGGGCACTATAAAGAACTTTTAGTATGGGTGTGCACTGGCTCCTCCCTCTATGCCCCTCCTCCAGACCTCAGTTAGAGAAACTGTGCCCAGAGGAGATGGACAATGGCCCTCATTCCGAGTTGTTCGCTCGCTAGCCGCTTTTCGCAGCAGTGCACACGCTAAGCCGCCGCCCTCTGGGAGTGAATCTTAGCTTAGCAGAATTGCGAACGAAAGATTCGCAAAATTGCGAATAGACATTTCTTAGCAGTTTCTGAGCACCTCGAGACTTACTCTGCCACTGCGATCAGTTCAGTCAGTTTCGTTCCTGGTTTGACGTCACAAACACGCCCAGCGTTCGGCCAGACACTCCCCCGTTTCTCCAGCCACTCCCGCGTTTTTCCAGAAACGGCAGTGTTTTTTCACACACACCCATAAAACGGCCAGTTTCCGCCCAGAAACACCCACTTCCTGTCAATTACACTCCGATCACCAGAACGAAGAAAAAACCTTGTAATGCCGTGAGTAAAATACCAAACTACTTAGCAAATTTACTTGACGCAGTCGCAGTACGAACATTGCGCATGCGCAGTTAGCGGAAAATCGCACCGATGCGAAGGAAAATAACGAGCGAACAACTCGGAATGAGGGCCAATATGAGGAAAGGATTTTGTTAATCTAAGGGCAAGATTCATACCAGCCCACACCAAACACACCGTATAACCTGGAATATACGCAACCAGTTAACAGTATGAACAAAAAACAGTATCAGTCCAAGACCGATCTTAACTGTAACATAACCCTTATGTAAGCAACAACTATATACAAGTCTTGCAGATTTAGTACGCACTGGGACGGGCGCCCAGCATCCTCTACGGACTAGGAGAAAAAGATTTACCGGTAGGTTTAAAATCTTATTTTCTCTTACGTCCTAAAGGATGCTGGGGACTCCGTAAGGACCATGGGGTTTATACCAAAGCTCCAAACCGGGCGGGAGAGTGCGGATGACTCTGCAGCACCGATTGAGCAAACGCGAGGTCCTCATCAGCCAGGGTATCAAACTTGTAGAATTTTGCAAAAGTGTTTGAACCCGACCAAGTCGCTGCCCGGCAAAGCTGTAATGCCGAGACGCCTCGGGCAGCCGCCCAAGAAGAGCCCACCTTCCTAGTGGAATGGGCCTTTACCAAATTTGGTACCGGCAATCCAGCCGTAGAATGAGCCTGCTGAATCGTGTTACAGATCCAGCGAGCAATAGTCTGCTTAGAAGCAGGCGCGCCAACCTTGTTGGCTGCATACAGGACAAACAGAGCCTCTGTTTTCCTAACCCTAGCCGTCCTGGCTACGTAAATTTTTAAGGCCCTGACTACATCCAGGGACTTGGAGTCCTCCAAGTCACCCGTAGCCACAGGCACCACAATAGGTTGGTTCATATGAAAAGAAGAAACCACCTTAGGCAGAAATTGAGGACGAGTCCTCAACTCTGCTCTATCCACATGAAAAATCAAGTAGGGGCTCTTGTGAGACAAGGCCGCCAACTCTGATACCCGCCTTGCAGATGCCAAGGCTAATAACATGACCACTTTCCAGGTGAGAAATTTTA
The DNA here is from genome assembly GCF_028390025.1 of Pseudophryne corroboree. NCBI lineage: Eukaryota > Metazoa > Chordata > Amphibia > Anura > Myobatrachidae > Pseudophryne > Pseudophryne corroboree. The sequence goes on along the minus strand of NC_086450.1, from coordinate 62,146,470 downwards.
ATTCCACCGTTTAAAGAGGTTCAAACCAGTGTGATTTAAGGAACTGTAACACCACGTTAAGGTCCCATGGTGCCACTGGTGGCACAAAAGGAGGCTGGATGTGCAGCACTTCCTTTACGAAAGTTTGGACTTCTGGGAGAGAAGCCAATTCCTTCTGAAAAAATATAGATAGGGCCGAAATCTGTACCTTAATGGAGCCTAATTTTAGGCCCATATCCACTCCTGTCTGTAGGAAGTGGAGAAAACGGCCCAGATGGAAATCTTCCGTAGGAGCATTCTTGGTTTCACACCAAGATACATACTTCCTCCAGATACGGTGATAATGCTTCGCCGTTACTTCCTTCCTAGCCTATATCAGAGTAGGGATAACTTCCTCCGGAATACCTCTCTCAGCTAGGATTCGGTGTTCAACCGCCATGCCGTCAAACGCAACCGCGGTAAGTCTTGGAACATGCAAGGCCCCTGCTGCAACAGGTCTATCCTGAGAGGAAGAGGCCACGGATCTTCTGTGAGCATCTCCTGAAGATCCGAATGCCAGGCCCTTCGAGGCCAATCCGGAACCACGAGAATTGCTTGTACTCTGTTTCGTCTTTTGATTCTCAACACTTTTGAGATGAGAGGCAGAGGAGGGAACACATAGACCGACTGAAACACCCATGGTGTCACTAGGGCGTCTACCGCTACTGCCTGAGGGTCCCTTGACCTGGCACAATACCTCCAAAGCTTTTTGTTGAGGCGTGACGCCATCATGTCTATTTGAGGAAGTCCCCAAAGACTTGCTATCTCTGCAAAGACCTCTTGATGAAGTCCCCACTCTCCTGGATGGAGATCGTGTCTGCTGAGGAAGTCTGCTTCCCAGTTGTCCACTCCCGGTATGAAGACTGCTGACAGAACACTTACGTTATTTTCCGCCCAGCGCAGAATTCTGGTGGCTTCCGCCATTGCCACTCTGCTCCTTGTCCCGCCTTGGCGGTTTACATGAGCCACGGCTGTGATGTCTGATTGAATCAGAATCGGTAGGTCGCGAAGAAGATACTCCGCTTGTCGTAGGCCGTTGTATATGAATTCCAGCACGTTGATGTGTAGACAAGGCTCCTGGCTTAACCATAGTCCCTGAAAATGTCTTCCTTTTGTGACTGCTCCCCATCCTCGGAGGCTCGCGTCCGTGGTCACCAGAACCCAGTCTTGAATGCCGAACCTGTGACCCTCAAGAAGGTGAGCACTCTGCAGCCACCACAGGAGAGACACCCTGGCCCTGGGGGACAGGCTTATCTTTTGATGTAGGTGTAGATGGGATCCCGACCATTTGTCCAGAAGGTCCCACTGAAACGTCCTCGCATAGAACCTGCCGAAGGGGATGGCCTCGCAGGCTGCCACCATTTTTCCCAGAACTCGAGTGCATTGATGAACAGACACTTTTTTTGGTTTTAGCAGGTCCCTGACTATGTTCTGGAGGTCCTGGGCTTTTTCTATTGGTAGAAAAATCCTCTTCTGTTCCGTGTCCAGAATCATGCCTAGGAATGATAGTCGAGTCGTTGGAATCAACTGTGACTTTGGCAGATTGAGAATCCAACCGTGCTGATGTAACACTCTCAGGGAGAGCGAAACGCTTTTCAGCAATTGATCTCTTGATCTCGCCTTTATCAGGAGATCGTCCAAGTACGGGATAATTGTGACTCCCTGCTTGCGCAGGAGCACCATCATTTCCGCCATTACTTTGGTGAAAATTCTCGGGCCCGTGGAAAGCCCAAACGGCAACGTCTGAAACTGGTAATGACAGTCCTGTACCGCGAAACGCAGGTACTCCTGATGAAGAGGAAATATGGGGACATGAAGGTAGGCATCCTACACGTCCAGCGACACCATAAAATCCCCTGCTTCCAGACTGGATATCACAGCCCGGAGTGATTCCATCTTGAATTTGAACTTTTTCAAGTATAGGTTTAGGGATTTTAGATTCAAAATGGGTCTGACCGAACCATCCGGCTTCGGGACCACAAACAGTGTTGAATAGTACCCTTTTCCCTGTTGGCCTAGGGGAACCTTGACAATCACTTGCTGTTGACACAGCTTTTGAATTGCATCTAATACCACTTCCCTCTCCGGGGAAGAGGCTGGCAAGGCCGACTTGAAAAATCGGCGAGGGGGCACCTCTTCGAACTCCAGTTTGTAGCCTTGGGATACAATTTCCAACGCCCAAGGATCCACGTCTGATAGAACCCAGACCTGGCTGAAGAGTCGAAGACGTGCCCCCACCGGTGCGGACTCCCTCCGTGGAGCCCCAGCGTCATGCAGTGGATTTAGCAGAAGCCGGGGAGGACTTCTGCTCCTGGGAACTAGCCGAAGCAGGTGTTCTCTTACTACCCTTACCTCTGGCGTGGAAAGAGGAGCCCCGACCTCTTCTGGACTTATGCGACCAAAAGGACTGCATCTGATATTGTGGGGTTTTCTTTTGCTGTGGGGGAACAAAAGGCAAAAATGTAGATGAACCCGTGGTAACTGTGGAAACCAGGTGCGCGAGACCATCCCCAAACAAAACTTCACCCTTGTAAGGTAAAACTTCCATATGCTTCTTTGAGTCGGCATCACCCGACCATTGGTGGGTCCACAGAGCTCGTCTTGCCGAAACTGCCATGGCGTTGGCTCTGGAATCAAGCAGCCCCACGTCTCTTTGAGCGTCTCTCATATATAAGACTGCATCTTTAATGTGACCTAAAGTCAGTACAATGGTATCCTTGTCCAGGGTATCCATGTCAGCCAACAAGGTATCTGTCCATGCTGCAACAGCGCTACAAACCCATGCCGATGCTATTGCCGGTCTGAGTAAAGCACCCGTATGTGCATAAATAGACTTTAAGGTAGTTTCCTGTCTACGATCCACAGGATCCTTAAGGGCCGCGGTGTCTGGAGACGGTAGCGCCACCTTCTTGGACAGACGCGTTAACGCCTTGTCCACCCTGGGCGAGGATTCCCACCGTATCCTGTCCTTTGCAGGGAAAGGATACGCCATAAGGATCCTCTTGGGAATCTGCAGTTTTTTGTCTGGAGTTTCCCAAGCTTTTTCAAATAATTCGTTCAGTTCATGAGATGGAGGAAACGTTACCTCAGGTTTCTTTTCCTTAAACATGTGTACCCTCGTGTCAGGGACAGAGGGGTCATCTGTGATATGCAAAACATCTTTTATTGCCATAATCATATAATGAATACTTTTGGCCATCTTAGGGTGTAACCTTGCCTCATCATAGTCGACACTGGAGTCAGAATCCGTGTCGGTATCAGTGTCTGCTATTTGTGATAGGGGACGCTTTTGAGACCCTGACGGGCCCTGTGACCCAGTCAAATCCGCGGATTGACTCCCTGCTGTTTCCCTGGACTCAGCTTTGTCCATTCTCTTATGTAATAAGGTCACATTAGCATTTAAAATATTCCACATATCATACCAATCATGAGTCAGCATTGCCGACGGAGACACCACAATCATCTGCTCCACCTCCTCCTTGGATGAGCCTTCCGCTTCAGACATGCCGACACACGCGTACCGACACACGCACACACACACAGGGATATATCTATAAGGGGACAGTTCCCCAACAGGGCCCTTTGGAGAGACAGAGAGAGAGTATGCCAGCACACACCCAGCGCCAACTGACACTGGAAACAATTCCCAGATATAGCGCTTTTATATATATATATTAACAGTGTAATACACTCACTGCGCCTAAATGTGCCCCCCCCCCCCCGCCTCTCTTTCAGCCCTGTGTCACCGTTCTGCAGGGGAGAGTCCGGGGAGCCAGCTTCTCTTCAGATCACTGTGGAGAAAATGGCGCTGGTTAGTGCTGTGAGACCAAGCTCCGCCCCCTCTAGTGGCGGGCTTCGGTCCCGCTCAAAATTACAATTAATGGCAGAGGATGTACATATCTACTGACTCCGCAGCCCATATGTGAAAAACATGCCAATACAGAAGTTTATATTGCTGCCCAGGGCGCCCCCCCCTGCGCCCTGCACCCATCAGTGCCTGTCAGTGTGTGTAACGTGTGGGAGCAATGGCGCGCAGCGGTTGCCAGTGAAGATCTGAAGTCTTCTGCCACCTTAGAAGTCTTCTTTCTTCTTATACTCACCCGGCTTCTATCTTCCGTGGCTCGGAGACGAATGGCAGGGGGAGACCTGCGTTCCGATCCCTCTGGAGCTAATGGTGTCCAGTAGCCTAAGAAGCAGAGCCTATCATTCAAGTAGGTCTGCTTATCTCTCCTCAGTCCCACGATGCAGGGAGCCTGTTGCTAGCAGTGCTCCCTGAAAATAAAAAACCTAACAAAATTCTTTTATCAGAGAAACTCAGTAGAGCTCCCCTGTAGTGCACCCGTTCTCCTCTGGGCACAGAATCTAACTGAGGTCTGGAGGAGGGGCATAGAGGGAGGAGCCAGTGCACACTCATACTAAAAGTTCTTTATAGTGCCCATGTCTCCTGTGGAGCCCGTCTATACCCCATGGTCCTTACGGAGTCCCCAGCATCCTCTAGGACGTAAGAGAAAAATAAATCAGAGATATATACACTCATATGGGATCATCATTGCCATTTCCCTGCATTGGGTATAGGGCACATTGGGGCAGATGTATTAACCTGGAGAAGGCATAAGGAAGTGATAAACCAGTGATATGTGCAAGGTGATAAATGCACCAGCCAATCAGATCCTAACTGTTAATTTACATATTGGAGCTGATTGACTGGTGCCTATATCACCTTACACATATCACTGGTTTATCACTTCCTTATGCCTTCTCCAGGTTAATACATCTGCCCCGATGATCCCTATGACTACATGCATTTTAAATAAGGTTTCTCGTGGCCACTTACAGTATATAGAACCCCTTGTAAAACACAATACACAAACAAATCCTGAAAAATATCAGTGTCTTTTTTTCAACAAGTAGATCTTAGTAACTTTGGGGCTCATTTACATTTGGATGTAAAGCTGGGTACACACTGGCAGATATATCTGCAGTTCAATCGATCTGCAGATATATATGCAGATGGGGATTGTTCATACACACAGAAAGATGCACCAATATATCTTAAAGATATATCTGCTGTTAAATCTATCTGCAGCTATATATGCAGATGGGGATTGTTCATACATACTGAAAGATGCACTAATATATCTGCAGATATATTGGTCATCTGCTGTGTTGCACAGCAGATGCAATATATCTGTGAAAGATGACAAATTGCTTGTACACACCTGCAGATCAGCAAAAGATATATTGGACAACCAACTGATTGGCCAATATATCTGCCAGTGTGTACCCAGCATAAGTCATGTTTATGACACGCATCTCAGATGTAGCAGTACACGTCCGCACTGATAGGTGTTACTTTCATAATCTCCCTGAAATACATTTTCAAAAGTAGGCAAGTATGGTACAGAGATATTTAGATTTGGGTGGGTTATATTGTTTCTGTGCAGGGTAAATACTGGCTGCTTTATTTTTACACTGCAATTTAGATTTCAGTTTGAACACACCTCACCCAAATCTAATCTCTCTCTCTGCACATGTTATATCTGCCCCACCTGCAGTGCAACATGATTTTGCCCATTAGTGTGCTTTATTGGTTTGCTAACAAACCTGTTGTTTATACAAATGGGTTTAATCATGGCCAGGTTTTGTCTATTTTCCAGTGTTTGGTAGCAAATGGTCGATTGTCAGTTGTTCTCATCCATTACCAGGTTTTCATTCCAACCACAGATTATCTGACAGATAATTGTATAGTGCATGCAGTTGCATAGTGTATGCCCAGCTTAATTTAACTATCTCCAAGGTTTGATAAATCTCCCCCTATTATTTCTCACCACTTTCCCATAATTAAAAACAGGTCATCGATTCGTTCATCTCATAAATAATAGGGACTGAACTACGAATGCAACAATTGATTAAAGAATAACGAGAGGACGTCTGATTGGCTTGCGGAGTAAGATGTTATGCCAGTACAAGGATCCAGAGGGAAAGTGATGACAGCGTGTTCTGCGGAATATGTAACACACTGTATGTTAGTGTATGATTGATCTCTTTCTGTGAGAGACTGTTCCATTACATCCATCATCTATACAGTAGATATGTAGCTATCTGCATGTAATTTCTCCTCTATAACAGACATCTGGGTTTAGTCTTGTCTATTACATATGCATGGGAATTGATTCATCCCATATTTCTGCCTGGCGATGGCGGATGCTAATGTCTTCAAAATATGTTAACCATATTTTAACACATTTCTGCAAATATTTATCCCCTTGTTTGGCTCCAGTCATTCATTGTAGATGTTGCCTCCGGCTTGAGGTCTAGAAATTCTAATAGTGAACATATGATATTTCTTGGCATGAAGTACAATGAGGTAGGTAAACATTTACTCTTCCCTGGACTCCGATGATGAGGTACGGATGATGCTGTGTCTGACATTCTCTTGCAGACTGTTACAGAGTTACTCTCTTGGCAGTGATATTTACTAAGACTACCCTACTCCCTGTATAGTTAATATTCTTCCTAGTACAACCACCTTTAAATCTCACACCCCATCTACAGCCTTTCTTTTTGACAGGCACTTTCTCTTTCACATTTGTTGGTAATTTGTATTATTATAGTTCCCACTTGGGCCATTCTGCCCACATCTAGAAAAGTACATCCATCATATTTACCCATTTCCCAATCAGACGTTTTTCTGCACTAATCAGTATACAGCTGCACCTTACCCCTATGTACGGTGCTGCGGAACCTTTGTGGTGCCACATAAATCATTTACAGGCAACAGAAACCCCTCCCAGTGTTTGCCTATGGAGCCACCTATATTTCCTTGTGATTGAGGGCCTAATTCAGACCTGTTGTGTGAAATCGCATAGCGGCCGAATATCGAACTACTGTGTACGGATCGTAATGCACAGGCGTAAACTGCGACAAAATCCTGCTTCTTTTTTTGATCACAAGGCGAACGCAGGAAGAGGGCGTTTGGGGGTGGTAACTAGTCGTTTTCTGGGAGGGTCTGGAAAAACGTAGACGTTCCCAAGCGTTTCCAGTAGAGGGTGTGTGACGTCAGCTCCGGCCCCGATCAGCCTGATTCTATTGCACTGTAGGAGTAGGTCCTGGGCTACGCACAGACTGGAAAAATCATTTGATAGTGAGTGAGTTGCGAACGGATTTGCAGCTGACCGGTGTAGGCAAAGGATTTCGCACGGCGTACGCAGACTTCCACGGGGCGTTTTTTCACTCTGTCTGGGCGATGACCATTCGATCGCAGACCTCTGCAAATTTGCACAGGATCGATCAGGTCTGAATTATGCCCAGAGTGACTACAGGTCTGTCACTGAAGAGCTGGCACAGTATGCGTGCATTTACAGAATGCAGGAATCACTTTGGGTTCCTTATATAAGGGACCCCTGCAAGATTACATTATTGCAGCTAGAGGAAGGTAGGGGGTCACTGTAGAGCACACGCAGCTTCCTATTCCCTCTCTGACCTCTCTTACAGCTCAGGGACTTCTGATCTACAACATACCAGTTTGAAGCTGACACATTTTTCTCCCGCAGTCACCTTAAATGATAACACTGTCTACATGCATGGGAACGTGTTGTATGTGGGCCAGCAGCCGCTGCATAATAAATAATGATGCAAGCCTAGGCTCTCTCTACGCTGGAATAGTTATATAGAGGAAGACTCTAGAGAGAGGTGCTTTAAGAGAATGATAAAGTGACCAGGAAGGCAATTTGTAAAGAAAAATATTTGTGCACTGAAAAGAATTGGCCTGGTGCATTAAATAAAGGCATGTGGCTGTGCCGTGCCATACATCATACCTTCCCACTGTCATGTCTGATGGCTGGTGTGGTGGGGGGGCGGTATGCTGATGCTGGGTGCACGTTAATGGACATTCTCCAAAGTGCAGACCCACTTCAGTTCTTGCATCCTCGGGCTAATGACCCGGAACAGCTGCTCAATGTGCGTGCTGGGCGCTGGCGGAGAACATTAAACAGGGGCAGGCAGTTATGGAAGGACATCTCGGCACAAGCAGGGAGTGGGGTGAGGGGAATGTTGGGGCGAGAGCGATCCCATTAGCTGTGAAAGCCAAGCGATTAATGCACCCGCAGAGACTTCATTTATAAAGGAACTTCGGCAGAGATGAGCCATCGTTAAAACCTTCAGGGCTGTGCTATAATGGAGCCGTGTGTGGGACTAGCATAAGCAGAGGGAGAATACGGACAGCGGAGGGAGAAAAATATGAATGTAACGTTTACAAAAATGTGATTATAGGTCAGTTTCCGTTCCTACTCCAGAACACACTGCAGTGCGGACGCTGCTCACATAACTATTTCAGTATAGGATACAGCCAAAGTGAATAAACTGCTGGTGAGCTGAGTGGTGAATATTCCTGCTGACAGTCAGAGAGAATACCGCTGCTTCTCACTACCACGAATTCATACAGTCTCATTCACTCCATCAGTGTGGATGTGGCACGGTGCATTCACATACATAAAATATAGGGGGAGGTGGTGATAAACACAGCAGGTGCGAGCTGAGCTATTATGAGCGGTGTAAGAATAGATGCTTGTATCTCAGGTGAGCCTGGGGGGCTGTGTGTTATATAGGGAGAGCCAATTAATGCAACGTGGCGTTGTGAGCAGCTAGTACAGTAGCTCAGCTAATTTTCATTGATCCCCTTTGACATAAAGGTATTTATTTGCTAGGAATCAGTTTCTAAAGCCCTGCGCTTCCGATCGTGTATATGCACGGGAATTTAAATGTGTAATGCTTTTACTAGCCATGTTTTGCTACTAAAAGCATTGCCCTTTTAAATTTCGGACAGAAACACAATCTGAAGTGCCGGGTTTTAGAACCCAACGCTCCGTTAATATATCCCAAAGTATGTATAGCTTCCAAATGTTTCCAATCTCTCATGAGCAGGGCCCTCACTACCCTTTGGTGGTCATTCCGAGTGGTTCGCTCGCTAGCAGTTTTTAGCAGCCGTGCAAACGCTATGCCGCCACCCACTGGGAATGTATGTTAGCTTAGCGGCTACAAAGTTTTTTTTGTGCAGTTTCAGAGTAGCTCTAAACCTACTCAGCGCTTGCGATGACTTCATACTGTTCAGTTCCTGTTTTGACGTCACAAACACGCCCTGCGTTCTCCCAGCCACGCCTGCGTTTTTCCTGGCACGCCTGCGTTTTGACGAACACTCCCTGAAAACGGTCAGTTGACACCCAGAAACACCCTCTTCCTGTCAATCACTCTGCGGTCAGCAGGGCGACTGAAAAGCTTCGCTAGACGCTGTGTGAAACTACATCGGCCGTTGTAATAGTACATCGCGCGTGCGCACTGCGCCGCATGCGCAGAACTGCCATTTTTTTGCCTCATCGCTGCACAGCGAATGAATGCAGCTAGCGATCAACTCGGAATGACCCCCTTTGTCCACGTAACATCCTCATAATAGGCCCGTTTGGCACATCACAGACTTTGCAACTTTTTCTAAAAATATGCATCTTAATCTGTGACTTCATACCAATTGCTTTGTAACAAAAATACTAATCCTAAATACTAAGTACGCAATCTGGGAAGAAAGACAAAAGAGTGAGCTCCAATACCAGTGACCAGTGCAATGCCTCGCATCGTGCATTGCTTTATCTGTAACTTTATACCAATTCCTTTGGTACGAATACTAATCCTAAATGCAGAGGAGGGACCCGCTTCCTGGAGCAAGCAAGGCAGGAAGCGGGTGCCCTCCCCCGTGCCCCATTTGCCCCCCACTGTATTAAAATGGTACTCCCCTGTGGAGCAGACTGGGACGCTTTGCGGTCCCAAAAATATATGTTTACATTTTAACTTTTAAATATTGACACACCTCCTCAATGTTGCGATGCTCTTCATGTGGCACATTCTGCTAACAGCTACAATCTCCCTGAAACTAGTTTTCAAAAGTAGGCAAGCATCCATGAGCAGACTTAGCCTTACACTTAAGATGGAAGGAAGGGGCTGGTGAGTGTAGATCAAGTAAGTCACAGCAGGAGCGCAGCGATCCAGTGACCAGCTGCCCTCACTGGATACCAATCACCGGTCCCTGGGTGCTGGTATTACTTTTTTTCTAATATATATGTATTTTTTTTTACACAGTGATCAGCATGTGTGTCTATCAGACACACATGGCTGACCACAGGGGCCAGATCCTAGCATAGCCTTCACTGCCAGCAGGCAGAGAAGGTTGTGCAGGAGCAGGGGAACCAGAGGGAAGACTGGATAATGCTATCTCAAGATAGCATTATTATCACAGGGCTCCCTCTGGCATTTTTTTGCAATTGCTCTATGCTATAGTGTAGCAATAATATACACACTCACACTTGATGCACACAATAGTGACTTACACCTGATGTACACACTAGTGTTTTAAGAGCTGGAGGCATCTTTAGTTACGTCCATCTCATCCTTGCCAGCTGTAAAATGTTCCCCTCCGTGAGAGTTCCCGGAGGGTAGATGCAGTTAGTAATTTTAGGGTGCGGGGCCGGTGCTTCTTTACATTAGACCTTAAGATGCATGCACACTTGCCGAGAAAATGAGCAATGTGGCTCATTTTCCCCCTTCCTGAGTGACATCGCTCATTTTCTCGGAAAGTGTGTATGCCGCCAGCGATGATAGATGCACGGCCCTGAAGGGTCGGAAATGATCCTTTGTGTCGGCATGCATGCTCAATCTGGACTATTGTCGAGGACCTGAGTGATGTCACTGAGCGATATGAACAGTCATATCGCTCAGTGTGTACGGCCGGCTGCTGACTGCCTTGCCCGGGAGGGGGAAACACTAGGCGACGTCACTCATAGAGCACATCGCCTAGCGTGTTTGCACCTTTACCCCCTCATGGCATAATGATTCTAATCACTGATACAGGAGACAGGGGTGGGACCAAGATTATGATTTTCTAAGAATTTCTCCACCCATCCCCAGTCTATTTTAAGTACTGGGATGTGGGCAGAATGCGGAAGGGTGACCTACTCTTCCGGTAATCTGTGGGACTCAACAACAAATCCGGTTTATGGGCAGCAGGTAAGTATAGTCCATCTGAACATATGTATGTATATGCATTTTCAACGTATGCATCTCCCTCTACTTATGTTCAGGGGTGCTGATGCGGGGAAGAGGGGGGTTGGGGCAGGGGGCAGTCTTATCTGGGCTTGTTGGAGGGGACCAGCAAGGAACCTGGGTCCATTGCTAAGGGGGACACTGTCCCTATTTGCAGCACTGCTGAAGGGACAAATGTCCCCCTTTGCAACTTGCGGCGCCTCCATTTGTTGCGCCACGCCTCCCAGATTTGGCCATGTCCCTTACAGTACCCAGGCCCGTCTCCACATTCAACGGCCCTGCTTATGTTGGGAGTGGAAACATGTCCACCTCTACACAAGTCCCTTTATGTATGTTATCAGTTTTACAAATGCAAACTGCAACGTACTATTTGAACCTCCTAAAAAAAATCCCATCAGACAGCAGTGAATATAACTGAGCAGACAATGGGAAGTATAAGGGTAAATTGTATCAGCTGTATTACAACTGGTCCAACTAAATAACAACTCTTAAGTATTACATGGGGAAGAAAGGTCCTGTATTGGTTATAAATAAATGTGTGTGAGCCACATCTAGTCACAAATAGTTATGCCACATTTATAGAGAGTTTCCGAAAACTTGGAGCCCCAAAAAAGGCTTCCATTCTATAATGCTATAAATAAAATATAATAATACAAATATATCATACTTGCCTACCTGACCCTCTCCATGAGGGAGAAAATGCTCTGTTCCTGGACTTTCCTGGTAATGTATGATTGCCATCACCTGTGGTGAAACACCTTTCTTATCAATTAACTAGCTCACCACAGGTGATGGCAATCATACATTACCAGGAAAGTCCAGGAACAGAGCAGTTTCTCCCTCATGGAGAGGGTCAGGTAGGCAAGTATGAAATATATTGACCGCCGGCTGAACATGAGCATATCGCATTCACAATGATAATCAAGTGGCTGATCATGATGAACAGCTTGTAGCTTAACTGTACTTCAATTCTCTGAGTAAACAGATTAAATCGATGGGGGGAAAAAAACACAAAAAACACTTCTCTTCTATTAGGAGAAATATTGCTGCCAGTTCACTCCCCCTGCAAGTCTAAGCAAACACACCCGCAGCACAGAGAACACTGAGCTTCTATCTGCAGTTCTCTCACACAATCAGTAGGTTATTGGAGCGGAGCTGTGCACAGATCCCTGAGCCCAGAAGTATGGGCTGAGATTGCTAAGGTGTTCCTGTGCATTAGACAGAGGAGATTTCTGTACCATGCAATGCACCCTAGCCCCAGACATGCCTCTTATCATCATAGCACTGCTTCTGAGCCCAATGATAATGTCCTTTCCGCTGGTGTAGATAATGTATCGGAGGCATTTCTGGAGTCCAGATAATGAGGCCGATAAACTTTAAACTCCAGAAATTAGCTGTCAGAAATACACAATATTTCAAGATTAAACCTTAAGATGTTTAGAAATGTTTAACAATGTAGGATCTAAAACAACAAGTTACTTTGCAAAAATGTGCACTTTGGGGAAGGCAGGTATGGGTCTAGTTACTAAGCCTTGGATGGAGATAAAGTAAGAAACCAATCAGCTCCTGTCATTGTGAACTGATTGGCTGGTACTTTATCTGCATCCACTTTATCTCCATCCAAGACTAAAGGGGGGTACTCACGGAGCGATAATCTAAGCAATCTCACTAGATTTCTTAGATTTTAAGCATGATCGCTCCGTGTGTACCCCCCAAAGCGATAGCGATGTGCGGCCCCACACGTCGCTATCGCTGGTGCTAGATTGGCCTGCATGCAGGCTCAATCTAGCACATCGCTCATTTCACCCGCTGGGTGAAATGAGCGGGCCCCCCGTCCTGCCCCGCACACATCGCGCTGTGCTGAGCAGAGGGAGAGATGTGTGCGGAGCAGTTCGCTCAGCACACATCTCTCCCCGCATCTGCCCGTGAATACGGGCCTTTAGTGGGATAATAAAGACCTGGTAGAATAACTAACAAAGTAAAAATGGTATTACATCAAAATTCGAGTGAGTGTAATTCCTAGTAGCTACTGTATGTGACGAGGGTAACAAGGGCGTAGCTACCATAGGTGCAGGAGCTGAGAGGAGCCACCTTCCAGGGATGGCCACTGACCATCGATAGTTGCCAAGTGGATGGGTGAGGGAGGAGGCAGGACGAGCAGGGGCAGACTGAGGTGACCCAGTATATGCTGGGTCCAATTTACTAAAATAACATGGTGAAATAAGATGGGTATATAACACAGTGTCATACTTACCTACTTTTAAGGGGTGTAGTATGGTATGCTGGCGGCCGGGCTCCCAGCGACCAGCATACCGGCGCCGGGAGCCCGACTGCCGGCATACCGACAGCATGGCGAGCACAAAGGAGCCCCTTGTGGGCTCGCTGCGCTCACCACGCTGCGGGCACGGTGGCGCGCTACGTGCGCCACGCTATTTATTCTCCCTCCAGGGGGGTCGTGGACCCCCACGAGGGAGAATATCTGTCGGTATGCCGTCTGTCGGGATTCCGGCGCCGGTATACTGTGCGCCGGGATCCCGACATTCGGCATACCGAAGACCACCCCTTTTAAGTGGGATGTGTTGGGGGCATGGCGCATTTTCTGACAAAGTAGCATGGGCATCTACTGCCATCAGTCTACTATGGAAAAGGGCATTGAGAGAGGGGAGGTTCCAAGCGGAGGCTGCACACGGGCCCTCCTAACTCTAGATGCGCCCCTGCAGAGTGGCCAAGCATAGGTAAAGTGTGAACACAAATACAGTGTTCCATGTAAAAAAAATATATTTTTTTTGTTGGGGGGGGGGGGGGGGAGTAGGATAACACATATTGGCCCTCATTCCGAGTTGTTCGCTCGCAAGCTGCTTTTAGCAGCTTTGCACACGCTAAGCCGCCGCCTACTGGGAGTGAATCTTAGCTTATCAAAATTGCGAACGAAAGATTAGCAAAATTGCGAATAGACACTTCTTAGCAGTTTCTGAGTAGCTCCAGACTAATGGGCCCTACTCACTTGGCGATGTGCCGCCGAGGTGCCCGACGGCCGATACGGCCGACGAGCGACCCGGCGGCGGGGGGGCAGTGACGGGGGGAGTGAAGTTTCTTCACTCCCCCCGTCACCCGGCTGCATTGAAGTGCAGGCAAATATGGACGAGATCGTCCATATTGGCCTGCATGCACAGCCGACGGGAGACCAGCGATGAACGAGCGCGGGGACGCGCATCGTTCATCGCTTAAGTCTCCACACTGAAAGATATGAACGAGTTCTCGTTCATTTATGAACGAGATCGTTCATATCTTTCAGAATATCGCCAAGTGTGTAGGGCCCATTACTCGGCAACTGCGATCAGTTCAGTCAGTTTCGTTCCTGGTTTGACGTCACAAACACACCCAGCGTTCGCCCAGACACTCCTCCGTTTCTCCAGCCACTCCCGCGTTTTTCCCAGAAACGGTAGCGTTTTTTCACACACACCCATAAAACGGCCAGTTTCCGCCCAGAAACACCCACTTCCTGTCAATCACATTACGATCACCAGAACGAAGAAAAAACCTCGTAATGCCGTGAGTAAAATACCTAACTGCATAGCAAATTTACTTGGCGCAGTCGCACTGCGGACATTGCGCATGCGCATTAGCGACTAATCGCTCCGTTGCGACAAAAAAATAACGAGCGAACAACTCGGAATGACCCCCATTGTTTGCAATTGGTACTTATGTACACTTTGGAACACATTTAAGTTTCATACAGACATTTCCTAAAAAATGACCAAGTTAGACTATGCAAAGGCAATTGTTGGCAGACTTAAGGGGTTTATTCGTAGTTGTTAGCACACCAAAAAAGTAAACATGTTGCACTGCAGGTGGGGCAGATGTAACACGTGCAGAGAGATTTTGATTTGGGTGGGTAATATTGTTTATATGCAGGGTAAATGCTGGCTGCTTTATTTTTACACTGCAATTTAGATTTCAGTTTGAACACACACCATCCATAGGGAAACGCGGGGGGGGGGGAGGGGGGGGGGGGGTTCGGTTGCCTGGAAGCCCCCCTCCTCTTGGCAAGTGGCTCAAATGATGACATGCATTATTAGTATATAATACAATTACTAGAGCTGCCGTTACATAATGCAGTTTAAGCTGCTGCACATGCCCAGGGGTAGAAGCTTCTTCTGCCTCTGAGGCCTCAATCAGTACACTGGACCAGAGAGTAGGTACCAGGAAGAAGAGACAGGAGCCTTACCATGAGGTGGGAGAATGTATGCTTGGAAAGTGCAGTACTGGTTCTATTATGTTTGTGTATTTATTTATTTATTATGGTATGTTTAACCTTATCCTGACCACTTACAGTATCTTATTTATATTAAATATGTTTGATACAGCCTATACTATAGACCATCTATAGTGTTAAATATTAATATTGTATTCCATGTTCCGCAGAGTGGGAGATTGTGGATTGCATTTGGAAACCACCCTCTAGAAATCCTGCGTTTGCCACTGCCACCCAAATCTAACGCTCTCTGCACATGTTACATCTGGCCCACCTGCAGTGCTGCATGATTTTGCCCATTAGTGGGCTATTTTTGGTTTGCTAACAACTCTGAATAACCCCCTTGTACCCTTATTATAATTATTACATAATTGGAATGGCCTTGATTGTATTATTAGGAGCCGAGAGTGTCATTATTTCAATCTCTTGATGTTTAATGCAGGTTATCACATTTTGTAATGTACTCTGAGTCCAAGACCTGTTCGCATAGTAGCAAAACACACAGAAAGCCTTCCCGTATATAATAGCAGGGACACTGCAGAATTGACAACCTATAGAGGAGTTTGGAAAAAGTTATGCATGCAGGGCCACCTGATATTACTGTGGAGCGCAGGATATTGCCATTTATTTTAAAATATTTCCTGACACCCCATAAATTGTAGCTAGAACAGTGTTACTAGCCTGCCATATGCAATGGTAATTATTTTCCCCTGGCACATAAAGAGTAAAGAGGGCCCAGCAGCGCAGACTCTGCGTGTTATCTTTAAGCCGCGCTGTATTTTTTGATATGTGGCTTTGGCTCTGCAGTGAGTGGAGTGTGGGTCATTAAACAAAACATTACCCGGTAAATCAAACTGTTCTGCCCCCACGCAAACACAGGCATAAATATTTATGCAAAGTGTCCATAACAGCTAATTTGTCAGGCAGATTGCGCGGATATAAATAGAATTGAGAGAATGGCTGCACAACTGCATCGACGCTCCCTGCATGTGCACAAAGCCATTATACACAATAGTGCTGTGACGCTGTCACTTTATACTGTAAAGCCTATGCATCACGCTGTATTAATGCCACACAGTGAGTGCCTTTCTATTACATCCTGAGATGCTGCATTAAGTGCGAGACATTACTTTTCAGCATATGCTCATCATTTTTTCTTTTCGGTTTATGACACACATACCAGACAGTGAAAAATGATCTAGAAAGACTCGGAGATACAGAAAAATCTATTATTAAAGACTGTATGTGCCAAAAACAGCTCATTACTGCAGCCCCCCTGCCTAACATAACTGCGCCTATTACCTAATGTATCTCTACTTTACTACACTTCCTAATACACAGTGGGGGTAATTCCAAGTTGATCGCAGCAGGATTTTTGATAGCAATTGGGCAAAACCATGTGCACTGCAGGGAAGGCAGATATAACATGTGCAGAGAGAGTTAGATTTGGGTGGGATATTTTATTTCTGTGCAGGGTAAATACTGGCTGCTTTATTTTTACACTGCAAATTAGATTGCAGATTGAACACACCCCACCCAAATCTAACTCTCTCTGCACATGTTATATCTGTTTCCCCTGCAGTGCACATGGTTTTGCCCAACTGCTAAAAAATTTCCTGCTGCGATCAACTTGGAATTACCCCCAGTATAACCTCCTATTAATGTATCTGTTACTATGTTTTCTACAATTCCATATAGCATATATCTTTGCATTTTCATACTCTACAGTTGTCTTTTATTGCAGAAATTATGTTTCTGCCCCAAGGCCAGTGGCGAACTGCCATAAAGAGGAGGAGTTATACTGTAATCCGCGGCCATGATAAGCGCTAAATAAATAGCTCTCTCTTCACACTGTGGTTACGGGAAGACACTGAACGCTTATAACAATAGATATTTAATGGTTTTACTTTTAACAAAATTCAAGTAACTATTATAATTTTTATAGCACTGTATTTGTTATTATGGGGGTCATTCCGAGTTGTTCGCTCGGCAAAAATCTTCGCATCGCAGCGATTTCCCGCTTAATGCGCATGCGCAATGTCCGCACTGCGACTGCGCCAAGTAAATTTGCTATGCACTTAGGAATTTTACTCACGGCTTTTTCATCGTTCTGGCGATCGTAATGTGATTGACAGGAAATGGGTGTTACTGGGCGGAAACAGGCCGTTTTATGGGCGTGTGGGAAAAAACGCTACCGTTTCCGGAAAAAAGGCAGGAGTGGCCGGAGAAACGGAGGAGTGTCTGGGCGAACGCTGGGTGTGTTTGTGACGTCAAACCAGGAACGACAAGCACTGAAATGATCGCAGATGCCGAGTAAGTCTGGAGCTACTCAGAAACTGCTACGAGGTGTGTAATCGCAATATTGCGAATACATCGTTCGCAATTTTAAGATGCTAAGATTCACTCCCAGTAGGCGGTGGCTTAGCATGAGCAAATCTGCTAAAATCCGCTTGCGAGCGAACAACTCGGAATGACCCCCTATAATAGGCACTTGCAAAATTTGGCTGGCCTGCCGATTACAGGTTAAATCTTCCTTCACTCTTGTATTTTACTTCAAGATTGTTTTAATCTTTGTTTCATTCCCAATCTACCCATTTAAGGGGGTCATTCCGAGTTGATCACTAGCTAAAAATGTTCGCTACGCAGTGATGAGGCAAAAAAATGGCACTTCTGCGCATGCGGCGCAGTGCATGCGCGACATACTTTCACAACGGCAGATGTAGTTTTACACAAGGTCTAGCGAAGCTTTTCAGTCGCACTGCTGGTCACAGAGTGATTGACATGAAGTGGGCGTTTCTGGGTGTCAACTGACCGTTTTCAGGGAGTGTTAGAAAAAAAGCAGGCATGGCTGGGCGAACGCAGGGCGTGTTTGTGACGTCAAAACAGGAACTGAACAGTCTGAAGTCATCGCAAGCGCTGAATAGGTCTGGAGCTACTCTGAAACTGCACAATTTTTTTTTGGAGCCGCCCTGCGATCCTTTCGTTCGCACTTCTGTTAAGTTAAAATACACTCCCAGAGGGTGGCGGCTTACCGTTTGTACGGCTGAAAAAAACAGCTAGCGAGCGATCAACTCGGAATGACCCCCTAAGTATTTCACTGTATCTGCTCTTTCAGACCTAGAGACAATTCGTGCAGAGTTTTCCGACAGTCGGAAAACCGGCACTAATTCAACCATTGGCCATTTAATCACAGGCGTTTTCGACACGCATGCCTGTTCTGTTTTTTTTTTTTTTTTTGTGCAATCGGCAAGGTCGAAAATGGACCAAAAAACTGTCGAAGACGCCCGCGAATTCGACAAAACAAGTGGATCGGCGGCGAAACTGCCAACCCACAAGGTTTTCGCCCGGCCAGATTTTTCAACAAGTCGAACAATCAGGCCAGGCTTTGAATAGGTCGAATGTGAATTCGACCTACAAACTGTGGAAAAGTGCAGTTTTTTTGACAAGGTGAAAAAACGTCACGGATTGAATACCCCCCATAGCTGCCAAAATGCATGGATAAGAAGAATTAATCTAGAATTTATTGCTGTGGCGATAGCGATAGTCAGCTGATCCGGTGGGTCGGTTAGCTTACCACTTTGCTGGGCCCGGTTCTGGGTACATGCGCTTGCTTAAGTCAAACAGCTGGCTCATGCATACCCAAGGCTCAGCCTTGCATTCCAGCAATAAAAATAAATACACAAAAAAAGTGTAAAAAAAATTGATAAAAATTGTTTAGAAAAATAATTTAGAAACCACTGAACACTGAAAAAAAAATGCTTTATTCAAAAATAATGTATCTTTACAATGATTTCTATCTGTTACTGCTATCCTGAGATGGCGGTAATAGAGAACTTATTGAAGGCGATCAATGTGTAATAGCTGGCGGATCATACCACTGGTAGTGATTACTTTTGGTGTATTGGGCAAAGCAAATAAAAAAGCATTTCATAAGTATGGCCAACAACTTCAATGCTTGTGCTTTTTATCCTTCCAGGTAGTAGCACATGTGTGACCGGACAAGGGAGTGCCACCATTGGTTTAGTCCAGTGGTTCTCAAACTCAGTCCTTAGGATCCCACGCAGATCACGTTTTGCAGGTCACCTAGCAGGTGCATAGGTGTATCTATTATTCACTGACACATTTTAAAACAGGTGGAACTAATTACTGTATTTCACTTGTGGTTCTGTGAGACCTGGAAAACATGCACTGTTGGTGGTCCAAAGCACCGAGTTTGAGAATCTGTGGTTTAGTCAAAATTAATCTTGGGCCTGATTTAGATGCGGTCACAACTTGCAGTGTTCATTCTAGCACCCTGCACCTTTAAAAATCCATTCAGTTCCTCTTTTCTGCCTGGGGTGTCGCACTCTGCTCTGGTGCTTCTCAGCACACACAGGTCTGTATCACAGCACTGAGTAACAGACCAGTGTGCTGAGAAACACCAGAGCAGAGAGCGACACCCCAGGCAGGAAAGAGGAACTGCACAGATTTTGAAAGGTGCAGGGTGTAGAATGAACACTAACTTAGATCAGGGATAGGGAACCTTCGGCCCTCCAGCTGTGGTTGAACTACATATCCCAGCATGCCCTGCAACCTTTTTAACATGGCCAAATAGCAAAACTGTAGCAAGGCATGCTGGTATGTGCAGTTCAACAACAGCTGGAGGGCCAAATGTTCCCCACCCCTGACTTAGATGGTGTCACAACTGAACGATTATAGGTAGATTGTGCATGCGTTGTTGCCGCAGTACGCACGCTCCATGCATCTGCATTGTGGTTGTGGCAGAAAATGCAGTTGCTGAGATTGTTGCGATGGCTTCAGTGGGCATCTCTGTTCACTTATGGGCGGCTGCTACACTTGCGCGCCACACAGTTCCGTCACTGAAAAGAATCGCTGCTGCGTCACCATTGTGACCGCATCTGAATCAGACCCCTTGTCCTTCATACAATAAGAAGATAATTCATGGCCCTTATGATGCTCCCTGGCTCTACAGAGTAATGGGAAGGGGACAATGTCCCAATACCTGGACTATTAATCTTGTGATGCTGCGACAGCCTTTTCCCTGCAGGCCTGACACCAGCGAGCAATAGTGGTACAATCTATCACGGACAATATGGACATACTGCAGCTGCATAGATTATATGTACAGTGATGGGGCCGGCTCCCCTTTAATGAATATTCCAATCTGTATCGATAATGTACTTGTGAATGGAAGAGTACAGTACATTCAGGCATTATACAGTTTTATTTGCTGTAATGCTGGTTATTTGTATATAGCAGAAGCATCATTTTTGTGATATAGAAATGTCTGGTTATTGGGGGTAATTCAGAGATGATCGCAGCAGCAAATTTGTTAGCAGTTGGGCAAAACCATGTGCACTGCAGGGGGGGCAGATGTAACATGTGCAGAGAGAGTTAGATTTGGGTGGGTTATTTTGTTTCTGTGCAGGGTGAATACTGGCTGCTTTATTTTTACACTGCAATTTAGATTTCAGTTTGAACACACCCCACCCAAATCTAACTCTCTCTCTGCACATGTTATATCTGCCTCCCCTGCAGTGCACATGGAACTCTGAATTAGGCCCAGCATGTATTGTTAGTGATGGGTGAGGGCATCATATGGGCACTGTATTAGAGTGTTGGGCATAGTGTAAAGTCATGTTATAATGTTTATTTCTGAACGTCACCAGGGGAATTATCAGGGGTTTGTACAGGAAGTCTATATAGAGGGAGATGTATCAAAGATTAGAGATAAAATACCAAACAATCAGCTCCTAACTGCCATGTTACAGGCTGTGTTTGAAAAATTACAGAAACAATTTAGTTGGTATTTTATCTCTCTCCAAGCGTTGATAAATCTACCTCTGAGACCTAAAGTTCCAATCAGCTGGAAGCAGCTTTTCAAGTAAAAAGCATTGAATGGGTTAACTTGGATCCAGCCAGTGCACAACAGTTTGGAATGATTATCGTTCAGGTGTATGTAATGAATGTTCAATGCAGAAAATCATTCTGCTTATTCCATGCACTGCAGGCTTGCCGACTTTTAGTTTCTCTCCTCTGGGAAAGAGAGAGATGCAGCTGATCACTGAGGGGACGGAACCAGATGCTGCTGTGTGGAAGATCCGGGAGGGAGATGCAGCTGAGCACTGAGGGGATGGTACCAGGTGCTGCTGTGTGGAAGTTCCGAGAGGGGAAATGCAGTTGGTCACTGAGGGGGCGGGACCAGATGTTGCTGCGGAAAAGTTCTGGGAGGAG
This sequence comes from Pseudophryne corroboree, assembly GCF_028390025.1. NCBI lineage: Eukaryota > Metazoa > Chordata > Amphibia > Anura > Myobatrachidae > Pseudophryne > Pseudophryne corroboree. The sequence continues at coordinate 62,124,878 of NC_086450.1, read as the reverse complement.
AGATGCAGCTGATTACTGAGGGGGCGGAATGAGATGTTGCTGCGGAAAAGTTCTGGGAGGAGAAATGCAACTGATTACTGAGAGGGCGGGATGAGATATTGCTGCAGGAAAGTTCCGGGAGGGGAGATGCAGCTGATCGCTAAGGGGGCAGCAATAGATGATGCTGCGGGAAAGAGTCAGGAGGGAGATGCAGCTGATCACTGAGGGGACAGGACCAAATGCTGCTGCGTTGACATTTCGGGAGGGGAAATGCAGAGGATTACTGAGGGGGCTATACGAGATGTTGTTGTAGGAAAGTTCTGGGAGGGGAGATGCAGCTGATCAGAGGGGGCAGGACTAGATGATGCTGCGGGAAAGTTCTGGGAGGGAGATGCAGCTGATCACTGAAGGGACAGGACCAACTCCTGCTGCAGTGAAGTTCCGGGAGGGGAGATGTAGCTGATCACTGAGGGCGCAGGACCGGATGTTGTTGCGGAAAAGTTCTGGGAGGAGAGATGCAGCTGATTACTGAGGGGGCGGGATGAGATGTTGCTGCGGAAAAGTTCTGGGAGGAGAGATGCAGCTGATTACTGAGGGGGCAGGATGAGATGTTGCTGCGGAAAAGTTCTGGGAGGAGAGATGCAGCTGATTACTGAGGGGGCAGGATGAGATGTTGCTGCGGAAAAGTTCTGGGAGGAGAGATGCAGCTGATTACTGAAGGGGTGGGATGAGATGTTGCTGCGGAAAAGTTCTGGGAGGAGAGATGCAGCTGATTACTGAGGGGGCGGGACCAGATGTTGCTGCCGAAAAGTTCTGGGAGGAGAGATGCAGCTGATTACTGAGGGGGCAGGATGAGATGTTGCTGCGGAAAAGTTCTGGGAGGAGAGATGCAGCTGATTACTGAGGGGGCGGGACCAGATGTTGCTGCGGAAAAGTTCTGGGAGGAGAGATGCAGCTGATCACTGAGGGGGCGGGACCAGATGCTTCTTGTAATTAGGCTCCTCTCCTCATACTGCTGTGGGTGCTGGAAGAGGGGTTGGGGTTGAATTTCAATAGGATCTTCCAAATAACCATTGTTATGTTTAACCTCTTGTACGGATCTGTGGACACTATGTAATTATATTTTATTTATTTAGCCAGTTATTTGTGTAGTGCATACATACTGTATTCTGTAGTGCTTTACAGAGAATATCTGCTCATGTATTATTACTGTTACTGTACCTGTACACAGTTATAGCAACTGTCAAAGTCAGAAAAATATCTCTATGCACACTACCATATTTGCACCTCACACAGGTCCGTGCTGCGCATGCGTACGCTCTCCCGTACGTGCGCATACTCACAGTCGCGGGCACCCGCAGGCGCATGGTATGCGTATTTACGGTAGAGTTTATGTGATCGTAGCGTGCGACTCAATCGTTGCATATTTTCACTATATAATGTATTTTGTAGATCATGGTCCCTTTGATAGATTCTGAAAGTTTGGTTAATATAGAATGTTCCTGAACAGAGAAATCCCTCTTTGTTTGATACGAAGGGTCAGACAGGAGTAATACAGTGGTGTTTAGTATCCATCGGAAGAGTATTTAATTAGCAATATTCCGGTGTTGGTTTGAAGCAGATTAATCGCTCGTGCGAATAGTTATGGACATAAGAAGTTTATGAACATTTACTGTATTTGCACTTTATTACCCATGCGGCGGGAAACCCAGTTTCCCTCCCACCTGAGCAGTTGGAAATAGTCACAGCCCACCTGTATGAATCAACCTATGACCTTTTGTTATAATGCGAGGAGGAATTCCTGTGTCCAATGAACAATGAGATTGCAGTGACCATTGAATTGTATTGTGTGTGGGGCATAAATAGACAAGCCGACCGTATCCAGTTCACTCTCTTCAACGGTTCTCATTGCTGAAAATCGGGAGCTGGATGTCCAGAGGCGCATGCGATCGTTTCCTTTGTGCGTAAGTTTTTCTCCGCAACTATATTGATCTTCTTGTTATTGTGGGCCAATTTCTCTCTCTCTCTCTCTCTTCTCCTCTTTCTCTCTTATTTTCTCTTAAATAGTAATTGTATTATATTTCCTGTGTGGTTATCTGGTTAGGTAGTCTATGTTATATTGTAGTGTATGATTTGTATTTGTATTAATTCTTTTGCAAGTATATCATTCAAAATATATATATTAGGCGTTGGACCCTGAGCACGGTATCTGTGTATTTCTTATAGTGTTAAGTATTCTCAGAGCGTCGGTGACGCTAGAACAGCTTTAAAGGTAATAAGGTTATACTGTGTTGCATTTACACTCTATCATTACACTAAGGTTTTACTGCACAATACACTGTTTATGGTTTAGATACAAAGGTTTAACATTGTGAGCGTCAGCGCCGCTGGTGATCTCCTCGTGGTCCCGAGCGTCCGCTACGCTATAGCGAATCATTAAGTTAGTCAGCAGCCAATAGCGTGCCTGCCTGTGATCTCTTGGCCGTGAGCGAACGTGACGCTTGAGCGTCTCGACTACGGCTAAGCGATTGTTACGCAACGAGCGTACCCTTACGGTACTTCATACGTAAATAGCGTACAGTGTTCTTAGACCTCATAAAGGGTTTTATATACGATAAATATTCAGCTTTATCAATTGCGGGCTCGTCCTGTCCTTCACACATCTCTGCTAGGTAGATACAGCAGACATTATCCATCAGCAAAGGGCGGGAGGTTATATTCCTCGTAGTGCTGTCGGGATAAGCGTCTGCTTCTCTTAGTAAAGGGTGCTGAAGGAATCCGGGAACCGGAGGTAAGAACAAAACGATAGTGTCTTTTTAAAACTGTTTATTTCTGTCTTGCGTACACACGCACGCACACATATATATCTGCATTTCTTTCTTTCATTTGTGTATTTTCGTATATCACTCTCCTGTTTGCCAGTTTTATAGTTGATAAACGTGCTAAGAGAGATTTGCTGCTATTTTATAGTTTAAGAGTAAAAAGGTAATATAGTTAAAGTATAGACAAACACAGCTGTGCCTGAGAGACAAGGCGAAGTCAGTGTGGTGCGCGGTAGATGATAAAGGATCATCTACATTGATAAACGTATAAATTGTGTTACGGTGGATCTTTGCTTTGCGTACACGTGTCTCTAACAAAGGACTGAGACTTGCGTACGCAACCCAAGGGCCGACGCACGCAGCGTATATTACGCAACGGAGCGTACGGGTACGCCCACGTAACTCAAATCACAAGTGTTAATTTTTTTCAACGCGATAAATAGCGCAACGCGGTAAATAACGCAAGGCGATAAATCGCGCAAATCTATTTTAACATTCGAAATTTAAATTAACAGATCCTTCTCCTAATTGGTAACACATCTGGTCTAAAGAAAAATTTCTGCGCAGAAATAGAAATAGAAACAAAAGTGTATATGTGGTGAGTGAGTGTTTGTTTTTACAATTTTTGAGGTTGAACCACAAGAAAAGTCGAGTTCTCGTGAGGTACATACGTGTAAGTGACGTACATGGTGGCTAGGGAGGCATCCCTGGTTAAAACATACAATTTGAGCATTAGAGTATAGCAGACCAGGAGGTCATACTGTAACAGACCAGGAGGTCATAGCAGACCAGCAGGTTCAGGTACAGCAGACAAGGAAGTCCGCTATACAGTCCACAGGCACAACACCAAGAAAGGGTTGGTGCAACACCCATATAGGCCATACAAGCTCTGGCTGAAGGAATTCGCAGCCGCAATTTTCGATTCCACTGGTCGCTCCGTACATAAGATTAGTTGCTTATGTGCTGAACGATTGTACCGCACGTAATTGTGTGCATTAGTAAACCTGACCGGTACTATTTGTGTACGAAGGTCATAAACGCTATTTGTACATTCTAACGTGATTTGTGTAATTTTTTTATTTTAAGGGAGGTTCGCTGCTCACTCAGGAACTATCCAACAACCAATAGTTACTGGAAAGAGTAAGTGTTCTTCGGATAACCCTCGCAGGTTCCAGTAAATAGAGGTTCAGGTCGCAGGGGCCCTGGGTCGAGTACGCCAGCACTATATCAGTGTGATCAGGTCGTATTGGTCGGCGTGGGCGAGTGAGTGGGGTACTCGGTAAACCGCCACCGTCAGCCTATTTTGAACATTTTGGTTTGCGTAAGGGTTGGCTGAATAAAGCAACACCTTCGAACTATGGGGGCCACTTGTTCAGGTAGGGGGCGATCAACCTCGGTTCGGGTTGATTCAGTGAACCGACCAGTCGGGTCGGCAAGGTACGTAATGTGTGAGAAATACGGAAGTCACACAGAAGCTTTATGTGATGAATGGGAGAGAATGACGGTACATGACGGGGAGAAATTCCCAAAAGTAGGTAGCTTCAGCCTAGAAGTGTTACAAAATTTAAGGAGGAGGATATGTCTCATTAAATCAGCAAAGAGACGAATCAGGCATTATGATTATTTGCAGTTGTGGCAACAGGAGGGTGACATACAGAGAGGATTGGCTCAGGCGGCGGGATCTGGCTCGATCAGAAAACTGATAGCCACGGCCCCACCGCCACCATATATATCGGGAGAAAAATTGGTTGCGGAGAATGACGCACTAAGGTGTAACAAACAAACACTTAGCAACTGTGTAAATGTTAAAGATAATGTTAACCAATTAACCAATGCAAGTATTAACCCGTGCAAGTTGTACCCTGTTTTGAACTTTCCCCAGGAGTGTGATCAAGAGGACGAATCGGCAACAATTTCAGCGCTCTCTCTAGCAGCCACCATAGCAGAGACCACAGTAGGCACAGCTCCACCCCCGAGATTAGTAACGAAAGCCCCTAGCGGAGGGATAGGTGAGGTCGTATCAACGGGTAAGTACGGCACCATACACTATGCTGAAACTATTTCACCACAGCCTGTAGAATCTACACAGAATGAGGTTGTTAGAGTTAATCCTGTTAAGGTAATAGTAGTTCCAAATGGGAAAACAGACACTTCAGGAGTCACTCCTGTTAGGAACATTGCCATGTACAGCCCATTTTCCCGAATGGAATTAAGGACCATAGTGTCTGAATTCCCTGACCCTAGAAAAGACTTAGTTGCCAGCCAAAAATACATCAGAGACCTAGGTAACACGGTAGAGCCCAACAACAAAGACTGGCAGATATTGCTGAGAGCATGTTTACCCTCCAATGTCGACGCAGCTCAATTTTTAGCTGACTGTGGATTAGATCAGGATGTACCTCTTACAGAAGTGTACAACAAAGACAATGTAAAAAGAATAAGCTTACAGTTAAAGGAGTATTTCCCAGCCGTAGTTAAATGGAACAAAATATTCTCCATTAAACAGAAGGAGTCAGAAACAGCTGCAGAGTATTTTCACAGAGCATTATCAGAAATGGCAAAATACACAGGCATAGAGGACATTAAAACAAACATAAACCATCGAGAAGTAGCAGTATCGGTACTGATGGATGGTTTAAAAGAGCCATTGAAGACTAGGGTACAGACTACACAACCATGTTGGCGAGGTCTGTCTGTGGCTACTTTGAGAGAGGCTGCTATTGATCACGATAGGAACATCACCAGACACAGGGAACAACAAGGTGATAAGTTAATGGCAGTAAGTATACAGGCCCTGACCACAAGGCAGCCTTTGTTTATATCACCAAACCCTGTGGGTAAGTCAAATGTGGTTACTTGTTATTCTTGTCATAAACAGGGACACATGGCACGAGATTGTAGAGTGAAGAATTCACGAAACTCATACCAACCCCCTAGACAACGACACGACACACGACATTGGGATCAGGGTCCGCAGAAACGGAGTTATGAGCCACATGCAGGGGAAACAAAAAGATATCCCCCGAACAGAGACTGGCAAGCCTCTGGTAGCTCCCAATTAACTCCATCACAAGTAGTTGCTGCCAGCGGGATTCAGGGAGGTCACCATACCCAATAGGGGTGTGGCCATACCTGTAATCTGCAGCCAGTAAAATTGATTGCAAGCCTTGGAAGTGAACCAGAAATTGCAATCAATGTAGCTGGTAAATCATTAAACTTTCTTGTAGACACAGGGGCGGCCAAATCAGTGATAAATTCGACAGTGGGCATGAGAACCACTGGTAAGACAATTCCAGCCATAGGGGTAACGGGAGTAGTCCAGCACTACCCTGTTAGCAAACCAGCCGAGATTACAGTAGGGCCTTTACATACCAAGCATTCCTTTTTGCTGGCTGCATCGGCACCGACTAATCTCCTGGGAAGAGACTTACTGTGTAAAATGGGGTGCGTCATTTATTGTACTCCTGAAGGTGTATTCTTGGACATACCTGAGAATCACGCTCAGGAAGTGCGAGACATGTTAGACTCCCCGTCAAAATTAATGTCACATACCATTATGACAAATAGGACTCCCTCCCAAGTAGAAGAAATGACATCTCAGATACCAGAGTCACTTTGGACTAAAGATGGACAGGACACTGGATTAATGGCAAACGTAGCTCCGGTAGTTGTACAAGTAAAAGATGGTAGGATAGCTCCAAAAATCCCACAGTACCCTCTGAAGCCAGAGGTGGAGTTAGGAGTGTATCCCGTAATAGAGCGCTTGCTACAACAGGGCATTCTGGTAAGAACGTCCAGCACTGCCAATAGTCCCATCTTCCCTGTTAAAAAGAGTGGGGGGAGGGGTTACCGGCTAGTGCAGGATCTAAGGGGGATTAACAAAATAGTTGAGTCAGTTCCCCGTAGTGCCAAATCCAGCTGTCATCCTAATGCAAATCCCTCCCACTGCGAAATTTTTCACTGTTATTGACCTCTGCTCCGCTTTCTTTTCGGTACCTCTGCACCCTGACAGTCAATATTTGTTTGCATTCACATACAGAGGAGTCCAATACACATGGACTCGATTACCACAAGGATTCATAGATAGTCCAAGTATATTTTCCCAGGCTTTGCATGATTGTTTACAGTCTTTCCAACCAGTGAGTGGATCAGTATTAATACAGTACGTGGATGATCTACTACTGTGTTCTGATTCATTGGAAGCATCCCTGAAGGATACGAAACAGCTCCTGTTTCATCTTTCAGACACAGGACACAAGGTTTCCAAAGACAAGTTGCAATTATGCCAAACTAAGGTAAAATATTTGGGACACTGTCTAACACAAGGACTGAGACACCTGACCGCTGATAGAATTCAAGCAATTAGAGACATGACTCTGCCACAAACCCAGCAACAGATCAGAACATTTTTAGGAATGTGTGGGTATTGCCGTAACTGGATCCCAGGGTTTTCCATTCTAGCGTTACCCTTGCAGGAGATGGTCTCCTCAAACAAACCTGATCGGATTTCGCATACAGACGAGTCTGAGACAGCATTTGAGAGACTTAAACAGTGCCTAACGCAGGCACCAGCATTAGGTATGCCAGACTATGGGAAACCCTTTGAACTATACGGAACAGAAAGTGCTGGTTGCGCGGCAGGCGTACTAACCCAAAAGCACGGTGATGCCAGCAGGCCAGTAGCATATTACAGCGCTCAGCTAGATACGGTAGCGCGATCCCTCCCCACATGCTTGCGAAGCGTTGCTGCGATAGCATTGCTAGTAACGAAAAGCGAAGACGTCGTGCTAGGTCACAACCTCACAATTCATACACCACATGCAGTGTCAGCCTTGTTAAATTCTGCCCAAACCAGACATGTCTCATCAGCGCGGTTTACAAGATGGGAATTGGCACTAATGGCCCCCGTAAACATCACCATAAGGAGATGCAGTGCATTAAATCCTGCAACATATCTCCCAGGTGTGCCTGGACAGGCACAAATGGTGGAGGATGAGTGGTGGGGAAGGAGGATTTAATACAAAGGAAGACGCACATGATTGTATGGAATATTTGACCCAAAATTTTACCGCAAGGCCTGACATCAGTGACAACCCACTGGAAGATGTAGAACTTACGTTCTACACGGACGGTAGTTGTCATAGACAGTCAGACTCGGGAGACTTGTGTACTGGATATGCAGTCGTAGATGACCAAGGCACCATAGAAGCGGAACCGCTAGGCCCACCTCACTCAGCCCAGGTTGCTGAACTGGTCGCCCTAACCAGAGCATGTGAATTGGCTAAGGGCAAATCAGCCAATATCTACACCGATTCTAGATACGCATTCGGGGTAGTCCATGATTTCGGAGCCCTATGGCGCCTCAGAAATTTCATGACGGCAGCTGGTACACCGGTAGCGCATGCAGCTCACATAAAAAGGCTTCTAACAGCAATACAGGAACCCGACAGAGTGGCTGTTATCAAATGTAAAGCACACACATATAGCCAAGACCCAGTATCACTTGGTAACAGCCGAGCAGACGAAGCTGCTAAGTTAGCAGCTGCTACCCCCAGACAGACAGACACCACACAACTGATGGTATTTAATACCATCAACACACAGAAGTTGTGTGAGATGCAAAATTTGTGTTCCACACAGGAAAAGGCAGTCTGGAAGGCAAAAGGATATGGTCAGGAGTCCTCAGGACTCTGGACGGATGGACACGGTAAACCAGTGGCCCCCAGAGCATACCTTCCATGTTTAGCTGAGGCAGCTCACGGGCTGACTCATCTGGGCAAGGAAGGGATGTGCAAGTTGGTAAGAGCATATTGGTGTGCCCCAGGATTTTCATCTCATGCGAGTAAAAGAGCAATGTCATGCCTTACCTGTCTGAGAAAGAACATCGGAAAGGCAATACCTACAGAACCATCTCATATCCCACCTGCAGGCGGCCCTTTCCAGGTAATACAGATTGACTTCATTCAATTACCCCCTTGTCGAAATTTGAAATATGTACTTGTTTGTATAGATGTTTTTTCAAATTGGGTCGAAGCATTTCCGGCGGCCACAAATACCGCTATGTTTACTGCTAAGAAAATTGTGCAGGAATTTGTATGTAGATATGGTATCCCTAGAATCATCGAAAGTGATAGGGGTACCCATTTTACAGGTGATGTCTTTCAAGGAATGTGTAAATTGATGGGAATTGATAGCAAGCTGCACACTCCATACCGTCCACAGGCGAGTGCGAAAGTGGAAAGAGTGAACAGCACTATTAAAAATAAACTGAGTAAAGTGATGGCAGAGACAGGATTGACATGGCCAGAAGCTTTACCCATTGTACTGTACAGCATCAGAACCACTCCCAGGTCCCCTCTTAATCTGTCTCCCTTTGAAATCTTGTTTGGTCGACAACCGCATGTTATGATTAACCCTCAGGATGATTTGAAGTGTAACAATGAAGTGACTGTAAAATACTTGATTAACATGAGTAAACAGTTAAGGAATCAAAATGATAATCTGAAGTTAGTGATTCCTGATTTACCAGATAGTAATTGTCATGACATTGAACCTGGGGATTATGTAATGATACGGAATTTTCTACGCTCAGGTTGCCTTATTGACAGATGGGAAGGACCATACCAGGTCTTATTGACTAGCACTACAGCATTTAAGGTTGCTGAGAGAGAGACTTGGGTTCATTCGTCCCACTGTAAAAAGGTTGCTGATCCAGAGAGGTCCCGTGATAAGGAACAGACGGTAGAGGTTGTATCACTGGAGTGTCTGTTCCAGGAGGATTGAGGCGGCACCTGAGCATTGAAAATCACAAGACCAAAAGCAGTTGTCGATCCCCTGTTCCCTTTTATTGTTTTTCTCCAACTTCCCAGCCCCTATCCCTCAAATTATTTTTCCCCCCTTCTCATTCTTCTCCGTTTCCTCCTACAAGATGGACTTGCCCCAAGAGACTGTGATCCGGATTTTCCTGTTGACCATGATGTTGACCAGAGCAGTCTGTTCCGGCGAGAGTACCATGGAGGTCGAGAGAGGTTCTGGAATGGGTTCTGATGACAGAGATGGAGGCGTAGTTTTCCAAGAACAACATAATCAACAAGCAAAGGGGAGTATCAGAAAACGATCCGATAGCATTGACCAAAGAAGGAATTGTGAAGGATTGTTAGCTGAAGAAAACTGTATCTGTCGGCTCTGTAACAATGTCATTGAGGATGGGTGCATAAAGAAATGCCAATCCAGTTTTAATATCCATATGGACCGGCATCCATTGAGTGACTATCACTCCTTAGTGGGTAGTGTGTTAAATAAAACAGATTGTTGGGTATGCTCTCAAGTACCTCAAGGTCATAGCAAATCAGGGCTAGTACCATTTCCTTTAACGTTAGGGGAGGTACTTGAGTTAAGTGGTGGGAGACCGGTGGACAGGAGATTTAATATCACCAGCCCTCCTAGTTTGAAGCTCCACCAATACCATGTGGATAGGTCCCTATTATGTTTTAACATCTCCAACCCCCGAAAGCCGGGAAATTGGGAAGTGTCATGAAGTAATCAAACCATGACCTTTTCGCATAGAGCAGATAGAATGCCTACAGATACAGAGCTTATACGCCACATAGCCAGTAGAGGAAAATCATTCCGGTATAGGTATACCTTAGGAAATAGGATTACGAGAGTTGGAGAGGTATCACCAGGATACTGTGCACATATCGTACAACCTGATACGTGTACTAAGCAGATGGAAGAATTAGGGTTAGGAGATTTCACATGGAAGGTGTGTAATATGGTTATGTCCTACTCCGTCCCATATGTTCTCCCCGATGATGCATATTTCATATGCGGGAGAAAGGCGTATAAGTGGCTTGCCCCAAACTCTGAAGGATTGTGTTATATTGGAAAAGTACTGCCTGAAGTAATGACTGTATCACATGACAAAATGAAAGACATACACCGTGTTGCCCAAACTCCTTATACTCACACCCATTACGAGCACGTAGTTAAACGGCACCTGATAGAAAGAACAGAGCATCCGGCCTCTGACATGATCCATGAATCCACCGGGATTCAGTTTCTAATCACGTTAGATATCACTCGCACCGCTAGAGGAGTGTTGAATTATAAATACATATCTGCGCTTGCAAATTTGTTAGATAATATCACTGAAATGTATGATGACACGTTTAGGTATACTGGAAGAGAACTTCAGGCTTATAAAACAGAACTGGTACAGCATAGAATGGTTCTTAATTACCTCACAGCAGTGACAGGCGGATATTGTGTCACACTGGCAACACAATACGGCGTGAAATGTTGCACATATATTACGAATAGCACCGAGGATCCGGTCGAGGTCATAGACCAAAAGATGGACGATATTCTCCAACTAAAGTGGGAATTTCGCAGGAGACACAATCTCACTCTTGCTGCTGTAGGTAATGAGCTGACTGGTTGGGTGTCATGGTTGAACCCGCGAAATTGGTTCTCTGGTTTAGGAGACTGGGCTCAAGGAGTCATAATGGATGTTGGGAAGTTTCTCCTATGTATCTTAGGTGTTGTCATATCAATTGGTTTGATATTTAGATGCGGTCAGGCTTTAATGAAGTGCAAACACCGTACCAGGGTAATGAGTTTGAGGAGTGAGGAAACTGTAATTCCAATGGACTTGATTTATGACCCAAATGTAGAAACAATAATGTGATGAAAATGCGATTTCTACGGTCCGTTTCTTTCACCTGTTTTTCCGTTTCCTCCAAGGTAAAAAGACCCACTTGGACGAGGAATTTGATGAGCCGATATACAGACAACAGAGGGATTAAAGAAGAAGTTTTGACAACCTGATACACAGATTTTTGATGAACTATGCCATGGATCCCCAGTTTCCCTAGAAATTTTAAAATTACGCTAGCCCAACACTTTTGTAAATCTATGGACATTGACAGCTTTTGCTCGCACCTTATGGGCAAAAGCACAAAGAAGACTGCATTCAACAGACACCAAACAAGACCTCAATCGACGAATGTACATTTACTTGACATAGAATACCACCGCATTTACCGTAACTATGTCTTTTCTTCATTTCTACAACCCTCAGGTAATGACACACATAGTCGATAGGGAATACAGGCACAGATATCAGCAATCACATATCTCCCCCATTCATGTATCATCAACTAAAATGTGCTCCCCCATTTTGTTACAACCAAAGCCGAAAAGAGCTCGGTAAAGTTTGACAGCCCATCCACAGACCCGTACCACGGGATAAGAAGGAATTCAAATGTATACTTCGCAATACCTCGAAGCTTGATTTAAAACACGTACGGCACGATGATACATGACCCCCAAGCACGGATTCATACACACATGCTTCTGCTATCTCACTAGGTCATACCCTTTTCCTACCTTCTCCTCTCCTCCCCTACCCAACCATGTAAATGTATTAACCCCTGACATATATTTTTCTCTTTTTGAAATGTTTTAGAAGGTGGCAATTATTGTTGACTGCCAAAGGGTGGACTGTCAAAGTCAGAAAAATATCTCTATGCACACTACCATATTTGCACCTCACACAGGTCCGTGCTGCGCATGCGTACGCTCTCCCGTACGTGCGCATACTCACAGTCGCGGGCACCCGCAGGCGCACGGTATGCGTATTTACGGTAGAGTTTATGTGATCGTAGCGTGCGACTCAATCGTTGCATATTTTCACTATATAATGTATTTTGTAGACCATGGTCCCTTTGATAGATTCTGAAAGTTTGGTTAATATAGAATGTTCGTGAACAGAGAAATCCCTCTTTGTTTGATACGAAGGGTCAGACAGGAGTAATACAGTGGTGTTTAGTACCCATCGGAAGAGTATTTAATTAGCAATATTCCGGTGTTATGCACACCAGTGCCTGCAGGAAAGTACTAGTGTCAGAACTGTTATGCACTCCAGTGTCTGCAGGAATGTACTGGTGTTTGAACTGTTATGCAAAACAAATGGACTCACAGACAAACTGGGGAATATGACATAACGTACACAGAAGGTGATAGGGTAACAAAATACACACACAGTGAACAGAGAAGCCCAGAGGCTAAGGAACTGGGTATCTCCCTTGTATTAGAACTGCTCAGATGTAAAAAGCAAGATGTTGTGTTTTAATACGTAGAGAACCCGAAATGCTGTTGCTAAGGGCAACAGCAAAACCCTAAAGGGTTACCAACGGGTGTGGCAGTAAACTCCTTGGTCAGAGATGGAATGATAGACACAAGGAGAGCCTCCACAATCCTGATTCTCACTTGCAGTGCACAGGTTTAAGCTTACTGCCACTAAACTGACCCCTGACACCTAGCACAGTGAGACAGGATTAGACAGGCAAGTGTTAGAATACAGCCGCAAACTTGCTAAGTTCACAGAGTAATAACAGAACCCCAGCAAGCTAAACGACTGACTCCAGTCTTACTGCTAGGTCTGGATTGGCAGAGTGTAATACCAAATCCCCAGGCCTATTTGCAGTAAGCAACAAACAAATACAAAGCTACACAGTACTGGCTAACTTTCATGAACTGACTAACCAACAGAGATTCAGCAGCATCTGCTTACCCTGAAAAGAGGCCTTATAAAGCAGGTGCTGTCCACGCCCCACTCAGACCTCACAGACTGTGAGCACAAAAACCAGCACCGGATCCCCTGCCGTGCACAGAGCCTATAACCACTGCACAGCAAAAGACCCGAACCGGAGTATCAGCTGCGCTCAGGTTACTCCACTAGCACTTGTCTCCCGGTTGCCATGACGACGTGGCAGCACAGGGCAGGAGACCCTAACAGTACCCCCCCTCTGACGAGGGGTCAAAGAACCCCTACCACCGGGTTTATCGGGGAACTGCGAGAAGAAAGAGCGTATCAGTCTGGGGGCATGAAGATCACAACTGCGCACCCACGACCGCTCCTCCGGGCCATACCCCTTCCAGTGCACCAAAAATGACAGCCGACCCCGAACCACCTTGGAGTCAAGAATCCTTTCAACAACAAACTCCCTCTGGCCACGTATCAGAAGAGGGGAAGGTCTTCCACTGGAAGAAGGATTACTAATCGCCCGTTTTAAAAGGGAACAATGAAATGTTTTATTGATACCCAAAGAACGGGGCAGATCTAACTGAAATGCCACCGGATTGATAACCCTGGTGATCTTATAAGGGCCGATGAACCGGGGCCCTAACTTATGAGATGGCTGTCTCAACTTCAAATTCTTGGTAGACAACCAGACGAAGTCTCCTAATTTGAAGCTGCAGGGTCTTTTCCGCTTATCAAAAACCCTTTTGGTCACTAATGACACAGATACAAGGGCTTTCTTCACTTTCCGCCAAATACCTCTAAGGACCGAAACCACAGAGGAACCACCAGGCGTGGAGTCCAGGGGGTCAAAAGAATTGGCCTTAGGATGATGCCCATACACACAAAGGAAGGGAGAGATCCCTGTAGCAGAGTGAGCCGCGTTGTTATAGGCAAACTCCGCCATGGACAGATGAGCAACCCAGTCAGTCTGACACTTGGAGACATAACACCTGAGGAACTGCTCCAAGGACTGGTTCACCCTTTCAGTCTGCCCATTAGACTGCGGATGGTAGCCTGACGACAAGCTGACAGAAATCTGGAGATCGGAACAAAATGCCCTCCAGAATTTGGCCACAAACTGGGATCCGCGGTCAGAGACCACATCAAGTGGCAACCCGTGGAGACGCACAACATGCAGCATAAATAATTCAGACAGGCGTCTGGCTGATGGCAGCCCAACCAGTGGAACGAAGTGCGCCATCTTCGAAAACCTGTCAACGACAACCCAGATGGCTGTCATCCCCGAGGATTTGGGCAAGTCCACCACAAAATCCATTGAAATGTGGGTCCATGGCTTAGATGGGATAGAGAGTGGATGTAATGGGCCAACAGGAACCCCTCTAGGAGTCTTATTTCGGGCACAGATGTCACATGCCCGAACCCACTGATCCACATCCTTAGCCACCGAGGGCCACCACACCGCCCTAGATAGCAACTCCCGAGTTCTGGCAATACCCGGGTGACCTGCCGACTTCTTGGCATGGAATTCCAGGAACACTCGCTGTCTTAACCTAGGAGGCACAAACAAAAGACCTACCGGAAGGTCTGGAGGAGCCTGCTCCTGTGCTCTAAGGACTAATGATAAGAGGTCCTGGGTAATGCCCACTTTAATACATGATGGGGAAACAATGGGCAACGGCTCCTCGGTGGTCTCCTGGATTGGAGCAAAACTCCGCGAGAGCGCATCAGCCTTGATGTTTTTTGACCCAGGGCGATATGTTATCAAAAAATTAAAGCGAGCAAAAAACAAAGCCCATCGTGCCTGCCTGGCATTGAGACGCTTCGCTGACTCTAAATATGCCAGATTCTTATGGTCAGTGAGAATTGAGACCACAAACTTAGCCCCCTCAAGCCAGTGTCTCCACTCCTCGAGTGCATCCTTAATAGCCAACAATTCCCGGTTACCCACGTCATAATTCATCTCGGCAGGCGAAAATTTACGGGAAAAGTAAGCACAGGGATGAAGGCGATTATCAGACACTCCCATCTGAGAAAGCACTGCCCCAATACCCATCTCAGAGGCATCCACCTCCACCACAAAAGGACGCTCTGGATCTGGGTGTCGCAGCACCTTGGCCGAAACAAATGCCCTTTTGAGACGGGCAAAAGCCGCTTTAGCCTCACAAGACCAGTGAGCAACATCCGCCCCTTTCTTAGTGAGTGCCACCAAGGGCGCCACTATAGACGAAAATCCAGCGATAAATCGTCTATAAAAATTCGCAAAGCCCAGGAAACGCTGAAGCGCCTTCAAACTAGTGGGCTGCACCCAATCCAGGACTGCCTGTACCTTGGAACCCTCCATTTGGAAACCTTCTGGGGAGATAATATATCCTAGAAATGCGATTTGCTGAACTTCAAATTCGCACTTCTCCAGCTTCGCCCCAAGCCGGTGGTCTCTGAGTTTCTGGAGGACTAAGCGTACATGCTTCCGATGTTCCTCCAGGGAATGGGAGAAGATTAGGATGTCATCTAAGTATACAACTAAGAATCTATCCAAATATTCCCTGAGCACATCATTCATGAAATCCTGGAAGACTGCCGGGGCATTACAGAGCCCAAAAGGCATCACCAAATATTCATAATGCCCTGAGTGGGTATTAAAGGCAGTCTTCCATTCATCCCCCTCTCTTATTCGGATTAGATTGTACGCACCGCGTAGGTCAATCTTAGAAAAAATGGTGGCAGTACGAAGCTGGTCAAACAAGACCGAAATGAGAGGCAGTGGGTATGAGTTTTTAATCGTGATACGGTTCAATTCCCTGAAGTCGATGCAGGGTCGCAACGAACCGTCCTTTTTACCCACGAAGAAGAACCCCGACCCAACTGGAGACTGTGAAGGTCTGATAAATCCCTTAGCCAAGTTCTCCTGAATGTACTCTGCCATAGCCTGAGTCTCAGGACGTGACAGGGAGTACAACCTGCTCTTGAGAAGCTTAGCATTTGGCAACAAATCAATGGCACAGTCATAGGGGCGATGGGGAGGTAGTACCTCTGCAACTTTTTTGGAGAACACGTCCGCAAAATCTGCATAACACCCTGGCAATCCTGGCAAACTTAGCTGCGAGAGCCTGACTGGAAGGCTCAAGCAACTCCTGAAACAATCAGTACCCCAACTAAGAATCTCCCCAGAGACCCAGTCAAATTGAGGATTGTGGGCCCTTAACCAGGGTAACCCCAACACCAATGGGGCAAAAGTACAGACAGTCACATAAAAGGACAATTTTTCAGAGTGTGTGGCTCCAATAAACAAAGAAATCTGGCTAGTGCAAGAGGTAATTTTACCTTGGGATAATGGTTCCCCGTTTAACCCACAAATCTCAATTTCCGATGCCAAGGGTACTAAGGGAACAGAGTGTTTTAGGGCGAATTGGCGGTCCATAAAAACCCCGTCGGCCCCACTGTCCACAAAGGCCTCAGTCTTGACAGTTTGACCGAGGATCTTCAAGGTCACCGGAATGATAAAAGTCTTCTTGGGAAATTCTGACTTCTGGCCTGACAGGATATTTCCCATCACCCTCAGGCCCTGAAGTTTTCCGGCTTTTCTGGGCATGATACTACCACATGACCTTTATTCCCACAGTACAAACACAACCCCTGCTGTCTCCTCCGCGTCTTCTCACGCGAGGAGAGGCGGGTAGCCCCAATCTGCATAGGCTCCTCAGAAAATTCCTCAGAGTCTGAGGTTCCCTTGGGAAGGAAGGAAATCTCAGTCTCCCTTTCAAGCCTACGCTCTCTCAGCCGTCTATCCACCCGGATGGATAACTGCATGAGCTGATCCAAGCTATCAGGCAAGGGATATTGTACCAGTTGGTCCTTTATCTGGTTAGAAAGACCTCTTCGGTACTGGTGTCTCAGGGCTGGGTCATTCCACTGGGTATCATGGGCCAACCTCCGAAACTCCGTACAGTAAACCTCAACTGGCCTTCGCCCTTGCTTAAGGATCGAAATCTGAGCCTCGGCTGAGGCCGTCTTGTCAGGGTCATCATACAACATGCCCAGTGCCGTAAAAAAAGCATCAACACTTTTAAGCGACGGACAGTCAGGCTGCAACCCATATGCCCAGACCTGTGGGTCTCCTTGTAGCAAGGAAATCACTATGCCCACCCGCTGAATCTCCGACCCAGAAGACTGAGGCCTAAGCCGGAAGTATAGCTTGCAGCTCTCCTTGAAACAAAAGAACTGCGAGCGATCTCCAGAAAAACGATCCGGGAGATTTACTTTCGGCTCCTTAACCCCTGCAGGTGCTGCTGCTGCGGGAGCTCCGCCAGCAGCCTGGGAGGTGTGCATTTTAATGGACAAATCATTAAATTGCCGAGTCAGGACCTGCACCTGATCGACCACCTGTTGCAACGTATTTTGAGGGGTATGCTCCATATTCCCACAAAATTTCAACAGGAGTATTAGGCTGCTGAATATGTTATGCACACCAGTGCCTGCAGGAAAGTACTAGTGTCAGAACTGTTATGCACTCCAGTGTCTGCAGGAATGTACTGGTGTTTGAACTGTTATGCAAAACAAATGGACTCACAGACAAACTGGGGAATATGACATAACGTACACAGAAGGTGATAGGGTAACAAAATACACACACAGTGAACAGAGAAGCCCAGAGGCTAAGGAACTGGGTATCTCCCTTGTATTAGAACTGCTCAGATGTAAAAAGCAAGATGTTGTGTTTTAATACGTAGAGAACCCGAAATGCTGTTGCTAAGGGCAACAGCAAAACCCTAAAGGGTTACCAACGGGTGTGGCAGTAAACTCCTTGGTCAGAGATGGAATGATAGACACAAGGAGAGCCTCCACAATCCTGATTCTCACTTGCAGTGCACAGGTTTAAGCTTACTGCCACTAAACTGACCCCTGACACCTAGCACAGTGAGACAGGATTAGACAGGCAAGTGTTAGAATACAGCCGCAAACTTGCTAAGTTCACAGAGTAATAACAGAACCCCAGCAAGCTAAACGACTGACTCCAGTCTTACTGCTAGGTCTGGATTGGCAGAGTGTAATACCAAATCCCCAGGCCTATTTGCAGTAAGCAACAAACAAATACAAAGCTACACAGTACTGGCTAACTTTCATGAACTGACTAACCAACAGAGATTCAGCAGCATCTGCTTACCCTGAAAAGAGGCCTTATAAAGCAGGTGCTGTCCACGCCCCACTCAGACCTCACAGACTGTGAGCACAAAAACCAGCACCGGATCCCCTGCCGTGCACAGAGCCTATAACCACTGCACAGCAAAAGACCCGAACCGGAGTATCAGCTGCGCTCAGGTTACTCCACTAGCACTTGTCTCCCGGTTGCCATGACGACGTGGCAGCACAGGGCAGGAGACCCTAACATCCGGTGTTGGTTTGAAGCGGATTAATCGCTCGTGCGAATAGTTATGGACATAAGAAGTTTATGAACATTTACTGTATTTGCACTTACTTATCCATGCGGCGGGAAACCCAGTTTCCCTCCCACCTGAGCTGTTGGAAATAGTCACGGCCCACCTGTATGAATCAACCTATGACCTTTTGTTATAATGCGAGGAGGAATTCCTGTGTCCAATGAACAATGAGATTGTAGGGACCATTGAATTGCATTGTGTGTGGGGCATAAATAGACAGGCCGATCACATCCAGCTCTCACTCTTCAACGGTTATCATTGCTGAAAATCGGGAGCTGGATGTCCAGAGGCGCATGCGATCGTTTCCTTTGTGCGTAAGTTTTTCTCCGCAACTATATTGATCTTCTTGTTATTGTGGGCCAATTTCTCTCTCTCTCTCTCTCTCTTCTCCTCTTTCTCTCTTATTTTCTCTTAAATAGTAATTGTATTATATTTCCTGTGTGGTTATCTGGTTAGGTAGTCTATGTTATATTGTAGTGTATGATTTGTATTTGTATTAATTCTTTTGCAAGTATATCATTCAAAATATATATATTAGGCGTTGGACCCTGAGCACGGTATCTGTGTATTTCTTATAGTGTTAAGTATTCTCAGAGCGTCGGTGACGCTAGAACAGCTTTAAAGGTAATAAGGTTATACTGTGTTGCATTTACACTCTATCATTACACTAAGGTTTTACTGCACAATACACTGTTTATGGTTTAGATACAAAGGTTTAACATTGTGAGCGTCAGCGCCGCTGGTGATCTCCTCGTGGTCCCGAGCGTCCGCTACGCTATAGCGAATCATTAAGTTAGTCAGCAGCCAATAGCGTGCCTGCCTGTGATCTCTTGGCCGTGAGCGAACGTGACGCTTGAGCGTCTCGACTACGGCTAAGCGATTGTTACGCAACGAGCGTACCCTTACGGTACTTCATACGTAAATAGCGTACAGTGTTCTTAGACCTCATAAAGGGTTTTATATACGATAAATATTCAGCTTTATCACAGCCATCTTGTAGTCTTAGCAAATATGCAAAACACTACAGCCATTCATTTACCAAGAGTCTCAGGTGGGGCGGAACAGTGTATCGTCAGGCCCCATAGTATAATTTGTGCAGGGGCCTGGCGATGCTACTCTAGCCTCCAAGCACCGACTCAGAAGAGGCTTCCGCTATTACTGTATATTTTGAAAGCAGAGCCCCTCCGATGGGAATCATGGGAAGGGAGAACCTCTAGGCCCTGTAACAGCTGCTCCCCCTGTAGTTCCGCCATTGTGTCTAAGTGATGTCACCAGTTCTGAATAAATGGATAGGCTGTTGATAATTATTGTGTCAGCCACACAAGGCCGCATTTAGAGCTAGAAGTGAATCAAACAAGGACATACAATTCGGCACTACAGTAGAAGGGGCAAACTTAAAAAGTGCGGACAAATTTACACATTGGAGGGGTCACCTCAACTTGCTCAACTCTAAACTGCAGTGTGATAATAAAGCTATTTCATATTTGGGGTGCACAGTGGCTGTATTTACATTATGCTAATACAAGTACCCGGAGGGCAGATGTGAGGACACAGGAAGCTGTCCTCTCACTGATTTTTCCTCCAAAGCCTCAATCGTCATCATTAATAATGGTGATTGCCCCTGCCCTATGCTGGATGCCAGAGATCCTTCTCTTTGCTGTACATGCTACTCAGCATAGCATGGAAGTATAGCTACACGTCCACAACACTCACATAACACTTCCATCAAACAGATCTCCTGCGTGTGACCACAGCGTTGCCGCACAGAAACTCCCATTTTATGCCAAGAGAGGTCCAGCCAAGATCCAACCAAATCAGAATCGGCCAGAGATACAAAACGTGCATAAAGTCGCTTCTAAACATGCGCTGTTTACTAAAACTTGCTATCTGCGGCCATAAAATGAGCCGCCCCCTTTGTGTGCTACTATCCCTACATACAAACAACAAAGGGGGTCATTCAGATCTGTGCGTTTTCGCACAGCGGGCGATCAGGTCCTAACTGCGCATGCGTATGCACCACAATGCACATGCGCATCGGACAGCAACAACGGGCATCGTTGGTCAGCGACGGGATGGTGCGAAGAATCCGTACACATGGGCGTTCATGACAGGAAGAAGGCGTTTGTGGGTGTTAACTGAGCGTTTACAGGGAGTGTCTGGAAAAACGCAGGCGTGCCCAAGCGTATTCAGGGAGGGTGTCTGACATCACCCCCGGCCCTGACCAGCCCATTCTCATAGCACTGAAGGAGTAAGTCCTGGGCTGCACACAGTGAATTTTAGCAGCTCGGCGTACACATGAGATCGCACACTTGCACAGCAAATTTACACTACCCTGGAATCGGCAATTATCTGAATGTAGGACAGCAAAATTAGCAGCCCAGCGATTAGGTCTGAATAACCCCCAAAGTTTTATCCTGGTTTCTATTTGCACCTTTAATTTGCATTATCCTTAACTCTCCATGAGGCCAACTATGTGCAGGCAACAGGTTCAATACCGGCATATTGTTCCAGCGGGTTCACTACGATCTGCCGGACCACCGTTCCAGCATCTCGGCTGGTATAGAGGTTAAGGCTTACAAACGTTAGAGATCTCTATTGTTCTTTATTTTGCTTGTTACGGAGGAAGTTCTCTTAAACTCTCTCCCATAAATCTGTTCAGCTATCATAGAATTCCCTTGAGAAAAATAACATATAACAATCAATGCTAGAGCTTTCATTTGTGCTAAATAGCATATGAGAAAGTCACTCTATGGGCCATAGCCAGATTAAGGGGGGTGGGGGGGGGGCAGGGCATACTGTACCTCGGGCCCCCCTTTCACAGGGGACCCCCCAGCTGGGGCACCCTGACATCACTAGCTTTCCCTCTTATGCAGCAGCAGATCAGGCAGACAGAATGCGAGCAGGTCAGTATGCAGTGCAGGCAGAGACACAGGAGTATCAGACTTCATGAGCTACAGACGGAGCTTTCCCACCATAGGGGAGATTGGAGGGGGGATGGGGGGGGGGGGGGGGGGGGGGGGCTGTAAGTGA
The DNA here is from genome assembly GCF_028390025.1 of Pseudophryne corroboree. Lineage (NCBI taxonomy): Eukaryota > Metazoa > Chordata > Amphibia > Anura > Myobatrachidae > Pseudophryne > Pseudophryne corroboree. Next base: position 62,103,063 of record NC_086450.1, on the reverse strand, counting down.
CACAGAGATCCTGCCTTCTCATCCTCCATGTCTGTGTCTTGTGTAACCCATAATCTAATGAGATAGACATACACACACACACACACACACACACACACACACACACAGTCCTCCTGTGTCCTATCCCAGTGTGTAAGTAGTACAGAGGCTGCTACTATTCTTGCATGTGGCAAGATAAATTATAGATTTTATTTTTCTATGTGTATTTTAATTTTAAGTTGTCTTTGTTACACTACAAGAACGTTTTATAAAATAGTTGCCTCTCAGAACTATGAAAAGTACTCATGCAGTAGTAAACTATTAGTTTAACCACTTAACTGACAATTTTTTCCCCTCAACAAAAAACACTCAGAAATTGCATGGTTTTTTTTTTGATGAATTTGGTGAAGAAGATTCATTTAACTCTATCCAAAATGATTTTAGTAAAAAAATAAAAATAAAATAATATATATATATATATATATATATATTACCCCCAAACATCGATACATCGATTGGGAACATCGATATCATCGGAACATCGGAAACACAGCGAGCATCACGGATTTAATTTTGAGAGCCGGGACAGCCTCCAGGTATACAGGGGGGTCTGGGTGGGGGGGTTAGTTTACATTCCCCAGCGGCTGCTATTGTCTGCAGCCGCTGAAGGGGGGGATCCTGCCGTGCTGACCGATCAGCAGTGATCGGCAGCACGGCAAACAGTAGGGGAGAGTGCAGGAAGGCAGAGGTATCTTCCGGTCCCTCTGACAGCAGCAGCGGAGGGAAGTTTCCCTTCCCTGCCGCTGCTAACACTCTCTATCTGACTGGTCGCATCCTGTGGACCATGGTGGTCATTCCGATTTGATCGCTAGCTGCATTCGTTTGCTGTGCAACGATGAGGCAAAAAACCGGCACTTCTGAGCATGCGGCGCAATGCACACGCACAATGTACTATTACAACGAACGATGTAGTTTCACAAAGGGTCTAGCGAAGCTTTTCAGTCGCACTGCTGGCCGCAGAGTGATTGACATGAAGTGGGCGTTTCAGGGTGTCAACTGATCGTTTTCAGGGAGTGTTTGGAAAAACACAGGCATGCCAGAAAAAACGCAGGCGTGGCTGGGCGAACGCAGGGCGTGTTTGTGACGTCAAAACAGGAACTGAACAGTCTGACGTGATCGCAAGCGCTGAGTAGGTTTTGAGGTACTCTAAAACTGCACAAAATAATTTTGTAGCCGCTCTGCGATCTTAAGCTAAAATATACTCCCAGTGGGAGGCGGCATAGCGTTTGCACGGCTGCTAAAAACTGCTAGCGAGCGATCAACTCGGAATGACCACCCATGTCAGATAAGACACTTGCAGGCATGGTCGCATCTGATACGACCATGCCAGGCAAGTGGTTAAATCTAATATACACCATTGGTTTACATTGAAAATACACTATCCTTACCTCCCAACATGACCCATTCCAGGAGGGACAAATTCTCTCTACCTGGACTTACCTGTTAAGTTATGATTGCAATCACCTCTGTTGAAACATCTTTCTTATCAATTAAATATTTCAACACAGGTGACATCAATCATATATTAAGAGGGAAGTCCAGGTAGAAAGCATATTGTCCCTGTTGGAATGGGTTGTGTTGGGAGGTATGCACAATGTAATATACCCCCTCCCCCACTACTTCCAATGGGGCCCCGCTGACTTAAGTGCCCTGGGCCCCACCAAGGCTTAATCCGACCCTGCACACATTAATGTCAGGTATTTGAGTTGAGCTGGTCATAAAAATATCCACCTGTGAACCAGGCACTACTGACCTGCGTCATGTTAAATATAACATTTTTATATATAATAGATTCTAAATATCCAGCACATCTCAGTATGGTATTTGCTGGGGGCAGAAACGCTTTTCCTCAGCCAGAATAAAAGCAGAAGAGAAAGTGGACGGCCCTTTGCGCGGTGTAACAGGACTCAGTGTTGTGCTCTAAACATCCTTACGTTGCCCTAGAGAAGTCTGTCCTCTGAACAACCTACCATGCCCAGGAAGATCATTTCCTCCTCTCTCTGCTGCCTGGTTCTCTTCCTCTGAATGTAGCCTCGCCAGACCTGCGGTGTGAACGGGAAATCAGTGAGGATATGGTAGCAATGGAAAATGCTTCCTGAACTGCCAAGCAATTGGGGAAGTAGGAAAGCACAAAGGAAGGGAGTGTGGACTGGAACGGGCAGTAAAGGAGGAGGACATTGGCTTCAGTCTTGTCACATACAGTAACTTATGCACAAGAGTCTTGGGAAAAAATCCCTTGTATAAACCATGTTACTGCTATGGGAAAAAGGAAATAAAATATATCACTATTTTTATTACATCCGCGTTTTGCTCATGGAAACAGTTTATTTTTTCAGTATAGGACAAATGTTTTCTGCTTGATAAGGTACAGCCTGGTTCTGCACTGGCTTTTGTGCTGTTGCGTATTGGCCAATGCATGCCACAGCTGTGCAGTAATACAGGCAGGGATCTAAGGGGGCAATGTGGATGGCCAATGCATGCCATAGCTGTGCAGTAATACAGGCAGGGATCTAAGGGGGAAATGTGGACGACCAATGCATGCCATAGCTGTGCAGTAATACAGGCAGGAATCTAAGGGAGCAATGTGGATGGCTAATGCATGCCACAGCTGTGCAGTAATACAGGCAGGGATCTAAGGGGGCAATGTGGATGGCCAATGCATGCCATAGCTGTGCAGTAATACAGGCAGGGATCTAAGGGGGCAATGTGGACGGTAAATGCATGCCACAGCTGTGCAGTAATACAGGCAGGGATCTAAGGGGGCAATGTGGATGGCCAATGCATGCCATAGCTGTGCTGTAATACAGGCAGGGATCTCTGGGGGCAATGTGGACGGCCAATGCATGCCATAGCTGTGCTGTAATACAGGCAGGGCTCTAAGGGGGCAATGTGGATGGCCAATGCATGCCATAGCTGTGCAGTAATACAGGCAGGGATCTAAGGGTGCAATGTGGACGGCCAATGCATGCCATAGCTGTGCTGTAATACAGGCAGGGCTCTAAGGGGGCAATGTGGATGGCCAATGCATGCCATAGCTGTGCAGTAATACAGGCAGGGCTCTAAGGGGGCAATGTGGATAGCCAATGCATGCCATAGCTGTGCTGTAATACAGGCAGGGCTCTAAGGGGGCAATGTGGACGGCCAATGCATGCCATAGCTGTGCGGTAATACAGGCAGGGCTCTAAGGGGGCAATGTGGATGGCCAATGCATGCCATAACTGTGCGGTAATACAGGCAGGGATCTAAGGGGGCCATGTGGATGGCCAATGCATGCCATAGCTGTGCGGTAATACAGGCAGGGATCTAAGGGGGCAATGTGGACGGCCAATGCATGCCATAGCTGTGCAGTAATACAGGCAGGGCTCTAAGGGGGCAATGTGGACGGCCAATGCATGCCATAGCTGTGCTGTAATACAGGCAGGGCTCTAAGGGGGCAATGTGGACGGCCAATGCATGCCATAGCTGTGCAGTAATACAGGCAGGGCTCTAAGGGGGCAATGTGGACGGCCAATGCATGCCATAGCTGTGCGGTAATACAGGCAGGGCTCTAAGGGGGCCATGTGGATGGCCAATGCATGCCATAGCTGTGCTGTAATACAGGCAGGGATCTAAGGGGGCAATGTGGACGGCCAATGCATGCCATAGCTGTGCAGTAATACAGGCAGGGCTCTAAGGGGGCAATGTGGACGGCCAATGCATGCCATAGCTGTGCTGTAATACAGGCAGGGCTCTAAGGGGGCAATGTGGACGGCCAATGCATGCCATAGCTGTACTGTAATACAGGCAGGGCTCTAAGGGGGCAATGTGGATGGCCAATGCATGCCATAGCTGTACTGTAATACAGGCAGGGCTCTAAGGGGGCAATGTGGATGGCCAATGCATGCCATAGCTGTGCTGTAATACAGGCAGGGCTCTAAGGGGGCAATGTGGACGGCCAATGCATGCCATAGCTGTGCGGTAATACAGGCAGGGCTCTAAGGGGGCAATGTGGACGGCCAATGCATGCCATAGCTGTGCGGTAATACAGGCAGGGATCTAAGGGGGCAATGTGGACGGCCAATGCATGCCATAGCTGTGCTGTAATACAGGCAGGGATCTAAGGGGGCCATGTGGACGGCCAATGCATGCCATAGCTGTGCTGTAATACAGGCAGGGATCTAAGGGGACAATGTGGATGGCCAATGCATGCCATAGCTGTGCGGTAATACAGGCAGGGTTCTAAGGGGGCAATGTGGACGGCCAATGCATGCCATAGCTGTGCGGTAATACAGGCAGGGATCTAAGGGGGCAATGTGGACGGCCAATGCATGCCATAGCTGTGCGGTAATACAGGCAGGGATCTAAGGGGGCAATGTGGACGGCCAATGCATGCCATAGCTGTGCGGTAATACAGGCAGGGATCTAAGGGGGCAATGTGGACGGCCAATGCATGCCATAGCTGTGCGGTAATACAGGCAGGGCTCTAAGGGGGCAATGTGGACGGCCAATGCATGCCATAGCTGTGCGGTAATACAGGCAGGGATCTAAGGGGACAATGTGGACGGCCAATGCATGCCATAGCTGTGCGGTAATACAGGCAGGGCTCTAAGGGGGCAATGTGGACGGCCAATGCATGCCATAGCTGTGCAGTAATACAGGCAGGGCTCTAAGGGGGCAATGTGGACGGCCAATGCATGCCATAGCTGTGCAGTAATACAGGCAGGGCTCTAAGGGGGCAATGTGGACGGCCAATGCATGCCATAGCTGTGCAGTAATACAGGCAGGGATCTAAGGGGGCAATGTGGACGGCCAATGCATGCCATAGCTGTGCTGTAATACAGGCAGGGATCTAAGGGGGCAATGTGGATGGCCAATGCATGCCATAGCTGTGCAGTAATACAGGCAGGGATCTAAGGGGGCAATGTGGATGGCCAATGCATGCCATAGCTGTGCTGTAATACAGGCAGGGCTCTAAGGGGGCAATGTGGACGGCCAATGCATGCCATAGCTGTGCTGTAATACAGGCAGGGATCTAAGGGGGCAATGTGGATGGCCAATGCATGCCATAGCTGTGCAGTAATACAGGCAGGGCTCTAAGGGGGCAATGTGGATGGCCAATGCATGCCATAGCTGTGCTGTAATACAGGCAGGGCTCTAAGGGGGCAATGTGGACGGCCAATGCATGCCATAGCTGTGCTGTAATACAGGCAGGGATCTAAGGGGGCAATGTGGACGGCCAATGCATGCCATAGCTGTGCTGTAATACAGGCTGGGATCTAAGGGGGCAATGTGGACGGCCAATGCATGCCATAGCTGTGCGGTAATACAGGCAGGGATCTAAGGGGGCAATGTGGACGGCCAATGCATGCCATAGCTGTGCAGTAATACAGGCAGGGCTCTAAGGGGGCAATGTGGACGGCCAATGCATGCCATAGCTGTGCAGTAATACAGGCAGGGCTCTAAGGGGACAATGTGGATGGCCAATGCATGCCATAGCTGTGCTGTAATACAGGCAGGGATCTAAGGGGGCAATGTGGACGGCCAATGCATGCCATAGCTGTGCTGTAATACAGGCAGGGCTCTAAGGGGACAATGTGGATGGCCAATGCATGCCATAGCTGTGCAGTAATACAGGCAGGGCTCTAAGGGGGCAATGTGGACGGCCATTGCATGCCATAGCTGTGCTGTAATACAGGCTGGGATCTAAGGGGGCAATGTGGACGGCCAATGCATGCCATAGCTGTGCTGTAATACAGGCAGGGATCTAAGGGGGCAATGTGGACGGCCAATGCATGCCATAGCTGTGCTGTAATACAGGCAGGGATCTAAGGGGGCAATGTGGACGGCCAATGCATGCCATAGCTGTGCTGTAATACAGGCAGGGCTCTAAGGGGGCAATGTGGACGGCCAATGCATGCCATAGCTGTGCAGTAATACAGGCAGGGCTCTAAGGGGGCAATGTGGATGGCCAATGCATGCCATAGCTGTGCTGTAATACAGGCAGGGCTCTAAGGGGGCAATGTGGATGGCCAATGCATGCCATAGCTGTGCTGTAATACAGGCAGGGCTAATGCAGACCAATCTAGCATTAGCGATAGCGATGCGTGGGGCTGCGCATCGCTATTGCTGTGAGGGGTACACACAGAGTGATCGCTGCTTAAAATCTAAGCAATCTAGTCAGATTGCTTTAATTTTAAGCAGCGATCGCTCCGTGAGTACCCCTCTTTACCACTGCTTAGTAAATGTCCCCCACAGTGAGGCAGCGCAATCGCATGTGATCTGATCATGCCAGTTAAGTGGTTAATTAAAGAACAACATTTTTCATTTGAGCTAAGAGGACATCTACATAAACTCCAAGCCAGCAGCGCTTGGGAGAAGCACACGGACCAGTACTGTTATCCTGTTACATAGCATTGCAGGTAGCTAGACACCTGTAGGATAAGAATAGAGATTGTTTGTACCTTCTGGATACGCTGTGCAGCTAATTCGGGATCCAGGGCATTCTCCCCCTGGATTTTGGCCATTCTCTCTCTCTTCTCTTCTAAGTGGATCTCCCTCATGAACTTGGCTCTCAGACGCCCCTGTCTGGCCCTCTCGGACACCTGGATCACACGTACTGCTTCATCAAGGCCCATCAGTTTCAGAGGCTTTACCTGGCAAGGGAGGTGAGAGATCAGGCTACTGACACAGAGGGAATCTGTCAGTATACATACAGTAGTACGGAACCTGATGGTCAGTTAGGAAGGATGGGGGGGGGGTTCGTTGGGGGGGGGGGGGGGGGGTGGCTGGTGCAGTATGTTCATTATTTCAACATTATTATGTCTAATAAACAGTGCGATTTAATGTTGGACTTTATCAGGCTTGCTTTCAGTGTGCACCCTGCTGTAGCTTCCTTCCTTGGTGCAGCTTGAATAACTTTTATTACCTATAAAGAGGCTTCTAATGTTTCAATTAATTTCCATTGCAGTGCAATTACACTATAGTACATGAGCAGTGCTGGGCCGGTGCTACCATTAGGTGATCTAGGTGGCTGCCTAGGGCCCTAATGATTTGGGGGCTCATAAAACTGAATCAGTAATGGGATGTCACTCCTTTGATATATTTAACACCCCAGCACCGCCCTAACACGGAGCACCAGCTGCTGACATGGAGAAGGAGCGGTCGGCAGCTGCTGACATGTGAAGCTGACACCTGCTGCTCCGCAATGTCTACGGTGATCTGGGAGTATGGTGATTCAGAAGACCCTGGTGCTGTGTATTATATACTATAACGCTCTCACTGAAAGGAAGGATGAATAACGAGTCAGCGCTAGGTAAAGAATGTACCTAGGACATGTACTACAAATCCATTTTGCTCATGCAGTAACTTATTACCAGAGATAAGGTTGTGTCTCCTACACATGGACAGAAGACGTATATAATTAGAGCTACGCTCAGTCCGCAGAGGTTTCTGAACGCTTAACGATAAGACTGAGTGCCAAATCACTTACAGCGCACGGCTAATTAATGTGATGTGTGCCTACACACCCCTATGATAAACCTCTGTGTACATTATGGAGGCACTGGGATAATGATACCGTATTCATCTCTCCTGTTTGTGTCTTCTGTCTGTCCTCTCCTCCCAATATAAAGCATGCTAACTGTATAAACAGACTGACACTAAATGATGACGAGGAGCTGGAAGATCAGGGATCAAACTGATATTTCCTGCACTGTGCCAGGGGAATACGTGGTATGAGGTATTCCTGAAAGGGGATGAGCGGGGCCTGTCACACTGCTCCACAAATACTCATTCCTGACCTGGGATGCCACCGTCCTCGTAACACCACTTAACCCTTTAACTGCTTGAGAAACTGGCAGCAATTTGTAAAGCAATTACATATACAACAAAAAGCCCCCCCACCCCCTGCCCCACCCCCTCCTGTGCATTATAGCAGGACATATGATAATTATATATAAAGTTTCAGCCGACATCGCTTTAACGATCTGCGGGGGTAATTCAGGGTTGATCGTTGCAGCAAATTTGATAGCAGTTGGGCAAAACCATGTGAATAGCAGGGGGGGGGGGGGCAGACATAGGGCACCTATATAGGGCCTAATACACCAGACATAGGGCATAATTCAGACCTGATCGCAGCATCAAAATTGCTCTTTAATGGGCAAAACCATGTGCGCTGCAGGGGGGGGGGGGGGGGGGCAGACATAGGGCACCTATATAGGGCCTAATTCACCAGACCAGGGCCTAATACACCAGACATAGGGGGTAATTCCAAGTTGAACGCATCAGGATTTTTGTTAGCAATTGGGCAAAACCATGTGCACTGCAGGGGAGGCAGATATAACATGTGCAGAGAGAGTTAGATTTGGGTGGGGTGTGTTCAATCTGCAATCTAATTTGCAGTGTAAAAATAAAGCAGCCAGTATTTACCCTGCACAGAAATAAAATAACCCACCCAAATCTAACTCTTTCTGCACATGTTATATCTGCCTCCCCTGCAGTGCACATGGTTTTGTCCAATTGCTATCAAAAATCCTGCTGCGATCAACTTGGAATTACCCCCATAGGGCATAATTCAGACCTGATCGCAGCAGCTAAATTGTTCTTTAATGGGCAAAACCATGTGCAGTGCAGGGGGGGGGCTTTGCAGATATAACGTGTGCAGAGAGTTAGATTTGGGTGGGGTGTGTTCATACTGAAATCTAAATTGCAGTGTAAAAATAAAGCAGCCAGTATTTACCCTGCACAGAAACAAAATAACCCACCCAAATCTAACTCTCTCTGCAAATGTTACACCTGCCCCCCCCTGCAGTGCACATGGTCTTGCCCAACTGCTAACAAATTTGCTGCTACAATCAGGTCTGAATTATCCCCTATGTTCCTGCACAAAGAGATGGTGTCATGGAAATGGTTCGGCTCCATTTCAGAAGTGTCTTAGCTGTACTCATTTGATATTTAGCTCTTCATGTATGCTGGTCCATGTTGCTACGTCACACGCACACGCATGGTCTGACTAGACATCACTTCTATTTCTGCTCTGCAGAACAGGACAGAGGTCAGGCTGCTGTGAGATGATGGATTATAATGAAAAAGGGTCACATGACTGTCATTATGTTTTTATGTTGATACAGCCGACACAGTCCCACGATCATACCCCTAGATTTATTCCGCTGTTACAGTGGCACCAAATATCTGTAAATTGCGCTGTTTTCAGATTTTAGATATTTTTTTTTCACTAAAGCCTGCCCTGAGGAAAGGGGTGAGGATGCCGCTGCCAGGACATATTGCTGGGAGCCAGGAGCACAGTTCACCATTAGGCCCCGCCCCCACGGCAAAAATGCTGTGATTCGCGGCTCGGCGGAGAGGGGGCGGAGCCAACATGAGATAACAATTATCAAATATTAGCTCTGTCTCCTCTGCTCCGACCCTCACAAAGCCTGCCATCGGCAACAGGAGCTGCAGCGGGGAGGAGAAGACTACCGACTGCTGGGAGGGAGGATTCCGCGCTGCCAGAGGGTGTGTGATGTCCAGCTCGCGGCTGTGCATGTGTCTCCCTCCCCCCTCCTAACGGGCAGCTTGGATCAGGGACTTAAGACAGGTCAGGCAGCAATCTCCAGCCTCCGCTGCTGCCAGGAGAGCTGCTGCTGGCGGCGGAGGCTGGAGGGGGGGGACAGCAGCACCAGAGTCGGGCAGAGCAGCTTTGGCTGGGGGGCCCCTTATGACAGGGAGGCCCGGGGTACTGACCCCGCCCCCCCCCCCATTAATCCAGCTCTGCATGCATTATTAGGTCAACAGTGTCAAAAGGTTGAGAGGTTAAGGTTGACAGGTATAAAAGGTCGACAGAGTCAAAAGGTCAACATGGCAATGGTCGACACAAAAACAGTTGACAATTTTGTATGTTTAACCATATCTAAGCACAACTACTGGAAACGAGTACGCTTGCCCTGCTTTGGGCAAGGTGGCTCGCTCTGCTACCACTGTGCTCGCTATTCCCAACGGTAGTCTACATGGATAGTAAATCAAGCAACACTTGGAAAAACATGAAAACAAACCCCACAAAAAACATGTGCCGACCATTTGTGTGTCGACCATCGTCATGTTATCCTTTTGACCATGCTGATATTTTGTACCTGCATGTCGAGCATATGGGGACGACCTTTTGACCGTCGACCTATACACTGGAACCCCAGCAAACTTAGGAGATATTCTCTTTTGCAAGATCTTGCACCTTGAAGTGTGAAAGAGAGCAGCACAGTGGTTAGCATTGATGACTCACAGTGCTGAGGTCAGTCTATCTGTCTAGGTATATCTGTGTATAGTTTGTATGTCCCTCTCCTTCACATGATCTGGGTTTCTCCCAATTGTAAAACATTTGACAGTAGTTTAATTAAGTTATGACACAAATGGACCTGTGCGTGTGTTATGGAATCTAAAGCCTAAGGCCCTCATTCCGAGGTGATCGCTCGCTAGCTGCTTTTAGCAGCAGTGCAAACACTAAGCCGCCGCCCTCTGGGAGTGTATCTTAGCTTAGCAGAAGTGCGACCAAAAGGTTAGCAGAACAGTGTTGAAATTTTGCGATCACTTCAGTCTGTTTGGTTCCTGTTTTGACGTCACAAACACGCCATGCGTTCGGCCAGCCACTCCCCCGTTTGCCCAGGCACGCCTGCGTTTTTACCTGACACGCCTGCGTTTTTTAGCACACTCCCATAAAACGGTCAGTTACCACCCAGAAACACCCACTTCCTGTCAATCATTCAACGATCAACAGTGCGACTGAAAAGCGTCGCTAGACCTTGTGTGAAACTGCATAGTTTTGTGTGAAAGTACATAGCGCGTGCGCACTGCGGCCCGTACGCATGAGCAGAAATGCCGATTTTTTTTTTGCCTGATCGCTGTGCTGCGAACAACGGCAGCTAGCGATCAACTCGGAATGACCACCAATGTCAGCGATGTACAGAAACCCGATGGTTTATGTGCATCTCCGGTGACAGTTCACTGCACATGTGTGGATCGGGCCCTGCGTCATCGGATGCAGTGCGGCTGCAGACGTCAGGTGAGTGATATTCTGCAGCCTTTTGGGGGTTGGGAGGGGTCTGCTTCACTGGCCCTGGCAGCGTTAAAAAACACAGCCACCCTGTGTAACCTGAGGGGAGATGACCGATGGCCTCACAGATGATCCGATGCTGCGTCCGAGGAAATTTAAGGGGAAATTACTTCACAGAAAGAGTAGTGGATAAGTGGAATAGCCTCCCATCAGAGGTGGTAGAGCCTAAGACAGTAGAGCAATTTAAACATGCTTGGGATTAGCGGCAGCTACATTGCCAAATGGGGTGTGGTCAAGATGCCTGCTGTCGGGATCCCAACAGTCGACGCCGGAATCTCGACGTCGGAACTCCGAACTGGCCAGAACACCGACGCCCGTATCCCGACCGTACATGTACCCGCAATCTTAGGGTAGGGCCGGGGAGGAGGGTTTAGGCAGCGGGGACGGGGTTTAGGATTAGGCACCTCCGCGGAAGTGTTAGGGTTAGGCACTAAAGGGGGGAGGTTAGGTTTAGGCTGCGGGAAGGGAGGGTCAGGGTTAGGGGTGTGGGGAGAGGGGAGAACATCCCTTACTCACACCTGTCTGTCTTTTCCTCAGTGAGATCTTGGCATTGGTATTACAACCGCCGGGTTCCGCGCACCGATATTTCATACTGATTCCACGCCAAACATATAATGTGAGAAAAACCGGTTAGCACATATAAACATACATGTTCTGATGTACAGTATGTAATATATGTGCTGGCTGGTTCCCCCGGGGCATTGGTAGCACTGCGTGCATCAGGCGCCGTGCGGCACCTGGGACCTGGCATAAGGCATCACACGCCTATTAAGCCTGCCCCCAGACTCCCATTGGCTGGTTTCACGGGGAACAAGCCAGAACATATATTACATACATTATAACATGTATGTTTGTAGGTACTAAGCGGTTCCCCCCTGCACTATGTGGTCGGCGCTGCTTGGGATAGGCATATGAATATCCTTGCAAAGAACTAAGGATCAAATAGAGTTGAGCTTATCTAAAGGATAAAAAAGGGGCAGACTAGATGGGGCAAGTGGTTCTTATCTGCCATCAAATTCTATGTTTCTATATTTGCCCTAATTAATTAAATAGAACATAAACCCATGATGGCTGTCTCACCCTCTGCAATGGACATAAGGGGGGATATTCAATTGTTTGAAAAGTCAGTTGGGTGTCTGTTTTTTCCTATCTAATAGACAGGAAAAAACAGACACCCAACCAACTTTTCAAACATTTGAATTTCCCCCAAAGAGCACTGTATGCCGCTAGGAGAAAGGCGCTATATAAATACAGAATTATCATTATAAATGATTACTTTATCTATACAGCACTTTTCTCCCAAAGCTGCGCTAGCAGGTCCAAGCATGAACTGACAATTCAGCAAAGTACAACACTGTGACATTACTCCTCCCAGGTCACCACCTCTTAGGCTTCTTGTGACCCCGCTCATGTACTGACATTTATTCTGTAGTATATCTGCCTTCGCCTCCCCAGCCTCTTTCTAAACATTAAGTCTCCCTGTTTATATTTAGACTTAATGATTTATGGTAAGGATTGAATATTTTATGGCATATCCATTTGTGTGTGCCATTAAGCAGGAATATTTATGGTTCATAGGGTGCGGTAGCAACTTCATTCCACCACATTTGTTTCTGGTGCGACTTACGGTGTGTTGGCCTATTGTTTCTTTTATTTGGCTTCATGTCTATATTTCTGTAAGTATAAATTGTAGCTTTATTTATGTTTAAATAGCGATCAACTATCCAGATGACTGCAATTAATACGGAATCCCAGATTTGCCCGGCACAGCACTCATACCGCAGAATATATACAGAATGAATTTCATAAATCTCAGAAACAAGGGTCAACAATTCTATAATATTGTGGTTTAAGTAAAGAGTGTGCAAGCAATGTGTTACTCCTACTTGTGCAATAAAAACAGTGGGGCCTGATTCAGGGTTGGCTGCTAGTGCCAGAGGAGGTGTCTTGTGTTATGAAGGGGCCCGTCTGCAGTCTGCTTTCGGGCCCACACTCCTCTCCAGCCAGCGGTGCAAATAAGTAGACTGGCGCTGTACTGGGTTCTACCATGCATGTGCAGGTCTCCGGGAAAATGTCAAGGAAGCCATTTTCCCGGTGATTTTTCTAGGGAGCATGTGCAAATCGATGGGAAAATGTCCAGCGCACCATTTTCCAGGTGATTTGTGCAGCGCTACTGCCAATGCAGAACTCAAGAGAGGTAAGTATTGAAGAACATGGGTGCAGGGTGAGTCCCCCTTGATCCAGGGTCCCATCTGCACACCCTACACCCATTATAGATTCGCCACTGTGCTGTCATTAAAATTTTCCTAAGGAGGTTTCATGATATGCAGTACTTAGGGGTTGATTGAAGTGTGTGCAGTAACAGTTCTAGCTATGCCAGTGATGCTTGCAATCTAGCACGAACTTACGGTAGCCCAGAGATCGTGTATTTTAGCACGCACCCTTATGGGTCCAGAAACAAAAATATGCGATTTTCAGGAGAAATCAGGGCGACTTGGGGCCGTCGCTGTCATTCCAACTCCACTGCAACGGCACATCGCGGGCATCCCCAGCAACTGATTTGTAAGGTGGTCCATCTTTAGTGTATGCTAAATCACTGACTCGCAATGTTTATTTTTCCATAATTCCGGCTTTAGATGACACCAAATGAACAGATCGTGTGTAAATAAGATTTTACTTACCGGTAAATCTATTTCTCGTAGTCCGTAGTGGATGCTGGGGACTCCGTAAGGACCATGGGGATAGACGGGCTCCGCAGGAGACATGGGCACTTTAAGAAAGAATTTAGGTTCTGGTGTGCACTGGCTCCTCCCTCTATACCCCTCCTCCAGACCTCAGCTAGAGAAACTGTGCCCGGAAGAGCTGACAGTACAAGGAAAGGATTTTGGTAATCCAGGGCAAGATTCATACCAGCCACACCAATCACACCGTATAACAAGTGAAAACAACCGGTTAACAGTATGATAAACAACAGAGCATCAGGCCAACCCTGATGCAACCATAACATAACCCTTATTGAAGCAATAACTACATACAAGTATTGCAGAAGAATTCCGCACTTGGGACAGGCGCCCAGCATCCACTACGGACTACGAGAAATAGATTTACCGGTAAGTAAAATCTTATTTTCTCTAACGTCCTAGTGGATGCTGGGGACTCCGTAAGGACCATGGGGATTATACCAAAGCTCCCAAACGGGCGGGAGAGTGCGGATGACTCTGCAGCACCGATTGAGCAAACACAAGGTCCTCCTCAGCCAGGGTATCAAACTTGTAAAACTTTGCAAAAGTGTTTGAACCTGACCAAGTAGCCGCTCGGCAAAGCTGTAATGCCGAGACCCCTCGGGCAGCCGCCCAAGAAGAGCCCACCTTCCTAGTGGAATGGGTCTTAACTGATTTTGGCAGCGGCAATCCAGCCACAGAATGAGCCTGCTGAATCGTGTTACAGATCCAGCGAGCAATAGTCTGCTTTGAAGCAGGAGCACCAAGCTTGTTGGAAGCAAACAGGATAAACAAAGACTCTGTTTTCCTGACCCTAGCCGTTCTGGCTACATAAACCTTCAAAGCCCTGACCACATCAAGTAACTCGAAATCCTCCAAGTCAGTAGTAGCCACAGGCACCACAATAGCTTGGTTTATATGAAAGGATGAAACCACTTTCGGCATAAATTGTGGACGGGTCCGCAATTCTGCTCTATCCGCATAGAAAACCAGATAGGGGCTTTTATGTGACAAAGCCGCCAACTCTGAAACACGCCTAGCCAAAGCCAAGGCTTATAGCATGACCACCTTCCACGTGAGATATTTCAACTCCACCGTTTTGAGTGGTTCAAACTAGTGGGATTTCAGGAAACTCAACACCACGTTAAAATCCCAAGGTGCCACTGGAGGCACAAAAGGGGGCTGAATATGCAGCACTCCCTTTACAAACGTCTGAACTTCAGGTAGAGAAGCCAACTCTTTTTGAAAGAAAATGGATAGGGCCGAAATCTGGACCTTAATGGAACCCAATTTTAGGCCCAAACTCACTCCGGACTGCAGGAAGTGAAGGAAACGGCCCAGCTGGAATTCATCCGTAGGAGCATTCCTGGCCTCACACCAAGCAACATATTTTCGCCATATACGGTGATAATGTTGAGCTGTCACGTCCTTCCTAGCCTTTATCAGCGTAGGAATGACCTCATCCGGAATGCCTTTCTCTGCTAGGATCCGGCGTTCAACCGCCATGCCGTCAAACGCAGCCGCGGTAAGTCTTGGAACAGACAGGGCCCCTGTTGCAACAAGTCCTGTCTTAGAGGAAGAGGCCACGGGTCCTCTGTGAGCATTTCTTGCAGATCTGGATACCAAGTCCTTCTTGGCCAATCTGGAACAATGAGTATTGTTCTCACTCCTCTTTTTCTTATTATCCTCAGCACCTTGGGTATGAGAGGAAGAGGAGGAAATACGAAGACCGACTGGAACACCACGGTGTCACCAGGGCGTCTACAGCTATCGCTTGAGGGTCTCTTGACCTGGCGCAATACCTCTGTAGCTTTTTGTTGAGGCGGGATGCCATCATGTCCACCTGTGGCAGTTCCCACCGACTTGTAATCTGTGCGAAGACTTCCTGATGAAGTCCCCACTCTCCCGGGTGAAGGTCGTGTCTGCTGAGGAAGTCTGCTTCCCAGTTGTCCACTCCCGGGATGAACACTGCTGACAGTGCGCTTACGTGATTCTCCGCCCAACGAAGAATTCTGGTGGCTTCCGCCATCGCCACTCCGCTCCTTGTGCCGCCTTGGCGGTTTACATGAGCCACTGCGGTGATGTTGTCTGACTGAATCAGAACCGGTTGGTCGCGAAGCAGGGTCTCCGCTTGACGTAGGGCGTTGTATATGGCCCTTAGTTCCAGGATGTTGATGTGAAGGCAAGTCTCTTGACTTGACCACAGACCTTGGAAATTTCTTCCCTGTGTGACTGCACCCCAACCTCGGAGGCTTGCGTCCGTGGTCACCAGGACCCAGTCCTGAATGCCGAATCTGCGGCCCTCGAGAAGGTGAGTGCTCTGCAGCCACCACAGGAGTGATACCCTGGCCCTGGGGGATAGGGTGATTCGGACCACTTGTCCAGTAAGTCCCATTGAAAAGTCTTCGCATGGAACCTGCCGAAGGGAATGGCCTCGTATGATGCCACCATCTTTCCCAGGACACGAGTGCAGTGATGCACTGACACCTGTTTTGGTTTTAATAGGTTCCTGACCAGTGTCATGAGTTCCTGAGCTTTCGCCATCGGGAGATAAACCCTTTTCTGGTCTGTGTCTAGAATCATGCCCGGGAAAGGCAGACGAGTCGTAGGAACCAACTGCGACTTTAGAATATTTAGAATCCAGCCGTGTTGCCGTAACACTTCCAGAGAAAGTGCTACACTGATCAGCAACTGCTCTCTTGATCTCGCTTTTATGAGGAGATCGTCCAAGTATAGGATAATTGTGACTCCTTGCTTCCGCAGGAGTACCATAATTTCCGCCATTACCTTGGTAAATATTCTCGGTGCCGTGGAGAGCCCAAACGGCAACGTCTGAAATTGGTAATGACAATCCTGTACCACAAATCTGAGGTACGCCTGATGAGGTGGATAAATGGGGACATGAAGGTATGCATCCTTTATGTCCAGAGACATCATAAAATCCCCCCCTTCCAGGCTTGCGACGACCGCTCTCAGCGATTCCATCTTGAACTTGAACCTTTTCAGGTATATGTTCAGGGATTTTAAATTCAATATGGGTCTGACCGAACCGTCCGGTTTCGGGACTACAAACATGGTCGAATAATAACCCCTTCCTTGTTGAAGGAAGGGAACCTTGACCACCACCTGTTGAAGATACAATTTGTGAATTGCAGTTAACACTATTTCCCTCTCATGGGGGGAAGCTGGCAGGGCCGATTTGAGGTATCGGTGCGGGGGCATCTCCTCGAATTCCAGCTTGTATCCCTGAGACACAATATCTATTGCCCAGGGATCCAACTGGGAGTGAACCCACTTGTGGCTGAAATGTCTAAGACGTGCCCCCACCGGGCCTAGCTCCGCTTGTGGAGCCCCAGCGTCATGTGGTGGATTTTGTAGAGGCCGGGGAGGACTTCTGTTCCTGGGAACTAGCTGTGTTGTGCAGCTTCTTTCCTCTGCCCCTGCCTCTGGCAAGAAAGGACGCACCTCGGACTTTTTTGCTTTTCTGTGATCGAAAGGACTGCATTTGATAATACGGTGCTCTCTTAGGCTGTGAGGAAACATATGGCAAAAAATTTGACTTTCCAGCAGTAGCTGTGGAGACCAGGTCCGAGAGACCCTCCCCAAACAATTTCTCACCCTTGTAAGGTAAAACCTCCATATGCCTTTTTGATTCGGCATCACCTGTCCATTGCCGAGTCCACAGGACCCTTCTGGCAGAAATTGACATAGCATTTATTCTAGAACCCAGTAGACTAATGTCTCTTTGAGCATCTCTCATATATAGGACAGCGTCTTTAATATGCCCCAAGGTCAACAATATAGTATCCTTGTCTAAGGTATCAATTTCCTCAGACATGGTATCTGTCCATGCTGCTACAGCACTACACACCCAGGCCGACGCGATCGCCGGCCTCAGTAAGGTACCTGAATGTGTATAAATGGGCTTCAGGGTAACCTCCTGTTTGCGATCCGCAGCATCTTTGTGGGTAGCCGTATACTGTGACGGCAGGGCTACCTTCATGGATAAGCATGTTAAAGCATTGTCCACCTTAGGGGAGGATTGCCAGCGTAACCTGTCCGTTGGCGGGAAAGGATACGCCATAAGAATCCTTTTGGAAATCTGCAGTTTTTTATCTGGACATTCCCAAGCCTTTTCACATAACTCATTTAGCTCGTGTGAGGGGGGAAAGGTTACCTCCGGCTTCCTTTCCCCATACATATGTACCCTCTTGTCAGGGACTGGGATTTCCTCTGTGATGTGCAACACATCCTTAATTGCTATAATCATATAACGGATGGATTTAGCCAATTTTGGCTGTAACTTTGCATCATCGTAATCGACACTGGAGTCAGAATCCATGTCGGTATCTGTGTCAACAATTTGGGATAGTGGGCGCTTCTGAGACCCTGACGGCCTCTGCGACATAGGATCAGGCACGGGTTGGGACCCTGACTGTCCTGAGGCTTCAGCTTTTTCTAACCTTTTATGCAAGGAATTAACATTATCATTTAAAACCTTCCACATATCCATCCAATCAGGTGTCGGCGCCGTCGGCGGAGACACCACATTCATTTGCTCCCGCTCTGCTTCCACATAGCCTTCCTCATCAGACATGTCGACACACCACACACACAGGGAATGCCCTTTTTGAGGACAGTTCCCCCACAAGGCCCTTAGGAGAGACAGAGAGAGAGTATGCCAGCACACACCCCAGCGCTATAAACCCAGGAATAACACAGTAACTTAATGTTAACCCAGTAGCTGCTGTTTATATATTGTTTTCTGCGCCTAATTATGTGTCCCCCCCCTCTTTTTACCCTCTTCTACCGTGTATCTGCAGGGGAGAGCCTGGGGAGCTTCCTCTCAGCGGAGCTGTGGAGAAAAAATGGCGCTGGTGAGTGCTGAGGAAGAAGCTCCGCCCCCTCGGCGGCGGGCTTTTGTCCCGCTTAAATATGCAATTTTTTGGCGGGGGCTCATACATATATACAGTGCCCAGCTGTATATATGTTAAACTTTTGCCAAAAGAGGTCCCAAATGCTGCCCAGGGTGTTCCCCCCTGCGCCCTGCACCCTTACAGTGACCGGAGTATGTGAGGTGTGTGGGAGCAATGGCGCACAGCTGCAATGCTGTGCGTTACCTCAGTGAAGAACGGAGTCTTCTGCCGCCTGTGAAGTCTTTTTTGCTTCTTCCGGCTCTGCGAGGGGGACGGCAGCGCGGCTCTGGGATCGGACGGCGAGGGTGAGATCCTGCGTACGATCCCTCTGGAGCTAATGGTGTCCAGTAGCCTAAGAAGCAGGACCTAGCTTCAGAGAGTAGGGCTGCTTCTCTCCCCTCAGTCCCACGATGCAGGGAGTCTGTTGCCAGCAGAGCTCCCTGAAAATAAAAAACCTAACAAAATACTTTCTCTCAGCAAACTCAGGAGAGCTCACTGAAAAGCACCCAGCTCGTCTGGGCACAGTATCAAACTGAGGTCTGGAGGAGGGGTATAGAGGGCGGAGCCAGTGCACACCAGAACCTAAATTCTTTCTTAAAGTGCCCATCTCTCCTGCGGAGCCCGTCTATCCCCATGGTCCTTACGGAGTCCCCAGCATCCACTAGGACGTTAGAGAAAAATGATTACTAAAACTGCTTAAATGCATTTGAGAAATAAGAGGTGGATCTTCTGGCCTGAGTGAATGTCAGAATAAATGGCAGCCTGTGCTTTTAGTTTGGCAGCACTGGATATACACGATAGTTTATGGGAGCACCAGACGTACAACAGTGGAATGCGGGCAGAACCCTGCATGTGATTCTGCATAGTCTAACCAGGTCACTGTACTATTCCTAACCAGCAAATGCCAGCTATGCATCTGGCAGTGTTTGGAATACGCTTACAGCCAGAGGATTTATAGTACTGATGACACAGCAGGGAGAAGCCTGTGTTCTCATGGGATTGCGTAACACTTTGTACCTGCAGGCTCCAAAGTCGGATCCCACGCATCTCTCTCACTCCTGCCTAATCCAACGTACAACTATGAAAGATTGGTTGTACAGGCAGTGCCTGGCGGCTCGGAGAGACAACAGGGAATATGGAGCTAACTTGGCTCCGTTTAGGATTGATTTTGCCCTGGATAAGATAAGACCTCTATTACCGTCTGTTGCCTGCTAAACAAGGGCACATTTTTTATTTCTTAAAAGCCTTCACCAAACTACATGGTCCGTGAGGAAATTGGGTACAAGGGATTAATTATTTCACGCCCATCCAACTTACCGTTTCTGGGTCCTTGGCGCCAATGCGCTCCAAAATCTGGGATAGGATTCGCTCACGGTCCTTCAGCACTTTCATTTTTTCCTTGACGAAGTACCTTGGAATAGGAATCTCCAGGCTCTCCTGGGGTCAGAAATAACAATTTACTATAACGGAAAGCAAAAAATGTAGAGACTGCAATAGCTGGCAGCCATCATTATTCTACAGTATAATATTATCAGCGACATACGACCACCCTGTGAATGCATACTGTATAGGCAACAACAGTTATGGCATTACACCATTATTGGAAATTGGTATAAAAGTACTACTATGGTAACATAAGCAGTAGAAAATACTAATATAGTGTCTACTTACTGTAGTAGTATTATAGGTGTAAAGTACTATATAACATTGGAAAGTAGAAATGTCAGAATCTCCATACTTGGTCATCATAAAAATAATATGTTTTCTGAAAGTCCAATCACTGACTACACTCTACCATTCAGGACAGGTCTGGAAGGTTATCAGCCACAAATGAAGAGGCCCTATTACAGAGGGGGGTATATTTACTAAGGTCCCGATTTTGACCGAGATGCCGTTTTTTCTTCAAAGTGTCATCTCGGTAATTTACTAAGCAAAAATCACGGCAGTGATGAGGGCATTCGTAATATTTTGGAAGTCCTTGGAAAAAATCACGAATCAATACACCATCGGTCAAATACGCCTGCAATTTGGTAGAAATCGGTCATTTACTAAAAAGTGCAAAACACAAACACTGCCGACAATAGCCAAACACTGCCGTGCTAAAATACAAATCGTGAAAAAGTGCTAAAAAAAAACAGACCTGCTTTTTTATCCCGTGTTTGTATAGGCATGCACGGATCCATGAGATCCGTGCATGTTTTTCAGTGGGAAGGGGGGGGGGAATGTTATAAATTTTCACACAAAAAATGCGTGGGGTCCCCCCTCCTAAACCAAACCAGCCTCGGGCTCTTTGAGCCGATCCTGGTTGCAGAAATATGGGGGAAAAATGGACAGGGGTTCCCCCATATTTAAACAACCAGCATCGGGCTCTGCGCCTGGTCCTGGTTCCAAAAATACGTGGGACAAAAAGCGTAGGGGTCCCCCGTATTTTTGAATCCAGCACCGGGCTCCACTAGCTGGACAGATAATGCCACAGCCGGGGGTCACTTTTATACAGTGCCTTGCGGCCGTGGCATCAAATATCCAACTAGTCACCCCTGGCCGGGGTACCCCGGGGGAGTGGGGACTCCTTCAATCAAGGGGTCCCCCCCCCAGCCACCCAAGGGCCAGGGGTGAAGCCCGAGGCTGTCCCCCCCCCCATCCAATGGGCTGCGGATGGGGGGCTGATAGCCTTTGTTCAAAGTGATTGATATTGTTTTTAGTAGCAGTACTACAAGGCCCAGCAAGCCTCCCCCGCAAGCTGGTACTTGGAGAACCACAAGTACCAGCATGCGGCGGAAAAATGGGCCCGCTGGTACCTGTAGTACTACTACTAAAAAAATACCCCAATAAAGACATCACACACACACCTTGAAAGTATAACTTTAATACATCCATCCACACCTCCATATACACATACTTACCTTATGTTCCCACGCAGGTCGGTCCTCTTCTCCAGTAGAATCCATGGTGTACCTGTAGAAAAAATTATACTCACATAATCCATGGTTGAAGGCTCCTCTGCTTGTAATCCTTTTGTAATCCACGTACTTGAAAAAATAAAAAAACGGACACCCGACCACGAACTGAAAGGGGACCCATGTTTTCACATGGGACCCCTTTCCCCGAATGCCAGAAACCCACTCTGACTGATGTCTAAGTGGGTTTCTTCAGCCAATCAGGGAGCGCCACGTTGTGGCACCCTCCTGATCGGCTGTGTGCTCCTGTACTGTCTGACAGGCGGCACACGGCAGTGTTACAATGTGGCGCCTATGCGCTCCATTGTAACCAATGGTGGGAACTTTTAGGTCAGCGGTGAGGTCACTTTCGGTCAACCGCTGACCTGAAAGTTCCCACCATTGGTTACAATGGAGCGCATAGGCGCTACATTGTAACACTGCCGTGTGCCGCCTGTCAGACAGTACAGGAGCACACAGCCAATCAGGAGGGTGCCACAACGTGGCGCTCCCTGATTGGCTGAAGAAACCCACTTAGACATCAGTCAGAGTGGGTTTCTGGCATTCGGGGAAAGGGGTCCCATGTGAAAACATGGGTCCCCTTTCAGTTCGTGGTCGGGTGTCCGTTTTTTTATTTTTTCAAGTACGTGGATTACAAAAGGATTACAAGCAGAGGAGCCTTCAACCATGGATTATGTGAGTATAATTTTTTCTACAGGTACACCATGGATTCTACTGGAGAAGAGGACCGACCTGCGTGGGAACATAAGGTAAGTATGTGTATATGGAGGTGTGGATGGATGTATTAAAGTTATACTTTCAAGGTGTGTGTGTGATGTCTTTATTGGGGTATTTTTTTAGTAGTAGTACTACAGGTACCAGAGGGCCCATTTTTCCGCCGCATGCTGGTACTTGTGGTTCTCCAAGTACCAGCTTGCGGGGGAGGCTTGCTGGGCCTTGTAGTACTGCTACTAAAAACAATATCAATCACTTTGAACAAAGGCTATCAGCCCCCCATCCGCAGCCCATTGGATGGGGGGGGGACAGCCTCGGGCTTCACCCCTGGCCCTTGGGTAGCTGGGGGGGGGGACCCCTTGATTGAAGGGGTCCCCACTCCCCCAGGGTACCCCGGCCAGGGGTGACTAGTTGGATATTTGATGCCACGGCCGCAAGGCACTGTATAAAAGTGACCCCCGGCTGTGGCATTATCTGTCCAGCTAGTGGAGCCCGGTGCTGGTTTCAAAAATACGGGGGACCCCTACGCTTTTTGTCCCCCGTATTTTTGGAACCAGGACCAGGCGCAGAGCCCGATGCTGGTTGTTTAAATATGGGGGAACCCCTGTCCATTTTTTCCCCATATTTCTGCAACCAGGATCGGCTCAAAGAGCCCGAGGCTGGTTTGCCTTAGGAGGGGGGACCCCACGCAATTTTTTTTTTACATTTAAACATTTTTTTTATTTTTTTTTACAAGGTGCACAATGAAGCCCAGCACGGATCTCTCAGATCCGGCCGAGATTCATTGTATTAAAGTCGGCAGTGTTTTACAAGTCACTCACGTAAAACACTGCCAAAAAAAAACGAATGACATCGACATCGGAAAACCCGAAAATGCAGAATACGGCAGCTTAGTAAATTAGTCGTAATCAATTCAATAAAGTTGCATATTTACACTTTCGATGTCATTCGTGATTGAACTTTGACCTCAAACGGGAAAATACGAATCTTAGTAAATTTACCCCAGGGTGTCTAACCATCAGTTCTTCTGAGCCTGGGAATCCACTCAGTTTTCACCTGTTCTACAACAGCACTCTAGACCAGTGACAAGTGCTGATCTGGAGCAGGGGATGGGTGGACAAAGAGCTGACCAGCAGCAAAACATTATACATGTTGAAAGAAGGAGTGTGCAACTGCGCACCCTCCAATCTTCCTATTCACCAGGTAGACTTGATGTTCTATCCCAAGATGGCTGCCGAGATTTCTACTGAGCATGTGCAGGAGCCATCTTAGAATGCACCTTCTATCTATAAATAAATAAACCAACCAACACAACTGCTTTAGTAACTGGGCTGTTCATAGTTTGAGTCATCCACTGGTGCGTGCCTATATATAACACTACAATATCAACACCTGCACACACACAATTTCCAACAATATACAGTATATTACCGATTTTTCGGGCAGTCCCCCGCACCCAAGTAAAAGTGGCTAGATCTCCCGCATCCCACCGGCTTCCTAGTGAAGAGGGCTGGATGAGGAAATTATACCCGGTATCTGCTACGCTGTATACAGGGGCAGGGCGAAAATTGCATCATTCAGCCCCACCTCCTGCCCGCGAATTGCAGCATTTTGCGTTGACAGGGGCAGGGCCTAGTGACTTAACAGCCCGGCCCCTTCCCCCTAGGTGGCCCAGAGGGTCTCCTCTCAGGGCTTCTCCCGGAGAGGAGTAACTGAAAGTAGGTAAGTATGAGTATATCGCACGTCTTAGCTGTCTCACTCCAGGCACAATAAGCGCGGCACTGTATATTTTGTTTATTATATTACTCTGTCATCGCTGTTTGTCTTTTCCAGAACTGGCCAACACCATCGCAGAAACTAGATAAAGGGGGAGATGTATCAAACCGGATGAAGAGCACAAGTGGAGGTGTTGCCCATAGAATCCAATCAGATTCTAGCTATCCGTTATCTAGTACATTCTGTAAAATGACAGCTAGAATCTGATTGGATGCTGTGGGCAACACTTCCACTCAGTAGCGGATCTTGCCATGGGCAAGCAGGATTGTTGCCCGGAGCACTGCTGTATCGTGGTCGCCGCCGCAAGATTCGCTACTGGTGCCGGTGTCATGCGGTGCGCGTTGATGTCATCGGTCTAGAACCGGCCCTGCTTCCACTTGCCCTCTTTAAAAGGTCAGATATATCTCACCCAAAGCCTTATCGCACATATTCTTTTATACAGTCACACTGTGGAATCAAAAATGCAAAATGTCAAAATGAAACTACTACTACTGTATAGTACTGTACTATTATAACAGTATAATGATTAGGGTTATTATATTGTGTTTTTTAATAACCAAAAAAATGAAATTGAGCTGCAGCGTATAATGTTACAAATATACAAAGCTATCACAATCTAAGGCTATAGTAATGTGTTATTATAATTGTGCACTAATGAATGTATGTATTTAGTAACCTACAAGCATAACAGTACACAGCTGCAATAACATGGGGAAGCGACAGTGAGCTATGGGTATGTTACATTATTACAGTAATATTCAGATGCTATATTATGCTACTATAACTGCACACTTATATAGTTATATAGGGAAGAAGTGCTGGACTTGTATAAAAGCTGTTGAAAACATTAACAGAAATGCAGACATTGTTGGCAGTGGATTATAACAATTTTTCCGGCCAGGTCTGGGAAACGTTCGTTTTATTACTCCTTTGTGCATATCCAGGTACCTGAGTGTTTCCATACTTTACTGTGCATGTTTCACTAATGCAGAAGAATAGGCATTAAACCCGCTCCATGCACCCAGACCTGTATGTTGTAATTGTGTATTCTGTAAAAATAACAGTGATAAGGCTGAATACTTTGGGACTCTGATAACTAATGTTGATCATCTGTAGGAGTGTTCCTGTTCTAGGAGAGCGTTCTAAGTATGCAACTGATAGATGCAGCCCTGGGATATGCAAATTGCGGCTCGTCACTAATCCAGATGCAGCCATCTTCTCATGGTGTTAAACGCATGCACAAATATTGTTGGACCGGTAAGGAAGGAAAGCAGTGGTGACATATTGCAGTTAGCGAGACTTAGATTAGCGCAACAAGCTTATGATCGATCGATTAGAGAATGATCTAATATAACGCTGTATTACTTTGTAGAAGTAACACTTAATTACAAGAATGTAAGATTACTTTCATTTTTCAATACAACTTTCATTACAATGGTTTCTTAAGTGAATGATTCTCTTATTGCTACATATGTTAACGTTAAGTTTATCTATTAATTTGAATGAAATATTAAAGTGTCGCCATACAGCATCATTTAGATAATAGGGAAGTCTTATCTTGCATATGTTGTGCATACTCAGATTTATGATGCCAGCTATCTGGATTGGTGAACAGTAGCAGTAAATGAAACAGATGTATAGCAATAAGAAGACATGGGGGGGAGATGCATCAAACCTTCCAAAAAGGACAAAAGTTGCCCATAGCAACCAATCAGCAATCAGCTTCTAGCTACCATTTATCAAGTACAGTCTATAAAATGATTGTTAGCAAATTGGATGCTATGGACAACGCTTCCACCAGTCCTCTTTATATACATTCCCCCCATGGCTCAATGAGTCTGGTTGGACCACACTGAGTGATGTCATTAATACTCACAGGTCCCATCTTCAGATCTTGCAAGATGTCATCGAAATACTGAAATTCAGAGATCTCCAGCTCCACTAGCTCATTCTTCAACTCCAATATCCGCCCCATTACTCCATCCAGAACCAGCCTGATCACCCGTCTCTTTTGAGGATGTGTTATCTGATCATAAGCTAACTCCAGGTTGTGGAAGATCTGCAAGTATCTGATATAAAAGGTCCCAAGCTGCTGGGCAGCTGCCATGCGATCCTTCTCAGGTTTAGGTGGCACAAGTGGCATCTCCTGCTGAAGCAGATGGCTCAGATCTTGTTGGGCTTCCACCCACATCTTGTTGTAGAACCTATAGAAGGAAGGAGTCAGTATGAACATGTTCTGACAATATGATTAGTTCCACAGAGCATCAAGGCGGGATTGATGAACCAGTAGTGTACCTATCCATTCTGCTAGTGACAGTATACTTTCACTGTACAATATGCAAGACAGTAGGTTAATAAGGGCTAAAGGATGGACGGCTCAGGGCTGCATTTGAGGTATACTCGATGGGGCAGCACGGTCGTTCACTGCCTCACAGCCCTCAGGTCATGAGTTGAATTCCTGACCAAGCTGCTATCTGGTTGGAGTTTTTAGGTTCTACGTGGTTCCATGGGTTTCCTCTGGTTTTCACACCCAAAAAACATACGGTACGTTAACGGAAATTCTGGGCAAAATAATATTTCTAGTATATATGTGGTAAGGAATATAGGGGGCAGATGTACTAAGTCTTGTAGAGAGATAAACTACCAATCAGCTCCTAACTGCCATTTTTCACAGCCTGTAACATGACAGATAGGAGCTGATTGGTTGGTACATTATCTCTCTCTTTATCACTTTCCAAGGCTTTGCACAACTGCCCCATAGAATATAAGCTCCAATGGGGCAGGGATTGATGTGACATACTGCCACCACCAACTGCCACACTGAGACATATAATGGTCATTACTATCAGGCACAGGTCATTTGTTACAACATCATGTGGGCAAGGTATTTTGGCATTTGTTGACATTAGAGTAAGGCTTTCCAAGCGCAATTAGTTTCTTCATCTAGTATCGTTTTCTTCATCTAGTATAGTTTTGCTGTTGGACTACATGCACAATGAGTGAGAGAGAATTAGCACAGCCTATTAAATGTTATGGTTAAGTAAGTAAAAAAAATAAAAAAAAAATTTTGTTTAGTAGAATCAATCTAAGGCTAATTGCTTATTCTGTAACAGTTGGCCCTTGAAATGGGAATATTAAAGCTGTAAACCTGTAATATGTATCTGATCATTACTTGTCAGCTATGGCTATTTATTGTATCTACAGTATATGATACAGATTTTCAGATGCACCAAACATCATGGAGAAGTGGCTGAAGTCAGGACGGATGAGGTCTCCCTCGGGAACTGGTGCTAGGAGAGAGCTCAAGAGGACTCCATTGAGAAAAGGAGGTGAAACATCTGGTCTCCTGGGACATCAGGAGTAAAGAAGGAGCCATACTCCTTATTAGAGACCACCCATTCCTATCTGCCCCGCCTATGTCAGATGCCCTGATGCATAGGGAGAAGCAGATTCATGCTTGCCCCCTCTGCCGCGGCATGCTGCTTTAATTAAACACTGTACATGGGCATACGTGGGCATATCTAGGTTCTAGGCACGTCTACATTCTCATCAACATGGTAAACAGAATAGACATTAGCAGAGAAATTCATTTAAGCAAGGGAGATTTTTATAAACCCACAGCGTGGGGATTTGCTATTCAATTGCAGGAGAGTAAATGAGAACAGTGATTTCTATAGAAATCACAGCTTCTCTGTTCACACACCTCCAGAGCAAGTCTGATTTTTCCTAAAATCATTATTTTTAGGATAAATCACCGGGACTTGCTCTGCCACCCTTGCGGCATTTCACGGAGGACTAATTAAGCAACTGGACTTATTAAGTAATTGGACATTTCCAATTAGCTTAATTAGTCTGCTATTACTCACCTTCAGAAGCGGTGTTACTCTCCTCCAGCGTCAGGATCCGGACTCCTGCAGCAGCGGTGAGTGTAATGATGTGTGTGTGACCCCCCCAAATCGAGTCCTCCAGCAGCCCCCTTCTCAGTTGGAAAATGCAGATTCAAGGTTTCAGTGATCGCTCTAAAGTACACTAAGCAAATAGGGGATGTATGAGTATGGCAGGTCCACTATAAGCTTTAAATTCACAATGTCACTGTACAGGCCTCTATTGTAAAACCACAACTGACTCCATATCCTAGTGACGTGAGGTGAGTCGAGGCAGAGCCTTTCCTGTCATACTCCAGTGAGTGTACACAAGAGTTTTGACTATATAAAGTATATAAAAAATGCAAAGACTATATTATAAATAGCTTCTTTGCATATATTGGGGGATATTCAATTAGTGGCGAATTTTCCGACAGTCGGAAAATTGGCACTTATTCGACCTATGTGTTATCAATAGCAATTTCGCCCATTTTTTAATCCATTTTCGACCATTCCTTTTCGGGGTTTTTTTTTTAGTTGAATCAGCATGGGCAAAAACAGACCTAAAAACAGGCAAAAACGCACGCAAATTCTACAAAACGCAGGTATCGACGGCGAATTCGCCGATCCGCGTGGTTTTCGACCAAGCCAGATTTTTTGACCAGTCGAAAAAATGGCACGGGCACTGAATAGGTCAAATGTAAATTCAACCTAAGAACAGGCGAAAAGTGCAATTTTTTCGACTGGTCGAAAAAATGGCACTAATTGAATACCATTGTGTGTAAAACTGGCTCTGGTACGAGCAGTGCCTCCCCAGCCATTTACCTCACTGCACGTCCCTATCATATCCATAGTATAATGGATAAGATAAGATACTAAAGGCGGGTACACACTATGCGACTGGGAATTGCCGGCAGTGAACGACTATATACAGTAGTTGAACAATATATATCGTTCAACAATAGAGTACTTACACACTGAATGTTATTGTTCAATGATAACGTTCAGTGACGTCACCGCCGGCATTCACGAACATGCAGCTCAGCCCGTCATTGGGCCTAATTCAGACATGATCGCTCGCTAGCGGTTTTTTTGCACTGCTGCGAGCAGATAGTCGCCGCCTATAGGGGAGTGTATTTTTGCTTTGCAAGTGTGCGATCGCATGTGTAGCCGAGCGGTACAAAAAAGGTTTGTGCAGTTTCTGAGTTGCCCAGAACTTACTCAGCCACTGTGATCATTTCAGCCTGTCCGGGCCCGGAATTGACGTCAGACACCCGCCCTGCAAACGCTTGGACACGCCTGCGTTTTTCCAACCACTCCCATAAAACGGTCAGTTGACACCCACAAACGCCTTCTTCCTGTCAATCTTCTTGCGATCGCCCATGCGAATGTACCCGTGCAACGCGCCTGCGTTGCAGTGCATACGTATGTGCAGTTCTGACCTGATCGCAGCAAAAAACGCAAGCGAGCAATCAGGTCTGCATTACCCCCATTGACGGGTTGAGCTGCATGTCAGCTCAATATTGGTGATCGCTGAACAACGTGCGGGAGTGCGCATCATTCATCAGTCACCAATATTGCCCCCATACACACTGGACGATAGAAGCCTAAAAATAAATGATAACGACATTTATGTCGTTATCGTTTATTTTTTAGGCTAAAATCGCCTAGTGTGTATCCCCCTTTAGATAATCTTCCTTCTGTGTATGAGTGTCATATAATGTGTAACATTACTGTAACAATAAACGCACGGTTCCTCTACATTGTATGTCCATGAAACATAAAAGTTGATCTCACTGCATTAAAATCCTACCCAGGTTCTAGGGGCCAGCCACGTTTTACCGGACATCTATTAGTGAAATGCCCCGGAATTCAAACCATACCAGTCGACCTTTGGTTAAGTAAGGATGGCATTGTAGGGGTTATGTCACGGCAGAAGTGTGAAGTTATTACAGGAATTGTGACGCGGCAGGGCCATGATGATGCGTTTAAACGTGAATCGTGACATCGACTGGCCGGTCTACCCGCATCACTGGGCTCCCAGGGATTTGCTCACTCTTCCGGGTGTCCGTGAGCACCACCTGATTTTTGTGAGCCCCCCAGATGATCCGGTAGCATAGGCAAGTATGATTCAAGCAGTCATTGTGTACATACTGTATATAGCATCTGTCATGGTTAATTATATGTTCCTGAGCAAGCAAAACAAAAACGTTCGCCATCAACACCATACATACCTAGAATTGATGTTTTTGCTTTTGAACTAAAATATTAAAAAGCAAAAGCTAATCTGTGCAGTTCTGGCACATTATTCACACCCACTTATCCTACAGATAAATGAACGTTGTATTTTGTTTCTAAAGACTCAGTATAGAGAACAATACGGTAATATTATGGCATTGTGCTATTGAGTTCACTGGGAGCACATGGCAGCTGCAAATCTCTGAACTGAATAGAGGGGGTGGGTGGAAGGGTTAGGGGTGCCAGGCATCCTGTACTGAGGTGGGGCTACGAATGCATAAGTGTAATGGGCTCCTAATCACCATGGTGCCCGCTTTTGTTCAGGGATAATAGTGCTGTTGGCACAGGTTCAGCTTAGAAGGTCTTTGGGCAGCTTTAATGGGCAGACTGTTCACCCTGCCAAATTCCTTGGTATTTGTGCTGTGTGGTTGAGACTCACGTTCGTTTCACCTTAACACGCCCTGGCAGATGCAGCCTCTTCCTGAGGGTCTTGGTAAATCTTTCACTGTGCTTGCCAGACAAGAAAGAACAGCCTACAAGATTCCCATTTCATCAGAGCCACAACTGTTCCATCTTGTTTAATATATCTGTTACAAATTGCTTAATTCAATCTAATCAAGTATATTACACGTGTAGCTGATGTGCAAAATACGCAGACTATGGGAATGAAAAACATTTGTGATCTCCATCTCCAGCAGGCATTTCATTTCTAATGTATGTAAATACACAACGGGAAAAAATGCAAAAGTTGGAAAACTCAATGGAAATATTCTTTCTTGGCGACGTGCATCGATTTACGAGCAGCTGGACCAGGTTTTACAGGTACTGTAATCAGATGAATTTGAGGGCCTACAGCGGGCATGGGGAAACGAGCTAGGGGTGCAAAAGATTGAACCGGCTGATGGGAAACGCTACAAGGACCTAATACTTCCTTATTTTTACACTGTAGGGGGTCATTCCAAGTTGATCGTAGCTGTGCTACATTTAGCACAGCTACGATCATTCACACTGACATGCGGGGGGACGCCCAGCACAGGGTTAGCCCGCCCCACATGTCAAAGCCGGTCCCCCACAGAAGTGCAAAGGCATCGCACAGCGGCGATGCCTTTGCACTTCAAGAGTAGCTCCCGGCCAGCGCAGCTTTAGCATGCTGGCCGGGAGCTACTCACCGCTCCCCGGCCCGCAGCGGCTGCGTGTGACGTCACGCAGCCGCTGCGGCCCGCCCCCTGTTCGGTCCGGCCACGCCTGGGTTGGCCGGACCACCGCCGTTCCGCCCCCTCCCGCCCAGCGATTGCCTCTGCCTGTCAATCAGGCAGATGCGATCGCAGCCCTGCTACGGCGCATGCGCAGTAGAGATCCGTTTGTTCGGCTGCGACAAACAGCAGCGAGCGAACGGTCAGAATGATCCCCATAGTGCATACAAGAGATTTCACTTTTGGGAATGAATTAGTTCACCCCTTTGTTGCGGATGATGAGTGGGAGGTCACCGCAGTGATGTCACTCATAAAAAAAATGCTAAAACTACTGCAAAGGAAGAGTGAGGGGGACTATGGGCCTGATTCAGACCTGATCACTGTTGTGCGCAATCGCACAGCGGCCGATTATCGAATGATTGCATATGCACTGCAATGTGCAAGCGCAACGCCAAGAAGCGTCAGAGTGGTGCAAAAATTTTGATCGCTAGGCGTACGCAAAAAGTGATTGACAGGAAGGAAGAGGATGTCTCTGTGGGTGGTAGCTGCGCATTTTCTGGGAGTGTCAGGAAATACACAGGCGTTCCCAAGCGTTTTCTGGGAGGGTGTGTGACGTCAGCTCCGGATCCGATCAGCTTGTTTCTATCGCACTGTAGAAGTAAGTCCTGGGCTGCGCACAGACTGCACTGACTGGAAAGATCATTCGATGGTGAGTTAGTTGCGAACGGATTTGCAGATGTCCGCTGTCTGGTGAGGTTTTCGCATGGCGTACACATGCATTCACACACTTGCACGGGGCGGATTTTCACTCTCTACGGGCGGCGACTATCAGATCACAGACCTCTGAAAATTTGCAGATGAGCAATCAGGACTGAAGAATTAGGCCCTATATGTCCTATATCTCCCCTATCATAGCACCTACAGAGATGGAGGACCCTTTGCTTGAAGGAAGGGACCTCCCCTCTTTCAAAGTAGGTGCCTCATAAAAGCTAGTGACTGGTGATCAGTGTAATCATGAGACACTGAATTAAAGAACACAGCGCAGAGGTATCAGAACACTAATGTTAAATGCTATACTCAGTATATCTGAATAGTACCATTAAAAATGATAAACCTTGTGGATCGGATAGATGACAATTCAATAAAAAAAACATTAAGGGGTATATGCAATTGCGGTCGAATTGCCGAAAATGTCGAAAAACGGGCCAGTTTCGACAGAAAAAAACTGTCGAATTTGATTCGACAATACAATACAGTACTTTTCGCCATTTCATTTTTGACTTTTGGCAATTCGACATTTTTTCAATTTGACATGTCTGCAATGTTAAAATGCGGCTTTTCGACAAAAGTATATTCAATTGAAGAATGTCGATTCGACAACAGTGCTTTTCGACAGTCATTTCATCAATTTCATTCCGCCTCATTTTTCTGTCGTGATCTAATAAATTTTTTTACAAATATGTTTTTTTTTGGTGCTTTTTTTATTGGTAATAGCATATCTATTTATATTTGAAGGGACTATCTACTTGGTTTGTCTATTTCGGAGCCACAAGTATTATTTAATGGTTTTTTAAAAGAATATTATTATTTTTTGCTAACTACAATAATATGGAGAGATCAGTGCATGTTTTTCAGTTGGAAGGGGTGTGAAATTGTTAAAAATCCTGAAAAAAAATGCGTGGGGTCCCCCCTCCTAAGCATAACCTTCCTCTAGCTCTTTGAGCCGGTCCTGGTTGTAAAAATATGGGGCAGAGGCTGGTCCCCTTACGCATTTTGCTGGCGTTTGGCAGCTTTATCAAAAGACCTTTGATAAAGCTGCCAAACGCCAGCGAAACGCGTAAGCAGACCAGCCTCTGACCCAGACGTTACAAGGCCACTATAAAGGACACTTCTGCAGCCATTCCATTCTTGGAGATTTCCAGTTTATGGACGTGGAATTTTAATAAAGGGAGAACCACCAATCATCCGCGTAGGATCGGAAACAGCAATTGGACCCTCGCTAGGTGGGATACCCGCCTAATCCACGAAGAATCTGGTAACTATACCAACAAGTTTGGACATATCTGCATATCACAGAATAAGGATCCTGTTGACAGTGTGACCGGTCACAAGGACACTATTAACATCAGGTGTGCCTTTACAAACAACCTATTGGGGTTCAGAGACTGGCTATAGAGGCTCTCTATTCATGGTTTTATTTGAGAACTATTTTTTATGTGTTTACAGTATATTATTAAATTGTTGTGAATTATTTTATGAAACCACCTGTTTTAGATTCATTTTGAGCGCTGTTTTTTCCTATTGTTGCAAAGAGAGTGAGCATGAGCCATGAAACATGCTGGGCGGACAATGAGACGCACATGTGCAGAAAGGACGCAGGACAGGTCCTGCCTACATCAATCTTATTAATGGTGACATACACAGCAGCTTTTACTGGGCTCAGATGCATTTTATGAGCATAACTAAGCGCTAGCAGATTACTGATCCCCCCCACCCCAATCTCTGATTTCTGACAGAAGAACACAGAGGTATTCAGAAAAGCCTGACTTACAGAGAAGTAAGGATAAACCATGGGGTGGGAAAGAAAGGGCCTTAGATGTGGGATTCCTGGCCAGGCCGGGAATGTGCAGCGTCCTCCTGATCCTTTTATGAATGCACCTGCTCTCACTCAGCCGTGTGAAGTAGTGATCTGTGCTACGCTGCTGCTCCACAGAGCATTTGATCCTGTCAGAGGGCGATATTTAATCACATAGCACTTATTAACCGAGCAGAAATATCCCCGCCCGCCAAATAAACCCCCTCAGAATATATATATGCAATATTATCTCAACGTCGGCAGCACCATTAGTTTTAGCCAGTATTTATTATCCACTATTTAGTCATTTACAAGGCATGGTTTTGCCTTGTAAATGACTGCCCCTTTAAAAAATAGTCCAAGTTCGGCCAGCAACCTGCACGTCTAGCAAACGCGGACTCCGTTACAACCGGCCCATAATGTCTGATTTGCACCTTGCTGCTTTTCAGAAAGAACCACCACTAACTGCTGTTTCCAAGAGCCTTATTTCATACCCCCCAGCAATTGGGAAGTCAAAATCGGATCCCCTAGCTCCTTCGACACGTGCGCCAGAAAAGAGGGTGTGGCCTTTGGAAGGGGTGTGGCCTCAAGGTACATCTGCCATTTTTGTCACTCTGGTTGTGTTCCCAGCGCTCCTCAAATAGCTGGGCTTCCCCCAGGCTCTCCTCCCTTCACTGTTTAGATGCCGTGTACATGTCATCCATTCAGTATTCACCCACTTATGTATATAGTGCAGCGGTGACCAAATGTTCCCCCAACCTCCCACCCACCCGCATTACACTGTAGATCTGTGATGTAGTTGCCCATAGCCTTTAGAAGTCTTTAGAATGTAAGCTCTCATGAGCAGGGCTCTCCTCCCTCATGTGCTTTTCCTTCTCTTACTTAGACTATCCTCTACTCCAGGGGTGTCAAACTCGTGGGCCGCATGCAGCCCCTACCGGATCATTCTGCCGTCCGCGAGCAGGGGTCCTTTTGTGGCCCTTTGGCAGGTCGGAACGGGGCAGATCTGCGTAGAAAAAAATTGATCAACTACATCCAACATCGGCACTGCGTGCGACTCAGAATCACGCCCTGTATGTCCCTGTTTTACAGCATGTATGTCCTGGTACATTGCAAATCAGTGACAAAAATAATAAGAGTGCGCCTAGATTTCCTCAAACGCACATATATTGAACTCACATCAATGACCTATGCATCACAAAATCAGTCAGCCTCCTTACTATTACAGAAACCTGGCTGACCCCCTCTGATACTATATCTCCAGCAGTTCGCTCCTACGGGGGGGAGGGGGGGGGGGGCTCTTTCTCAGCAACACACAGACAGGGCCATCTTTTCGTATGGGCTCAATGGGCTCTTGCCCAAGGGCCCTAAGAGTATAACGGCCTTAGGCTGATAGCTGAGGGTTTCCTCTTTCTGAGGGTACCAGATTTTTGAAAATCGTCCCTAGGGAATCTGAGATATCCGACTTCTAACTAGTGGTCCCCATCCAAGCCTGTTAATTGCTCTTCCCAGCCAGATATCTCGGGTTCTGTCAGACATAGAGTGTATCTGAGAGTGTACTCCAAAAGCTGTGACTTTCCCCTTTTTGTGTACACTGGCAGCGTGTCTCTACCATGCCCAAAACCATAGATATCAGCCTTCAAGCAGCTGGTCCCTCCTCCAGCTCCACACTCCTGGTATGCAGTTTTATAATTTCATTGGTGGATTGCTCTGGCTCCTAAACTCTGATCTCCAAGTCACCAGTATCTCCTGAAAGGTGGGACTATCTAAATTGTTATACTATTCAAAGCTAAGAAGTCTATATCCAGGAACTGAAGATATCTGCGGTCAAGCAAGCTGCCCTCCCACCAGCAAATGCTGAATATTAAGCCCACTGCACAATCCATCCCTCCCCTACGTACACACCCTACCACCTTGGAAGTCATGTACCAGGGCCACTTCATTCAGCCCAATGCCACTTATACAGTTTAGTGTTCTCCCTCTCGCCCTATCAGCGCAGTAAAGGAGTAATTAGCAGAAATTACTGCTCCAGGACCTACATGCTGAGCGGAAGATAGAACACCCTCTACCACCCATGGGACATTAAAGCTGCCGCTGATAGCACCCCCCACCCCTACCACTGGAGGATGAGTAGGGGGCCCAGTGCACTGCTGTGCCCAGGGGCCTACACTGCTGTTAAGACAGCCCTGCACACAGATATCCAGAAGTAGAGAAGGTAGAGGAGCAGGCATCCTACTTCCTCCATACTGCACTCGCTGGTCATACTCCAGAACCCTCCTTCTCTTTCTCTTCCTTTGAAGTCCACACTATCCATCTATTCTCTGCTCTACACCTTGGGGATTCCGGCTCTTACTGCCCCCATGTCCAGTTTCCAGATTCCATGACAAAGTTATTGCCTGGCTCATGTACAGTTAGTATTACCTATTCTTTGATCAGACTACTCTCATACTGAGTTCTACATTCCCAATGACAATCACACAGAGAGACAGTCTCTCCTGCCAAAAACTTAGTTCACTTCATTCTCCCAGAGGATTTAATTTCAGACGCACTGTGAGTCACAATCACTTGTCCTTGTTTTCTCCCACTTCTGCTCCATCTGTAGTAATTAAGGAGCAGTGATAACTCTTTCTCATATTTCTTCGTCTGTACCTCTGGCTGCTGCTTAACGCCATCATCCCTGTACATGTCTATGGGAACAGCCGCATGATTCAATTTAACAGACTGGCGTTAGCTATTCCCAGCAACGGGGACCCTGTAAAGCAGGAGAGGATTCGCTGGATCCCCTTCAGGTAACCCCACTATCACATACAGTACAGTACAAGCACAAAGTATGGTGTCCCACATTAAAATGATAATGTACTAGTTAAAAGCCAGTAAAAATGACGGACACCAGGGCCGGATTATAGGGGGGTGGTCGCTACTCACACAGAAGCTGCCCGGGTTTCTGGAGTCCTGCTGCTAGGAGCCGAAGCAGCTCCAAGCCAGTCTGGTGGTAGAAAACACCAGTTGCCACGAGCAGCTGGCTGGAAGGGTCTGGGCATGGCATGAGCGGGGTCTGGGAGGGGCGATCACAGGACACCGCCCCTCCGCCAGCACACAGTATATATAAAGGTGCCGAGTCGGTTATCTGCTTCCTCCTCACAGCATCATCTGCAGCCCCACTGCTCACCCCACACTGGTCTCACCCCTTCCTGCCGGAGTGATTCCCCTTCTCCCACACGCCACACATGTCCCTGATGCCTCTGCTCTGAGCGCTATGGGACCATCTGTTGGTTCCTGCATCCGTTTCCTGGTTACTGCTGCTACTTGTTGCCGAGTCCTGGGATGGCAAGTAAACTGGGGTTGCAGTATAGTGATTCTGAAGCACTGCTGCTCCTGACGCGGGACTCAGGAGATTAAGGGGTCTATTTACTAAGCCTTGGATGGCGATAAAGTCGCTGGAGACAAAGTACCAGCCAATCAGCTCCTATCTGCTATGCCACAGGCTGTGTTCGAAAAATGACAGTTAGGAGCCGATTGTCTGGTAATTTATCTCCACTGACTTAATCTCCATCCAAGGCTTAGTATATAGACCCCCCTTGTATTGAAAAAAATGGATGCAAGGTGCACAGTGTGGGCCCCCCCTGGACCCCGGGGGCTTGTGTGCACCCGATATTAATACGCCAGTGCTCTCAGGCTCCACAGGTAATAGGCCACCCTCACAAATCCACACACTGGGCCTTAATCAGCTTGGATCACTATTGAGACACAAGTTGTGATTTTCTCACTACTGCTTCTGCTGAAAGACGCATGTGAAGAGCCGCCCAGAAAGGTAAAAGTCGCCCACCGATAATCAGTGGATTTGCGAATTGCAATTTTGCAAATGAAGCTGAATAAGGCCCACAATCCTCAGCACAGGACTTATTTCTAATTGGCCTGGGCACTTTAGCCACGTTAAAACAATGAGTGAGTTGGCTAGCACTAAACTGACCCCTTAGCATGGAATGTTTCAATGCTGCGTGGCACTGTAACCTCATGTACTCACTTTTTATACACATTTTCCATAGAAATAGATTTCTTTACCAGCCCATTAGACAAATCAGATGAGAAAGTTTGCAAATATGATGGGGTGAGTGAGCGTTTAACCTGACATATGAAAAGATTAGTGAAAGATAGTTCCAGCCTAACAATGACATTGGGCCTAATTCATGCTTATACAGAATGTCCGATGTTCGTGCAAACCGATTATCGTCAGACTGCGCTTGTGTTGCAGTCGTAATGCACATGCGCCAATGTGCTACTGTGACAGCTCGCAATGAGGATTTCTTGAAAAAGTGATTGACAGGAAGTGACCGTTTGGAGACAGGAAGTGACCTTTTGAAGACAGGAAGTGACCATTTGCAGGTGTTGATGGGGAGTTATGGGGAGTGGCTGCAGAAACGAAGGCATGTCATGACTGTTTTCAGGGCATGTATATGCCATCAGATGCAAGCACGTATGTGCATAAACATGGCGCCTGCGTTGCTACTGTTGTGTCCAGTCTGCATAGTCATACACCAACCCTCAACCACAATTTCTCATTTTTGCGTATAAGCTGCGAATGTGTACGCAATTGTGAATGAATTTCCGATGGCTCCGGTGGGTGTCTCTTTTCATGTCTGGGCGGCAGCTTCACTTACTAACATTAACAGTTCCGTAGCCTAGAAAACCATGAATTAGCCTCTCTGCTGTGTCTACTGACCACTATGCAGGAATATTATAATTGACATATGTTAACATTTAATGTGCTCAGCATTTAAAAGATGACAATAAGCCAATACTAATGACTATATAGATAAGATATGTATGTATATCTTATGTATTCATCTCTGGCCCCTACAGCAATAAAGGAACAGTAAGTACCACTGCATGGCTGCCTGTTATAACCCACAGAAAGAAGCTGTTTAACAGTGAGTGCCCTAACGATCCATAATTTATCCAGGTTAGACATAATACAAGGCTTATATCCAGGGAAGATTAGTCATAAATGCTTAATCTAC
Organism: Pseudophryne corroboree; assembly: GCF_028390025.1. Classification (NCBI taxonomy): domain Eukaryota; kingdom Metazoa; phylum Chordata; class Amphibia; order Anura; family Myobatrachidae; genus Pseudophryne; species Pseudophryne corroboree. The sequence continues at coordinate 62,063,974 of NC_086450.1, read as the reverse complement.
TGATTCTCACCTATTAAACAAATCTGGCGTATCGAGGAATGGCTGCGATATAATGAGGCAGAACGCTCCTTATCGCTACACACATTTCACCTTTAAAAATAACTCTGGCAAATCTCTCTCGCTCCTCGCTGAATTAATGGGTGCAGCATGCGTCCCGTGTTCAAATCTCCTCATTCCCGTGAAAGATGGGAGAAGAAGCAAGGCTTACGGAGATATAAGCAGCATGAAGGGCAATGAACTTATTAAAAGCCCCATTGAGGAGACTGGCTGCAGCACATTAGATCCTCAAATGCCCAGAGAGTCTACTGGACGCTCCTGCTCGCCGGTACGTAATGTTCTCAGACGGTCGGATAAAGTGGATCAGATGGTAAGAGAACTCTATAAATCACACAGGCAGCGCACACTGGGCTGGCAGACCGCGCTCTGACAGGGAATGCACTCACCGGCTGCACTCATGTGGAAGATGGAATGTGATAAATGATATGCTGTTTTATTTCCTGACATGAATGTAACCAACCTGCTAAACGGAGGTCTTGCGTCTGATGCAATCTGCTCTTACACAAAATGAAGTCTCTGTTATTTGGCATGTTGCTCAGCCAGCAGGGTCTAGTGACTGGAGATTTACTGGTCGCCCTGCGCATTCATTCAGACAGGAGTGAGTGACGGTGGCAGTACAACAGCACACACACTCAGATGCTTATTTATAATGATCATTAGAGTATAATACAACTTTTGTTAATCAGCCTGCTTGTTGCTTGGCTACATTTATCAGATAATCATTGAGTATTTTAAGCTAACCATACTCATGTAGGGCCACTGTGAGATCTATCTGGCCCCGATGCTAGTCTAAGCATGTGAGAGGACGGTCATGTACTGTTGAGAATAGCGTGGCCCTCTTCACGTGCTGAGCTGGCCCGCTATCTTGGGAGCACGGCTATGACTCCTTGGCAGTTGGGGTACTTAGCAGTTATTTCCCCCCCTCTAGTCGCTTCTGTGCTCCAGCCCTCTGTCCCACGCTCACTTTCTACCCCATCTGTGTCAGCCCTGTCTGTGTGCCCCTCCCCTTTAGAATGTAAGCTTTCACAAGCAGGGCCCTCTTCCCTCTTTTCTTTTCAATACTCCCTTCGATGAAACCAAATCCTTCGGCTTTCTGCCGCCCTGATACTTATTTCAGTGTTGTCTGCTGACGCATCTATGTTGATACACCCTGTACTTGTCCTATATTGTCTTGAACTGTAAGTCACTGTTTTCCTGTTTTGCTTATGTACTCTGTAATTGGGCGCTGCATATACCTTGTGGCGCCATATAAGATAATAATAATAATAATACAGACACAGACCTTTCCATGTAAATGGGCATTTCTGGGAAGTGGTCCGTTTCTGGGAGTGCTATGAAGCATGCGGACAGAGATGGGACGCCTGTTTCTGACGGATGTTTTGCGCCGAGCATAGGGTAGGTGCAATGATGACAGCTGCGGATGTAAATACTTTGGGCGGCATGGCCTTCCACATGCACAGATCTTTAGCATACACAGGCGATTGCTCGCATTAGCATATGGGGCCAGATGTAATGCAGAGCGAGACGGCCGGAGTTCCGATCTTCCGGACAAATTCGTGCTTCTTTTTTTAAAAGCGGCAATCATTTACAAGGCAAAACCAGGTTTTGTAAATGTCTGCCGCTTTAAAAAAAAACATACGATTTCGGCCAGAATCTCGGACCTCCGTCCGTCTGGCGCTGCATGACATCCGGCCCCTGGAATGAAGTAGCCTGCCCCATAATGTGGGAATTTAGCAGTATTTAGATAAAATTGTCTCTGACCCTCCACACACAAACATTACAATGTGACTGACAAATACAAAGTACGTATGTGGAACATAAGTAATTGTTACTGAGCAGCAGCTCCTGCATCCCAGCGTGGTCAGTCCAGGTGCACATATTCCCCATTGGGCCTCATTTAGAGCAGGACATGCGCCAATGTGTGTCTAGCACCAAATGAGACCCATAGGGGGGGAATTAAAATCTTCACGCGCCCCCTATGTCCCATCTAAAGTGATGGGAGACAGAGGGGTGATATTCAAATGGCCCCTGTTATCACGCTGATCGCGCCCAGTACAGTCGGGTTTAGGCGTGCAAAGCACATAAACCCGACTAAACTAATGGGCGCGATTGAGAAAAGAGTAGTTTCGGCGCTCAAACAGGTCTCTTTATGCACATTTCAGCTCGCTGCCCTCGGGGGGTAGCGAGCTGAAATTAACTTGTCGCGCCTGTCGGCAGTAACATTAGAATACTGCCGGCGGGCGCGATCACGGCCGGGAAGGAGGAGACAACATTTGAATCCGGCCCATAGTGATTTTGTTGGTCATTTATGATTTGATGACATTTCTGTCATCCCTCTGCATCCCTAAAACAACCAGTGATCCCTATTAAAATGGGTGTGGTATGGAAGATAGTAACTAGGTCGACAGTGTCTAGGTCGACCACTATTGGTCGACAGTAACTAGGTCGACAGGGTCTCTAGGTCGACAGGTCAAAAGTTTTTTTTATGTTTTTTTTGGTGTCGTTTTCTTCGCAGAGTGACTGGGAACCCCAATTAGTGCACCGTGTCCCATCGCATGGCTCGCTCCGCTCGGCACAGGTTACCGTTCCAATAGTAGTCCACGTGGATCGTTAAGTATAAAACAGTTCAAAAAAAGAAAAAAAATGTGAAAAACTCATGTCGACCTTTTGACCTGTCGACCTAGAAACCCTGTCGACCAACAGTGGTCGACCTAGATAGTGTTGACCTAGTTACTGTCGACCTAGATACCGGATCCCATTAAAACAACCATTGATCCCTACTGAAACAACCAGTGATCCCTATTAAAACAACCAGCAATACCTATTAAATCCCAAATAAGATTTTCAGTTGTTACGGTGTTTACGGTGTATCTGCACTGATTGGTTCATGTTAATGCATAGAAGCTATACGCCATCACTTTACAGGTAAATGAGTCAGATAATGACAAAGCTACTCAAGCACATTAAGGACTACTATAAAATGGCCATTGTCACTTAGCTGTATATGAAATAAAATATAGGCAATAATACACATTTTGTAGCGTGGATGAATTTCCGATCATCTGTCTGACATTTCTGCCTATAGTACATTAAAAAACGTTACCCTTGTGGCGCTCTATGACAGATCATCGTTCGGATCGGAACGCTATATCACTAGTGTGTACACTCAAAATCGGATGTTCTCAAGATTGTTTCCTCGCTCTGAAAATCGTAAAGTCGGTTGGACTGTGGGTGAAATCGTTCAGGTGTGCAACTATGCTGATGCTTCGCCTCAGTAATGAGGCAAAGCAGGAAGTGTATAATACATATTATTTATATAGATTGTAAGCTCCACTGGGGCAGGGACTGATGTGAATGGCCAAAATATTCACTGTAAAGCACTGCGGAATATGTGTGCGCTATATAAATAACTTGTACTAAATAATAATTTACCATTTAGTGCCTTCTACAAATACTTGGCTCACATAACAGCAGAACGTTACAAAACACTTTAATGTTAAATAATAAGAATTTACTTACCGATAATTCTATTTCTCATAGTCCGTAGTGGATGCTGGGGACTCCGTAAGGACCATGGGGATAGCGGCTCCGCAGGAGACTGGGCACAAAGTAAAAAGCTTTAGGACTACCTGGTGTGCACTGGCCCCTCCCCCTATGACCCTCCTCCAAGCCTCAGTTAGGATACTGTGCCCGGACGAGCGTACACAATAAGGAAGGATTTTGAATCCCGGGTAAGACTCAAACCAGCCACACCAATCACACCGTACAACCTGTGATCTGAACCCAGTTAACAGCATGATAACAAAGGAGCCTCTGAAAAGATGGCTCACAACAATAATAACCCGATTTTTGTAACAATAACTATGTACAAGTATTGCAGACAATCCGCACTTGGGATGGGCGCCCAGCATCCACTACGGACTATGAGAAATAGAATTATCGGTAAGTAAATTCTTATTTTCTCTAACGTCCTAAGTGGATGCTGGGGACTCCGTAAGGACCATGGGGATTATACCAAAGCTCCCAAACGGGCGGGAGAGTGCGGATGACTCTGCAGCACCGAATGAGAGAACTCCAGGTCCTCCTCAGCCAGGGTATCAAATTTGTAGAATTTAGCAAACGTGTTTGCCCCTGACCAAGTAGCTGCTCGGCAAAGTTGTAAAGCCGAGACCCCTCGGGCAGCCGCCCAAGATGAGCCCACTTTCCGTGTGGAATGGGCTTTTACAGATTTGGGCTGTGGCAGGCCTGCCACAGAATGTGCAAGCTGAATTGTACTACAAATCCAACGAGCAATCGTCTGCTTAGAAGCAGGAGCACCCAGCTTGTTGGGTGCATACAGGATAAACAGCGAGTCAGATTTTCTGACTCCAGCCGTCCTGGAAACATATATTTTCAGGGCCCTGACTACGTCTAGCAACTTGGAATCCTCCAAGTCCCTAGTAGCCGCAGGCACCACAATAGGCTGGTTTAAGTGAAATGCTGAAACCACCTTAGGAAGAAATTGAGGCCGAGTCCTCAATTCTGCCCTATCCGTATGAAAAATTAGGTAAGGGCTTTTATAGGATAAAGCCGCCAATTCTGATACACGCCTGGCTGAAGCCAGGGCTAACATCATTACCACTTTCCATGTGAGATATTTTAAGTCCACAGTGGTGAGTGGTTCAAACCAATGTGATTTTAGGAATCCCAAAACTACATTGAGATCCCAAGGTGCCACTGGAGGCACAAAAGGAGGCTGTATATGCAGTACCCCCTTGACAAACGTCTGAACTTCAGGAACTGAAGCTAGTTCTTTTTGGAAGAATATTGACAGGGCCGAAATTTGAACCTTAATGGACCCTAATTTTAGGCCCATAGACAGTCCTGTTTGCAGGAAATGCAGGAAACGACCCAGTTGAAATTCCTCTGTAGGGGCCTTCCTGGCCTCACACCACGCAACATATTTACGCCAAATACGGTGATAATGTTGCACAGTTACATCCTTCCTGGCTTTGATCAGGGTAGGGATGACTTCATCCGGAATGCCTTTTTCCTTCAGGATCCGGCGTTCAACCGCCATGCCGTCAAACGCAGCCGCGGTAAGTCTTGAAACAGACATGGTCCCTGCTGGAGCAGGTCCTTTCTTAGAGGTAGAGGCCACGGGTCTTCCGTGAGCATCTCTTGAAGTTCCGGGTACCAAGTCCTTCTTGGCCAATCCGGAGCCACGAGTATAGTCTTTACTCCTCTCCTTCTTATGATTCTCAATACTTTTGGTATGAGAGGCAGAGGAGGGAACACATACACTGATCGGTACACCCACGGTGTTACCAGAGCGTCCACAGCTATTGCCTGAGGGTCCCTTGACCTGGCGCAATATCTGTCCAGTTTTTTGTTGAGGCGGGACGCCATCATGTCCACCTTTGGTTTTTCCCAACGGTTCACAATCATGTGGAAGACTTCTGGGTGAAGTCCCCACTCCCCCGGGTGGAGATCGTGTCTGCTGAGGAAGTTTGCTTCCCAGTTGTCCACTCCCGGAATGAACACTGCTGACAGTGCTATCACATGATTTTCCGCCCAGCGAAGAATCCTTGCAACTTCCGTCATTGCCCTCCTGCTTCTTGTGCCGCCCTGTCTGTTTACGTGGGCGACTGCCGTGATGTTGTCCGACTGGATCAACACCGACTGACCCTGAAGCAGAGGCCTTGCCTGACTTAGGGCATTGTAAATGGCCCTTAGTTCCAGGATATTTATGTGAAGTGACGTTTCCATGCTTGACCACAAGCCCTGGAAATTTCTTCCCTGTGTGACTGCTCCCCAGCCTCTCAGGCTGGCATCCGTGGTCACCAGGACCCAATCCTGAATGCCGAATCTGCGGCCCTCTAGGAGATGAGCACTCTGTAACCACCACCAGGGCCGGCTCCAGGCATGTTCGACTAGAGCGGCCGCGCGGGGCGCCACTCTTACAGGGCGCCGCACGCTGCGGCCGCCATATTCCTGCCTGGAGCCAGCCTCTGTGTGTCCCACTCCCGGCCGCTTGTGTGCGCTATGCAGCGCGCTGTGCGGCGCCGGCGTCTGACGTTGGACGCCGGCGCCGCGCAGCGTGCATAGCGTGCAGACAGTTTCGATCCTCCGTCCGCGGCCCGCCCGCGCCCACAGCAGTATTCCCTGCTCCCAGCAGCACCGCAGTGACAGGTAAGTTAAAATCTGTCTGGCACTGTGTGGGGCCGTTTATGTTTCTGGCACTGTGGGGGCATTATTTTTCTGGCACTGTGGGGGCATTATTTTTCTGGCACTGTGGGGGCATTATTTTTCTGGCACCGTGGGGGCATATCTGCACTGTGGGGGCATTATTTTTCTGGCACTGTGGGGGCATATCTGCACTGTGGGGGCATTATTTTTCTGGCACTGTGGGGGCATTATTTTTCTGGCACTGTGGGGGCATATCTGCACTGTGGGGGCATTATTTTTCTGGCACTGTGGGGGCATTATTTTTCTGGCACTGTGGGGGCATATCTGCACTGTGGGGGCATTATTTTTCTGGCACTGTGGGGGCATATCTGCACTGTGGGGGCATTATTTTTCTGGCACTGTGGGGGCATATCTGCACTGTGGGGGCATTATTTTTCTGGCACTGTGGGGGCATTATTTTTCTGGCACTGTGGGGGCATATCTGCACTGTGGGGGCATTATTTTTCTGGCACTGTGGGGGCATTATTTTTCTGGCACTGTGGGGGCATATCTGCACTGTGGGGGCATTATTTTTCTGGCACTGTGGGGGCATATCTGCACTGTGGGGGCATTATTTTTCTGGCACTGTGGGGGCATATCTGCACTGTGGGGGCATTATTTTTCTGGCACTGTGGGGGCATATCTGCACTGTGGGGGCATTATTTTTCTGGTACTGTGGGGGCATATCTGCACTGTGGGGGCATTATGTTTCTGGCACAGTGGGGGCATTATGTTTCTGGCACTGTGGGGGCATATCTGCACTGTGGGGGCATTTATGTTTCTGGCACTGGGGGCATTTATGTATCTGGCACTGTGGGGGCATATCTGCACTGTGGGGGCTTTTATGTTTTGTGGCACGGCGGGCATTTATTTATCTGGCACTGTGGGGGCATTTATGTTTTGTGGCACTGGGGGCATTTATGGATCTGGCACTTATGTATCTGGCACTGTGGGGTCATTGATGCATCTGGCACTGTGGGGGCACTTATGTATCTGGCATTGTGTGGTCATTTATGTATCTGGCATTGTGGGGGCATTTATGTATCTGGCACTGGGGGCATATCTGCACTGTGTGGCCATTTATGTATCTGGCACTGCTGGGGGGCATGTCACGTGTAGCTGGCACTGCTGGGGGTATGTCACGTGTAGCTGGCACTGCTGGGGGGCATGTCACGTGTAGCTGGCACTGCTGGGGGGCATATCATGTAGTGTATCTACTAGGCGTCTGTGGCTAGGCAATGTGTCTATCGTGCGCTGCCTGGCGCAAAGTGTCTATCGTGCGCTGCCTGGCGCAAAGTGTCTATCGTGCTCTGCCTGGCGCAAAGTGTCTAACGTGCTCTGCCTGGCGCAAAGTGTATAGGAGGTTCTACCTGGTGCAAAGTGTATTAGCTGCACTACTATGTGGTGTAATGCGAATTGCCACTATTCTGTGGTCATGCACCTTCCCCACGAAGCAACGCCCCTAAATTTTTGCTGCGCGCCTTCAGCGCGCACTGTCCCTGCTTCAGCATGTGGGTGGAGGAGCACCAAGCATTACAGTATGTACATCATTTTGCCCTCCTTACTTAAAAATGTGCCCTCCTTGTGATCAGCACCCTGCCCTAAAACGTGAACACTATCATGTGTAGCTGGCACTGCTGGGGGTCTATTGTGTGTAGCTGGCACTGCTGCGGGGCATGTCATGTGTAGCTGGCACTGCTGCGGGGCATGTCATGTGTTGCTGGCACTGCTGCGGGGCATGTCATGTGTAGCTGGCACTACACTGGAGACGTGTGTAAGGAACACTACTGTGGCTGTTCTGCATAAGGCTGCTAATTGTGTGCATAGAGGGGGTGTGAAAAAATATATTTATTTATAGTTTAATAATATGAAGTTACGAGGCCACACCCACTTTCCCAGGAGGCCACGCCCATGGAATCGCTTCGTAAGAAGCCACCATCTTTCCCAGGACCTTTGTGCATTGATGCACTGACACCTGGCCTGGTCTTAGGAGGTTCCTGACTAGGTCGGATAACTCCCTGGCTTTCTCCTCCGGGAGAAACACCTTTTTCTGTACTGTGTCCAGAATCATCCCTAGGAACAGCAGACGTGTCGTCGGAATCAGCTGCGATTTTGGAATATTTAGAATCCAACCGTGCTGTCGTAGTACTATTTGAGATAGTGCTACTCCGACCTCTAACTGTTCTCTGGACCTTGCCCTTATCAGGAGATCGTCCAAGTAAGGGATAATTAAGACGCCTTTTCTTCGAAGAAGAATCATCATTTCGGCCATTACCTTGGTAAAGACCCGGGGTGCCGTGGACAATCCAAACGGCAGCGTCTGAAACTGATAATGACAGTTCTGTACCACAAACCTGAGGTACCCTTGGTGAGAAGGGCAAATTGGGACATGGAGGTAAGCATCCTTGATGTCCAGAGACACCATATAGTCCCCTTCTTCCAGGTTCGCTATCACTGCTCTGAGTGACTCCATCTTGAACTTGAACCTTCTTATGTAAGTGTTCAAGGATTTCAGATTTAAAATGGGTCTCACCGAGCCGTCCGGCTTCGGTACCACAAACAGCGTGGAATAATACCCCTTTCCCTGTTGTAGGAGGGGTACCTTGATTATCACCTGCTGGGAATACAGCTTGTGAATGGCTTCCAATATCGCCTCCCTGTCGGGGGGAGACGTTGGTAAAGCAGACTTCAGGAACCGGCAAGGGGGAGACGTCTCGAATTCCAATTTGTACCCCTGAGATACTACCTGCAGGATCCAGGGGTCCACTTGCGAGTGAGCCCACTGCGCGCTGAAAATCTTGAGACGGGCCCCCACCGTGCCTGAGTCCGCTTGTAAGGCCCCAGCGTCATGCTGAGGACTTGGCAGAAGCGGGGGAGGGCTTCTGTTCGTGGGAAGAGGCTGTCTGCTGCAGTCTTTTTCCCCTTCCTCTGCCCCGGGGCAGATATGAGTGGCCTTTTGCCCGCTTGCCCTTATGGGGACGAAAGGACTGAGCCTGAAAAGACGGTATCTTTTTCTGCTGCGAGGTGACTTGGGGTAGAAAGGTGGATTTCCCGGCCGTTGCCGTGGTCACCAAGTCCGATAGACCGACCCCAAATAACTCCTCCCCTTTATACGGCAATACTTCCATATGCCGTTTGGAATCCGCATCCCCTGACCACTGTCGCGTCCATAATCCTCTTCTGGCAGAAATGGACATCGCACTTACTCTTGATGCCAGAGTGCAAATATCCCTCTGTGCATCTCGCATATATAGAAACGCATCTTTTAAACGCTCTATAGTCAATAATATATTGTCCCTGTCCAGGGTATCAATATTTTCAGTCAGGGAATCCGACCAAGCCACCCCAGCACTGCACATCCAGGCTGAGGCGATTGCTGGTCGCAGTATAATACCAGTATGTGTGTATATACTTTTTAGGACATTTTCCAGCTTCCTATCAGCTGGTTCCTTGAGGGCGGCCGTATCAGGAGACGGTAACGCCACTTGTTTTGATAAGCGTGTGAGCGCCTTATCCACCCTAGGGGGTGTTTCCCAGCGCGCCCTAACCTCTGGCGGGAAAGGGTATAATGCCAATAATTTTTTAGAAATTAGCAGTTTTTTATCGGGGGAAACCCACGCTTCATCACACACCTCATTTAATTCATCTGATTCAGGAAAAACTACGGGTAGTTTTTTCACACCCCACATAATACCCTTTTTTGTGGTACTTGTAGTATCAGAAATGTTCAAAACCTCCTTCATTGCCGTGATCATGTAACGTGTAGCCCTACTGGAAAATACATTTGTTTCTTCACCGTCGACACTGGAGTCAGTGTCCGTGTCTGTGTCTGTATCGACCTGATGTAACGGGCGCTTTAGAGCTCCTGACGGTGTTTGAGACGCCTGTATTAACTGATTATCCGGCTGTCTCATGTCGTCAACAGACTTTTGTAAAGTGCTGACACTATCACGTAATTCTTTCCATAAGATCATCCAGTCAGGTGTCGACTCCCTAGAGGGTGACATCACTAACACAGGCAATTGCTCCGCCTCCACACCATTTTCCTCCTCATACATGTCGACACAACGTACCGACACACCGCACACACACAGGGAATGCTCTGATAGAGGACAGGACCCCACTAGCCCTTTGGGGAGACAGAGGGAGAGTTTGCCAGCACACACCAGAGCGCTATATATATACAGGGATAACCTTATATAAGTGTTTTTCCCTAATATAGCTGCTGTATATCTTTATATGCCAATTTTATGCCCCCCCTCTCTTGTTTTACCCTGTTTCTGTAGTGCAGGACTGCAGGGGAGAGTCAGGGAGCCTTCCTCCAACGGAGCTGTGAGGAAAAAATGGCGCCAGTGTGCGGAGGAGATAGGCTCCGCCCCCTTTTCGGCGGCCTTTCTCCCGCTTTTTTATTGTAATTTAGGCAGGGGTTAAATACATCCATATAGCCCAGGAGCTATATGTGATGTATTTTTAGCCAAAAAAAGGTATTTCTATTGCGTCTCAGGGCGCCCCCCCCCCAGCGCCCTGCACCCTCAGTGATTGGAGTGTGAAGTGTGCTGAGAGCAATGGCGCACAGCTGCGGTGCTGTGCGCTACCTTAATGAAGACAGGACGTCTTCTGCCGCCGATTTTCCGGACTCTTCAGTCTTCTGGCTCTGTAAGGGGGACGGCGGCGCGGCTCCGGGACCCATCCATGGCTGGGCCTGTGATCGTCCCTCTGGAGCTAATGTCCAGTAGCCTAAGAAGCCCAATCCACTCTGCACGCAGGTGAGTTCGCTTCTTCTCCCCTTAGTCCCTCGATGCAGTGAGCCTGTTGCCAGCAGGTCTCACTGAAAGTAAAAAACCTACTTTAAACTTTTTCTCTAAGCAGCTCAGGAGAGCCACCTAGATTGCACCCTTCTCGTTCGGGCACAAAATCTTAACTGAGGCTTGGAGGAGGGTCATAGGGGGAGGGGCCAGTGCACACCAGGTAGTCCTAAAGCTTTTTACTTTGTGCCCAGTCTCCTGCGGAGCCGCTATCCCCATGGTCCTTACGGAGTCCCCAGCATCCACTTAGGACGTTAGAGAAAATATGCTAAAGCTGGGTACACATTGGGTGATAAATCGTCCATTCGGGTGAAAGGGCGATATAAATATTGCTAGTGGGTTGGTGAGTGTGTACACCTGACACGTCTGTGAACGACATCATTCACAGACATATTGCGTCGACTGTGCAGCATTGCTGATATATCTTCAGCCGATGTGTCGGCGCAATGTACACCCAGACTAAGACACTAGGTGACGTGCTCTATGAGCTGTCGGCAGCAGTGCGTACACACTGAGCGATATGACAAGGATATCGCTTAGTGATGTCACACCACGGCTGGGCCGTGCATGCAGCTTTTGGACGACAGTCAAAATGAAGCTGCACGCACGGCCGACAGCGAGGGTCGTTAAGACCCGTGGGGCTGAACATCGCTCAGCAGCGGCATACACACTGGCCAATATAGTAAACGACGTCGCTCAGGAAGGGCAAAATAAGCTATGTTGTTTACTATTATCGCCAGTGTGTATGCACCTTAAAGGGCCCCATACACCAGAACGATAATGCCCGATTTCATCCAATTTCGACCTTTCGGGTCGATAAATCGGATGGAAAGTGGCAAATCGGATGTGTTTTACATCTGAACCGATGTGCGGTCCCGTGAGCATCGGATCGGCTCCCCTAGGTCGTTAGTGCTGCACTCGTGATATGTCGGTTCCCGCAAGCATGGCTGGGATCGCATAAGATACATCGTATGCAAAAGGACCGCATACGATGTATCCTATGCGATCTTGCTGCCAGGGAGGCTGCCGGGCGGTTCAAGGGAAATCATATGCGACATGAGGGACAGACATGTCGCTGTAGTGTATGGGGCCCTTAAGAGTTGTTCAGCAAAACAGATGATAATCAGATCCTAGGTACTATTTACTGTCAGTTTTCTTTCTAGTCTATATATATGAAAACAAATGAGAGATTAAAGTTTCCTGTTAGAAAAGAGTAATAGGCAAAACGTGTACTTACGTGTGAGACATTACTTCTGTGATATGATACACTTATTTCCTGCTTTAAAAAATAACTCCTGGTTTCTGGAAATGGACAAAAGAATTAAAAAAAAAAAATCAAAAGAGGGGTGTGCGCCGGCCCCCCTTCTCTGCGGTGAGGATTACAGCCATGCCCTCACTAGTGCAGAGATCCAGCAGAAGAGACGTTGGGTGATGTCTGTGCAGCCTGTTTGTTTGGTTGCTATGGGAGATGAGCTACAGTACCCTCTGCAGGTGTACAGGACATTGCATGCAGATCAGACCTATGCAGCTTGCAAGTGTGTGACAAGTATATGACACATTATATACAGCAGGTAGAGGGTTGAAAGTGTCAGTAATTGTGAAATGATTATATAAAGGTTGTCATGGCATTTGCTGGGTTTGCCTGATTTTCTATCAACTTTTAAGAGTAGACAGCTTGTGGGGAGGTGAATTAATTGCTTTAGTATAATGTATAACAGTGTGACATGGGGCAGGGTGATAACTAGGAGGAGGGTACCCTAGAGGTGATGCACATGTTCCAGGCAGATAGTTATGTGGGTGATGGAGGGTGTGATGCAGAATGCAGGGTAATCATGTAGTGTCATGCAACTCACATGCACACACTGGGACTCTATATGTGCAACATATGGACTGCAGAGTGTCATATAATGGGAGATGAAGCAGAATGCAGGGAGTGTTCTATTAGCTGACGGGCAGCCAGTGTCTGTCGGTCCGGGAGCACAGTTTCCGGGTCTTGATTGCAGGGGTCGCCCCTTGGATACGGTTTATTGACATGCACCGTGCAGGAGCATTGTGCATCCAGACGCCGCGCATGCGCTATTGCTCCCCAGCCCGGCCGTTACTAAGGAGACGTGGTCGCTGCACAGGGCACAGCTAGTGCACGGCGGCCGGCAGCATACGGGGGGGCGAGCACTGCTGAGACTGGCGGGTCCTAAAGCCTGATAAATTAATTTATAAATATCAATCACACATAAATATTTCATTTCTTTCTTTTACAGTAATAGAGCAGTGAACTCGTGAAGGGAAATAAAGGGTTTATAAAGTTATGGGGGAGGGGTTGGGAAACATCACGTAATGCATAAGGTTTGTCATTCACGCAAGTCCCTCCTACATTGGAGCTTACAGCGGAAGGAAAGCCACGCAACCCTGGGGAGAATATACAAACTCCACACGGAAAGGACTCTGGTTGGGTCCGGGAACTAAACACAAGCATAAACACTGGTGTCTGGGGAGATGGGTGCGGTTGGGGTGCTACGAGTTTATTAGCCTAGGGTGGCCTGAGGCCTTAATCAGGCCATAATCATTCTAGTATCCTAACACCGCAGAACAATTTACAGTAGTCCAGGAAAACGAATGTCCCTTTTGATGGATAAAGCAGAAAAATCTGTGAGAAGAATTCCTATTTTATGATGATAATAATAATAAACTGAATACTATTAATCCACAGATTGCTGTATGCATAAGCTTTACCATAAGCCAGAGGTTCCCAAACTGTGTGCCGTGGCTCCCTGGGGTGCCTCGGGACACTTGCAAGGGTGCCCTGGGTTGGTGGTCCAGGACCAATTTAAATTATTCATGGTCAATATAATAGGCAAAACCAGTGCTGGTGGCTGCCAGTTATAAAATATGTGGCCAAACAGAAGCAAATCTTGTCCCTCACCACACAACTGACCCTAAGGATGACATATAAACGCAATCTACTTAATGTAATATTTCTTTCTAAATTTCTCAATAAGAAATTTTTGGCTTAGGGGTGCCGTGAAAAAAATTCTGATATTCTAGAGCGCCGTGATTCAAAAAAGTTTGGAAACCACTGGTATAAGCCCACAGGCGTGCGCAGAGACTGACTGGCGGGTGCCGCTCCGGACTTCCCCCCCTCCACGGCATTATAGTGTTCTCTCACCTCCCCTGTCCTGGATATAAACTGCTCACCTGGGCAGCCCAGGTGAGCAGTCTATATCCAGGACAGGGGAGGTGAGAGAACACTATAATGCCGTGGAGGGGGGGAAGTCCGGAGCGGCACCCGCCAGTCAGTCTCTGCGCACGCCTGTGTATAAGCCCCTCCCCACCCCACACACACAGCCTCAGATAAACTGCAGGAATTTAAAGAATACTACAGTAAATTATATGTCAGCTTCAAAACCTGCTCGGTTGCTAAAACCTTATTTTGGCAGACATGTAATCTTCCTTCATTAACTAATGAGACACTTGTCTTTTTAAAGCCCCAGGCCCGAAAGGGGTCACAGCTAGCTATTATATGAAATTTGCTCCACAACAAAGAAGTTTTGCTGATGCATTCTTATCTAATGACATTGGGCCTAATTCAGACCTGATCGGTTCTGTGCGTTTTCGCACATCAGCCGATCAGGTCTGACCTGCGCATGCGCCGGCGCATGCCAGACAGCCGACGGCCGTCTCAGCCCTGCGATCGCCTCTGCCTGATAGACAGGCAGAGGCGGTTGCTGGGAGGGGGCGGGCCGGCGGCGTTTGGACGCCATTTAGGGGGCGCTGTCCGGGCAACGCAGGCATGCCCGAATCGTGCGGGGCAGGGGGGGGGGCGGGCCGCAGTGGCTGCGTGACGTCACACACAGCCACTGCGACCCTCACAGCGACGAGTAGCTCCCTGCCAGTGCGCAGGAGCTGTGCAGGTAGGGAGCTACTCCTAAAGTACAATAGCATCGCCGTTGTGCAAAGCTTTTGTACTTGTGCGGGGGGGGGGGGGGGGGGCATGACATGCGGGGCGGACTAGCACATTTATATTTAGCACATCTACGATCAGTCACAAAGACATGCGGGGGGACGCCCAGCACAGAGCTAGTCCACCCCGCATGTCATGCCCGACCTCCAACCCCCCCCCCCCCCCCCCCCCCCCCCGGGCACACGTACAAAAGCATCACACAGCGGTGATGCTTTTGTACTTGAAGAGTAGCTCCTTACCAGTGCAGCTCCTGCTTGCTGGAAGGGAGCTACTCATCGCTGTGAGGGTCACAGCGGCAGCGTGTGACATCGTGCAGCCATCGCGGCCCGCCCCCACACGGTCCGGGCACGCATGCGTGCCAAAAGCCGCAGGCCCTCTCCCTCCCGCCAAGACACCGCCTCTGCCTGCCAATCAGGCAGAGGCGATCGCAGGGCTGAGACGGCTGTCTGGCATGCGCCTGTGCACTGCGGCGCATGCGCAGTTCAGACCTGATTGGCTGCTGTGCCCCATCCTACTAATATTCTTCAGGTCAGCAGTATAGGCCCTCTGTGACATACTACCAACCTTCCGCTTCCCAAACATCTCAGGGAAGAGGCAGCCTCATTTTGAATCCAAGAAGGCCAATTTGAAACTGCTCTATCCTGATAGAGTGGTTTCACATCTGCCATCTTGGATTCAAAAAGAGGCAGCGTCTTCCCTGGAAGCCCCCTGAGATGAGGGGAAAAGATGCTTAAAGTTGATTTTGAGGCTGCTGAAGGGGTGTACACGCTCACATACAGCACACCTCATGCACACGCCTTCGGTGAACAGTATAGTCTGGGTCTGGTACCACCACATGTAGCACAGTGCAGTTGCAGCTATATTGCAAAATTGAGGCCTCGGGTCATCCTAAAGCTTTGTACATTGAAGAACACGTGTATGAGCCATTGATGGCAGAGTTCCCAATAACAGACATACTCACTTCCAAGCAGACACAACTATCCTGAGGCATAAAAGCTGTAAATTCCAGGACTAAATTTCTGAGGAAGAGAATCGCGTCTTCTGGGTGGGGCCAGAAGTTTTGTACATCTGAAAAATGTAATATTTCGACATGTACCCCTTTCTTTTCTATAAGAATTGATGTCTAAAGTTTTGATATCAGCTCAGATCATTTAAAAGTGGTCTTCCTACTAATTGTGTTTTTGGGCTTTATACCTCCCCTACCTCAATCAATAATAGATTTTAGGAATTCTACACCCAACTATATATTTCCACCTGCAGGGAAGGACCAAACTCTACCACTGAATATCAGAGATGGACTATGGACATACTGTAGTAGGGGATGCGGTCATGTTGCCGCCGGCCGGGATCTCGGCGGTCAGCATACCGACGCCAGGATCCCGAACAATCACAATGCCGCCAGCCGGAATACCGGCTACCAGGGGCTATTCCCACTCATGAGTGTCCATGACACCCATAGAGAGGAAACAGAACCTGTGGCGAGCCACCGAGCCCACAGCGTGGCGAGCGTAGCAAGCCCGCAAGGGGCTTCGTTACGCTCGCCCCCCCTTCCGGCATTTTGGCTGCTGGGATCCCGGCATCGGTATGCTGACCACCGGGATCCCAGCCGCCGGCAATGTCTACCCAGCGCTGTAGTAGTACTAGAGAGCAGAAATGTAGACCAGACCAGACTGAAGATGCCTGGTAAGAGTGCGTATGGGGACAGGATGGGGAAAGGCCGGAAGACAAGAGTAAAGTGGGCTCTGTCTATGCAAATGTATAACCTAAAGGGATGGCACTGATACAAATGTGACATAGGAGACACTGATTGGGTGTGTAGATGCGGTGGTGGTGGGGTGGGTGACCGGTAATGGGGATGAGTGAGGAGAAGGACTGCTAGGCTTTGGCTCTATGAAGACATTGCTATTAGGGGATGTAGTTATGTGACCGACGGTCAGGAGACTCAGACGCTGTCTTGTGCATAGAGACGCCCACTGCCAGAATCCGCCGTGTCAGACAGAGCGGCTATCCTAAGACGCCGGGACATCTCCAGTTGTGAGCTAATTTGCAGTAGCTGACTTTGGCATACCCACAAAATGGTCCCCTCTTTCTAGATATTGCCCCCCCCCCCCACCACCACCAAATCCTCCAAATCTATGATACCCTTATCCCAGACCAGTTGCTGCTCTGTTACTCCCACTGAGCCACAAGTGGGGGTTGCGGCTGAGACGCAAAAAGACTCTGAATCACCCCATAGTTACAAAAAAATTGCGTATGCAGGCTCCGATAAATCCGCAGTACCTAAACCCCACAATATCCTCCTACAGAGCAGAATTGTGATAATCAGGCCCATAGTGGATGAATAGGTGCAATTGTGCGTTACAAAAATCTGCTTCAAAACCGTATTTGTTTCCTAAATGAACCCATAATTTATTTTTGCAGAGTAGATCTTTTTATTTAATGATACCTTGACAAATGAGGATCACTGGAATCTTTGTAAAGGATAATAAACAGCAACAGCAAAAATATAATAGCATCCGAGTTCGCACGTTTCAGTTACTATAAAAAATATTAATGCAAGAAATGTATCGGCAGAGCTGAATGTTAAATTCCTAAACAAATGGCCCAGTGTACAGTGTATAATAAATGATAGTGTACAATTTGCATTATTAGTCTGCAGGTTGGATCAACAGAAGAATGTATGGAAATCCAGGGTCTTAGCTGAATCCCTCCCACATATCCTGTATAAGATAAGAGTTTGGATATTTAAAGAACACTTATGGAATCCGACAATTTTCAGTCTAGTGTTTTCCAGGACCTGTTCAGATCTATTTCCACCTTTGGATTGTGTAACCAGTTACCAGACTTGCAGTAAAAGAACTTCGGCCGCTGCCTCATACCAGCAACATGTGGAATGTGGGAACTGGTTAACTTTGAGGGGAAAAGAATATCACTTGCCAACTTGTCTGTGGTCTTTTAAATCCATCTCGCCAATTTAGCACTTGTACTCCCTCGGACTATTTAAAAACTTCATCACATTATAGATGTTCTTAATAACTTGTAATAGAAGATATTTTTTAATAGTTTGTAAAATCCCAGTCTGGAGAGGGGCCAGTTTTGCATACAGTGCTGAGTATAACAATATGGGCTGCTTGTGCAGGTGGGAAGTAGCCAGAATTTTAAACTGAACTTTCTAAGACAATTTAGCGGCCCATTAGAGGCTAATTCTGCTTTCTGTGCACATGGATCACAGATATCCATGTGCATATAACTAAATGGAAAGCAGTATTTCTAGAAATAGAGCAATTCAACACAAATTTAATTGCACCTGGACATTTAAATGCTTGGTTTAAAATCTGAAAATATAAGAGCTAGGAGCAGTGGTTGAAGTGGAAATTTTGAAGTGGGGGTATGGAAAAGTGAAGGCTGTACTTATGGCGCACCTAAGGCGTGTGCGCTCTGAAAAAGGGGCGTGGCCACTCAAAGAGGTGTGTAGCCACTGAAAAGGGGGGGGGGGGGGGGGTCAGTGTAGTAGGACCCCTTATACTATCTAGTACTGGGGCCCCTTTCACCTTATACCACACAGTATTTGCCGAAATTCACATTATAGCACACGGTATGATCCAAAATTCACATTATAGCACATGGTATGAGCCGAAATTCACATTATAATACACAGTATGAGCCGAAATTCATCTTATAGTACACAGTATGAGCCGAAATTTACATTATAGCACACAGTATGAGCCAAAATTCACATTATAGCACATGGTATGAGCCGAAATTCACATTACAGTACACGGTATGAGCCAAAATTTACATTATAGCACATAGTATGAGCCGAAATTCACATTATAGCACACAATATGAGCCGAAATTCACATTATAGCACACGGTATGAGCCAAAATTCACATTATAGCACACGGTATGAGCCGAAATTCACATTATAGCACACAGTATGAGCCGAAATTCACATTATAGCACACGGTATGAGCCAAAATTCACATTATAGCACACGGTATGAGCCGAAATTCACATTATAGCACACAGTATGAGCCGAAATTCACATTATAGCACACAGTATGAGTCGAAATTCACATTATAGCACACGGTATGAGCCGAAATTCACATTATAGCACACAGTATGAGCCGAAATTCACATTATGTCACACTGAATGAGCCTAAATTCCCACAGAATGAGCCAAAATTCACATTACGCCACACGCAATGAGCCAAAATTCACTACTTGCCACACAGTATGAGCCAACATTCACATTACGCCACACGGAATGAGCCAAAATGAGCCAAAATTCACTATATGCCACACGGAATGAGCCCAAATTCACAATATGCCACACAGTATGATCCACATTTCAGGGACAGGGAGAGAGAGTGACTCAGAGAGTGACAACAGGGACAGGAAGAGTGACAGCAGGGACAGGAAGAGTGACAGCAGGGACAGGGAGAGTAACAGCAGGGACATGGAGAGTGACAGCAGGGACAAGGAGAGCGACAGCAAGGACAGGAAGAGTAATAGAGGGACATAGGGAAGCAGGAGAACATTACCTGAGATGAGCAGCGGAGGTGTGGAAGGGACTGTGGTCGTCGGAGGAGCCCATGGGAAGCGGCAGTGAGAAGGAGGCCTTCAGTGCTGTGGTGGTGAGGTCCCCCTGACCGCCACCATTTGTGGTAGTCGGCATGGGCGCCGGGCAGGGATGGGAGCAGCATCCTTAGTGCAGCGGGCTGGCCACTTCCTTCGCCTCCTATTGCACACACTTTAGTATAATAAAAAAAAAAAGAAGACTTCCGGGTCAGTGGAAGAAGTGCCGGTATACCATACCGCCGCATACCGGCCCACTTCGACCACTGGCTAGGGGGACTTGACTGGCCATGTGGGAGCAGACTGGAAGCTGTGATAGATTTCTTGGTTATAACTAATACCCCTTTCAGACCGCCTGAGGTGGGTTGCACCCAATAGCTTGACATGGGTACTTCCCGGATGCGACCCGAATTAGGCCCCTCGCCACCGATGTCTCCAACCTGGCATATTGCTAGGTTGGTAATGTCAGCGGTGACGCAGCGGGGGCGGCGCTTAGAGATCACATGATCTCCAAGCGCCGCTCGTCCACACAGAGTGAACGGGAAATGGGTCGCATTAACCCGGCTTCCCATTCACACAGCACAGTGAGCCAACCCTAGTCGCTACCTGGTCACTTGACCCAGGATATTTCCCCTGGCACCTTTCAGACCGCACAGAAACATGGGTTATGCGCGCTCATGTGCAATAACCCGACTTCAAAGCTGGCGGTCTGAAATATTAGTGGCTGAACCAGGGGTATAAGATCGTTGCAGTGCCCGGAGGCAGTTTGATAATGCCCCCCCCCCCCCCCCCCCTACCACCACCACCACCACCTTTAAAAAAAAAGGGAAAACAAACATGGGGCCAAATGTAATAGGGTGAGAGTTTCAAAAAGTTAGAGATTTGGTAAGGTTTTGCAGTTTTTTTTTAAAGAGGCAATCATTTACACTGCAAGATCAACCTGGTTTTGCAGTGTAAATGATTGCCACTTTTAGAAAAAACCTGCAAAACCTTACCAAATCTCTCACTTTCTGAAACTCTCGCTCTATTACATTTGGCCCATGGTGTGTGTGTGAATACAGAGGTGTCACTAATAACAGTGACACCTGGTGTGGGAGAGACCTTGTGCGTGGCCTCACGGATTGGCGCCTTGTGGCTTTGCTGCCCAAACTCCGTTTCATCGCTCCGGGGACCCGGGGATGCGGGCTGGCCCCGGAGACAATTGTGAGTGCAGTGTCAGCTCCTACACAGTGACAGGAGCCGGGTGCTACACATAATGCAACACCTGGCTCCTGTCACTGAGGAGGAGTTGGCACTTTGGCACCCCCGTTGTGACACCACTGGTGAATGTGTGAAAGTGTGTGCATGTATGTATTAGTGATGAGCGGGTTTGGTTTTACTCGGTTTTACTCGGTTCTCAAAACGGCATCTTATTGGCTCACGGATGTCACGTGTTTTGGATAGCCCATAAGGTTCTGTTTTGAGAACCGAGTAAAACCGAGTAAAACCGAACCCGCTCATCACTAGTATGTATGTATGTAATAAGTGTATATATATATATATATACATATATATAGAGAGAGAGAAATAGATAGATACGACTTACAGAATTATATATATAGCGCTCTGAATTGGCAGGGCTCTAGCTACGCTGTGTGACAATAGCTGGTGAGTCATGGTCAGACTCACGAGATCCAGCAGCATGCAGAATTGCTGTTCACCGGCGGGCGGGTCCCATCTCACAGTCCAGCCGCAGCTGTGGGTTGCTTGCCGCAACGCAGGCTGAGTGGTACCAGACAGGAGCTATCCTGTCCCCTATTGCAGGTGTTAGCAGGACCCTGGGGCAGAGCTGATTAACTGCAGCAGCAGCTAGTACGCCGCAGAGTCCCATTGGAAAAGCAGCGTCACCTTGGAACCCGTTGTGAACCACACAGGTGCTGCTGTACATGCAGGTGCCCCTTCAGAGCTTGGAGCCCAGAGGCAGGCATCTCCATTGCCCCTGGGAGTTCCGCCCCTGGGCTGAGCCAAATGTGCTCTGTTGTGGCTCTGCCACCATTTGGCACCATCATAGGGAAATCAAGTGTTCCTACTACAACTTTGGGCTGACAAACATACAGAAAATGGTCTCCATTCATGGCCGGGGAAAATCCAGTTTTGATTACGGTAGACAAAGTAATGTCCCCAATCCTCGGCCTACCTCGTGGTTGAGATGTGTTACCTAAGCAGCATGAGCCAGGCTCCCACTCACACCTCCAGGAGCCATCAGAGTAGGACAGGTTCCAATTCAGCATGGCTTTACTCCATTCTCCACTTGCTTGCCAAGGTCCTTGTTACCTAGATCTTCCCCATTTCTAAGGCACTTGAGTGTTCTCACAGAGACAGACAAGTATTGGGACTGTAATCTCTCTCCATCTCTCTAGGGTATATTTACTAAGGCAGTGATTTTCAACCTTTTTTTACTCGCCGCACACCGAACAATGGGGGTAATTCTGAGTTGATCGCAGCAGCAAGTTTGTTAGCAATTGGGCAAAACCATGTGCACTGCAGGGGGGACAGATATAACATTTGCAGAGAGAGTTGGAGTTGGGTGGGTTATTTTGTTTCTGTCCAGGGTAAATACTAACTGCTTTTATTTTTAAACTGCAATTTAGATTTCAGTTTGAATACACCCCACCCAAATCTAACTCTCTCTGCAAATGTTATATCTGCCCCCCCTGCAGTGCACATGGTTTTGCCCAACTGCTAAAAAATGTCCTGCTGCGATCAACTTGGAATTACCCCCAATATTTTAAAATTGCCAAGGCACACCATCAGTTCCCCACAGGAAGAAACAATAAAAAACACAATGGCCCTTAAATTTTTTGGGTGTCGTTTTCTTTATAGGGTGACTGGGAACCCCGATTAGTGCTCCGTATCCCCTCGCTCCACTACCGCTGGGCTCAGCACATGTTACCGTTCCCAATTGTAGTCCACATGGATCGTAAAGTATGAAAAAGTTGAAAAAATGAAAAAAATTGTGATAAACTCATGTCGACCTTTTGTCATGTTGACTTAGAACATGTCCACCTAATGACCATGTCGACCTAGCAAACCTGTCACCCTAATGCATGTCGACCAACAGTGGTCGACCTAATGACTGTCGACCTAAGTGATGTAGACTAAATGACCGTATCCCATTCATACTTGGCTGGGCTGCAGCACAGAACATCAGTAAAATAATGTATCAGTGGCAAGTTTCTCCCAATTTATCAAGAGGAAAGATTGACATGAAACCCAGCAACGTCTCTGTAGTCAGTCCTCCAAGCCTGCAAGTCCTCCAAGCCCAGGGCGGGCTCCAGAGGGCAACTGTATAGAAGAAATGAAGGTGGCGTTTCAGTCTGAAATAATGACAGCTATTGCAGATACTGGGGGGAATTCAAATGTTTGAAAAGTCGGTTGGGTGTCTGTTTTTTCCCTGTCTATTAGATAGGAAAAAACAGACACCCAACTGACTTTTCATACAATTGAATATCCCCCTATAAGCCTAAAGG
This sequence comes from Pseudophryne corroboree, assembly GCF_028390025.1. Taxonomy (NCBI): domain Eukaryota; kingdom Metazoa; phylum Chordata; class Amphibia; order Anura; family Myobatrachidae; genus Pseudophryne; species Pseudophryne corroboree. Next base: position 62,040,858 of record NC_086450.1, on the reverse strand, counting down.
CCCGTACACACTGGTCGATATATCGGCCGTTCTCTTGAACGGCCGATATATCGCGGGACCATCGGCCAGTGTGTACGGCCGATACGTCTGTGAACTCCGTCGTTCACAGACGTATCGCGTCGGCCGCGCAGCACAGCCGACGGACAATATATCTACCGATATATTGGCGTGTCGCTGTGTGTGTACGGGGCGCCCGTACACATGCTGCGGCGGCCGGCGGTGATTGACAGCTGAACTGGGCGGGCGTGTGTATACGCCCGCCCAGTTCATGACGTCAGTCCCCGACGGATCGGGCAGTGTGTATGCTCAACACACTGCCCGATCCGTCCATAGATATATCTGCAGATCAATTGATCGGCAGATATATCTGTCAGTGTGTACCCACCTTAACATTGCCTCACTGTGCAGAAGGTTTTACTAACCGGGCTGTAGTATTTAGCTGCAAATTAACAGTTTGAGAACATACTGGTCTTCAGTCCGGGTGTGGTTCAATAAATCTACAGTAAAAAGATACAGTCAATAGGTGGACCCCATATGGTCTACGTGCAATAAGACAGTGACAAAAGGTCAACATGGATAAGATGGACAGAAGAAAAGGTCGACAAGTACAAAAGGTCGACATGAAAATGGTTAACACAAAAAAAGATGGATGCAAGTTTATTTGTTTTTTTTGGTGCCATTTTATGTTTAACCATATCTGAGCCAAATAAGTGTGTACCCTCGCGGGCTCGCTTAGCTTGCCACGCTTTGGGACAAGGTGTCTCACTCCGCTGCTGCTGCACTTGGCACAGTTTATCATTCCCAATCGTAGTCCACGTGAATGTTAAATTAGGAAAAAAGAAAAAGAAAATGTCGACCCTAAGCACTGTCAACATTGTACCCGTCGATGTTTTGACCCTGACGACCTTTTGCACGTCAACTATTTGGGGTCGACCTATTGACTAAATCTTTTTACTGTAGATCTATCAACCAGACACCCTTCATCCCTAGGGGGTACAGCTTCTCTTTGAGTAGGGACGTAGGGGGTAATTCTGAGTTGATCGCAGCAGGAATTTTTATTAGCAGTTGGGCAAAACCATGTGCACTGCAGGGGGGGCAGATGTAACATGTGCAGGGAGAGTTAGGCTTCGGTATGGTGACAGACAGGATCCCAAGCGTCTGTCACACGAGTCCAACCCTTCTGAATAATATTTAGCACTGAATATCTTAAACACATAGGGGGTTTTTAGGCCTAAGACCTAAATGGTCCTCCTCTACTTTTTCCCTCCCCCTCTTGGTAAGGGCAACTAGACCACCACCTTAGATCATATTTTCTTGGTGTTTTCACCAGACATCAGACTAAAAGTGATTTCAAGGTTTTCAACATGTACCTACTAGTTATTTTCTTGTAAGTGTTATTATTAAAATTGTGCAAAAAAGGTATAAAGGATAATGCACTGGATGCAGTCTCTTTTTATCTTTTTTAACACGCATGAAACCCAGCAACAAGAGCGTCTTCATATCTAATCCTTAATACAACAACAAGAACAAGACACCGTGTGTCCCATATTCAGATGTGATTGGAGGAACTATCGCTGGTGCTTAGATAGAAGCAGCAGTGATAGCATTAATATGGTGCAGGAGGCGTCATGCCTCCCTCTGCATTACTAATCAAAACTGCATCCTAGGACGCAGTATCAGAGCAACTGTAACACCGTCGGCCGGCTGCGTCACCCATGGGGTTGTGCAAGCAGGCCGCCGCAAGTCCTACACAGATTTCAGGAAATCTCCGTCTTCTGACGGAGATCCTAGCTTCTTCCATCTCCTGCAATGGCGGCGACGCCATCACCACCCCCTCTCCCCAAACAGCATCAGACTGTCAATTACTGACAGTCTGATGTCATAGTGCGACCATCATCGCAGACTCGTACTGAACATTATTATGCACTACTGCCCAGGATCATGCTTTTCAATAAAAAAAAACATTTGTCTATGTCTATTTCTGAGATGGTGATTGTGAAAGGAGGATTACTTGTACTGCTGCTGTCCTTGTTATATATGATTTTCCTATAGTGATGTCATAGGGACTGACCTTTACAACACGAGGAAGCGCACACGTACTTTGTTAAACAGACATCATTCCTGTTTGAATGCTGTTTGTGGTGTTCTTTTGGCATGGTTCCTAACTTAGCCACTACACATCCAATCTGTCATTGATAGTGGGGGTCACTCATCTATGGCCATGTAGCTCTATTGATCCAAGGGCGGTGGAGAGCAGCCATGGATCCTTACACTGAGGGGGCATAGCCAAACCCAGAGTGGCGTGACTACGCACCCTAAAAACTACAAAAATAAATATTTTTCTGGCGGCCCCATAGGGGGACATTTGTCCCACCTCAGCAGCACTGCAAATGTCCCCCTCAACAGTTGACCCAGCTTGGGCTTTCCCACCAGGCCCCTCCAACGAGCCCAGGCCCAGGTAATTAGTACCCCCCATTCCTCTTCACCCCTGATTTGGCCACAATGTTTTGTAGCCATTTATACTATGTAGTACAGTGGAGAGATTAAAGAACACCTGTTTTCACAAAGTGGACACAACATTTTTGCGTTCACCCAATATTCTAGCTAATGAAGCCATCTGATTCACTAGGAATTCATAGACTGTATTCTCATTCATAGTGTCCCAGTCCACAGCATGGCTGCCCCCATAAAGTACCTCAGTGATGTTACTTGGACCTTCCTAGTGACTTGATATACTACAGTGACAAATATAGGTTCAGCACACAAAACAGCTGCCTTTATTTTGTGTAGGTGAGTGGACAAATGAATTACATGGGGGTCCTTAAAATATCATACTTGTCATGTACTTATACACATTTACACTGTATAGCGATGCAAGTTTCTCATGTGGATGGACTCCACTATGTGCACTGCTCTGGAGAAGCTTCCCCTTCCCCTCTAATGACTGGCCACTCCTCTTTGGTGATTGGAAACACCCCCTGGGCCCATCTTTGTGGGATAAAAAAAAAAAATACAGGGCACTCGCGAACTGTTCAGATTACTAATTTAACAAATTCTTACAAAAAAAAAAAAACTCCAGGGATTCAATGTAATTATAAAACATTACTTTTATTATAAGCTCCTATAATAGTTGTAGCCAGCGCAATATGGGATAACACAAAGAGCAATAGTGAATAAGTTTAACAGTGAAAAAAATGTAAAAAGCTGTTTTCTCTCAGTAGTATTAATATCACCTTTACACTTTTGTGGACTCCCAAGGTGGCCCTCCATGCTTTAGTCTTACAGTAAAGGGTCCATCCTATATCTGTATGTGCTGAAATGCTGTTGTGGGTCTGAGGTGGGTAATAAAGTGATTTATCTCCAGACGTCACAACTCTCAAACATACCTCCAGGCGTCACAACTCCCAAATATACCTCCAGATGTCACAACTCTCAAATATACCTCCAGGTGTCACAACTCCCAAATCTACCTCCAGGAGTCACAACTCCCAAATCTACCTCCAGGAGTCACAACTCCCAAATCTACCTCCAGGAATTACAACTCCCAAATCTACCTCCAGGTATCACAACTCCCAAATCTACCTCCAAGCGTCACAACTCCCAAATCTACCTCCAGCAGTCACAACTCCCAAATATACTTCCAGGCGTCACAATTTCCAAATATACCTCCAGGTGTCACAACTCCCAAGTCTACCACAAGGAGTCACAACTCCCAAATATACATCCAGGCGTCACAACTCCCAAATATACTTCCAGGTGTCACAACTCCCAAATCTACCTCCAGGAGCCGCAACTCCCAAATATACCCCCAGGCGTCACAACTCCCTAATATACCTTCAGGCGTCACAACTTTCAAATATACCTCCAGACGTCACAACTCTAAAATATGCCTCCAGAGTCACAACTCCCAAATATACCTCCAGACGTCAAAATTTCAAATATACCTCCAGGAGTCACAATTCCCAAATCTACCTCCAGGAGTCACAACTCCCAAATATACCTCCAGACGTCACAACTCTCAAACATACCTCCAGGCGTCACAACTCCCAAATATACCTCCTGACGTCACAACTCTCAAATATACCTCCAGGAGTCACAATTGCCAAATATACCTCCAGCCACTGCAACTCCTAATACCTCTGGTCATGGAGGGCAGAAAAATGATATACAATTATCTATGAGAGAATTATATGGACAACAATACAGATATTTTTTATCGTTTTAATTTGGTGATTTGGGAATGTTTTATTTAAAATGTTAGTGATCAAATGATTTATAAAGCAACATGTATTGTGTGTGTTTGGCTTTCTGTACAGATCTGTATAAGATGCATTTTATTAATACCCTGTTGCATGTAAGGATTCCAGTGTTTCCAGGTTGCCAAAGATTCTCCAAATCCTAATAAATCAACACACAAATAAGGCTAGACAAGACAAGAACTTATGCACTGAAAGTGCAGACCATGACATCTTATACGTGTGATACACTTCCTTATGTAGCCAGCTACATCTTCTCAGATTGTGGGCCAGCTGGAGATAAACACATGGAAGTCCTGCCATCATTCACCACCATGCACCCTTATCACACTATGGATCTCACCATGCTTCCCTACCATTCTCCTTCTTGAACAGTTGACAGTCAATAGCTGACACAGTTTACCACTTTGGAAATTGCAATCTGATTGGGTTTTGTCCTGATGGTATCACACTCTGCAATGGGTAGACAATTATTTTGGCCAATTTGATATAGAAAAAGAAATAGATTCTACCTGGCTGCCCAAATTTGTACATTTGAGCAACCTATGGTAAAGGACTTATGGGTGGGTATTCAGTGACATGGGAATTGTTCAGTATTAGAATATAAAGGACAGTCATCAGAGTAACATTGTTTTGCTCAAATTGTTCTAGGAATATAAATGAGTAAATTAACTGTGTGTTGTTCTTGTTCTGTTAAGGCCATAATATTTTTTATGTATACAACACTAAAAACATTTTTTTTTGCGTATTAGGCTCAGGAAGTGGAATATCGTAGATGGTGTTTGGAACAGGCAGAGGCTACCCTCTATGCCATTCAGGGGCAGGTACCTTATAAAATGCAGAGGTTTTCCTATCTGCCTGTGGGTCAGGGCAGTCTGATCTGTTTGCTCTGATGCAGCTTGGAGATTACTGCTGCGCACCCGGAACACAGCAGTCAGTTTCCTGTATCTGCCAACCCCCAAACTCCCATTGGCTAGTTACACAAGAGTGTGGGAGGGCGGGCAGATACAGGAAGGAGACACTGACTGCTGTGTCCCAGATGGAGCGGCTGACATAAAAAGTGGACAGGCAGACACTCGCAGATTTTCAAAACCAGATTAAAGTTATATATTGCCAATTAGTTATTACCAATTAAAGTTACAATTTAATAATTAAAGATATATCTTATCTACCCCCCTAGTTGGGAGCCAATTAACCTACCAGTGGATTTTTGGATTGTAGGAGTAAATCCACGCAAGCAAGGGGAGAATATCCAGAATCCACACAGTTAGAGTCATGGTGGGTATTGAACACGGGACCTCAGTGCTGTGAGGCAGTATTGCTAACCATTACACCATCCGTACATGAACTGATCAACAACCTTTTACAGTTAGGCTTATGGGAGAAATAACTGGTCATCCTGAAGAAGGTGACATACAGTAGGTTTAAGAAATTTAGGACAATAAAATTCCACAACCGGTTAAAAATCCCACTAAAGGTTCAGTTTAAAACAAACAGTAGCTCTGTTCTAGATCAGTAAGAGGTCAAAACATCTAGAGCCTGTTCAAGTTCATCGCCAAAGTCATATGAAACTGACCCTGGTTTTCCATGTAGATCCTCAGCAGCGTTCACCACTATGAATGGATTTCATGTTTGTTTTCACGCTCGCTGCTCTCTAGACCTTATTATTATTTATAAATAACTCAAATAGACTGTGAGAAAATGAAAAGAAACACATCTAGTGTCAGGTGCCGGAGACAGGATGTTTTTAGGGGGATTGTTCCTGTTTCTGGTAAACATAGGGGAAGCTTTTGTATGGCAGATGTAGGAAAGGGGAGGGGAAAATACGTTCTTTTATTGTTTGAACACCTGCTCTGCTTCTGATTCAAGAGAGGCAACCCCAAGTTCCATTCACAGCATTTAGACCTGAACAGGGAAGTATTGAAGTTACTGGATTAAAAACTTCAGACTTGAGAAAGCTTTACTTATTCTTTAATTATTCTCTGATAACATGAGAGAAACAAGACAATAGCCCCCTCTCTGGAATAGCTTCCTGCAGGGTTCCTGTGCGTACAACATCCACGCACAATGCCATACCAGGCACGGAATCCAGCCCTCTTACTTACTTAGATTTATATATATCATTTTTTTTATTGGAAAACAGGATACTTGGCAAACAAAGAATATAAAGCACACATGTTACAAATCCGTCCAAATAAACAAATCCTTATATCAACATTTCGTGCAGATGATAAATAAAATTATAATATATAGTATTATTTTAAGAACAGAAATGGAATGAAGAATTCTAAATATTTTAGCACAGATTCTTTAAATTCAAAAGTGTTTATTTGTTGTGGGGATTTTTTTAATATTCATTTTCCTTTAAGAATTTTAAGCCGTATTAATGGAAAAGACATATTAAACACCATATCGGTTTTATGGCCAGAAGGGATCAGATATGAAGATTTAATTTCCGAAACCTTAAAATTACACACTTGTAAACCTTTCTTTATTGCGGATTTCACCTAGATAGTGTTGCCAAGAATGTCTGTTTATTAAAAATCTGATGGAAGAATCAGCCCCAGGTTCCCGAATGAGGTTCTTTGCCAATCTCTCTCTGTCTGTCTGTCTCTCTATCTCCCTCTCTCTCTCTCTCTCTCTCTCTCTCTCTCTCTCTCTATCTCTCTGTAGAAGAAGCAATTTACGTCCTATGCTAATCCAGACCCAAACATTGTCTGCATTCCTCTTTGTAAGCTTCCACACTAATTTACCCCTGACTATAATTATATTCTGATTTTCTCCCACCCAAATGGATGAATCTGATCTTGGACGAGACCTGCATTCATTAATGTGCTCAAAGTGTAGGCAGGCATTCATGCTACAGACAAATAGAAGACATCTGTCGGGGGGTCTATACGGTGAACTTGAGCCAGTTGTACGGGTAGAAAACAGCTGTAATACTTTGTAGAATCCTAGGGATGCAAGAGCAAATGGACAGCCTATGTTAGAGACAGTGGGCCTGATTCTGATTTGAACGCCAGGTGGAAATGCAGACGGACCTCACAGGTATCGACATACTGTGCATGTGCTGTAAAAAGAAATTGGAACTGCTGTTTGAAATAAACATAAAAGGCCCATTCTCATATGTGATCACTTGGGTTTTATGATGACTTAAAGCAGTTTTGAAACCTCAGCTTTGGTGGCGTCAGAGCAATCATGATGATCTATGCCCCACTCTTTTCAGATGAAAACCCCAACAGCTCGCTAAACACTGGTTGACAATTTCACACATTAGGTACATTAATAAGGCTATGCTAATACTTAGCAGGAAGCAAAGGCTCAATATTCATAGTCACCAAAGAGAAAATCAAGGAAATGCATTGTTGGGAATAGGAAACTTGGACTAGACTCAAAAACAGATGAATCAGTCAGAGCGGCCAGCTGGTGGATATGAATTGAATGCACTCCTTCTCTGCTATACTGGTGTGGCTGGCCGTCCTGAATAATGCCCTGAATATTGCTCTTACTTACATGGCAGCTACTACCTCCATGCATTGGGACTTCTTGCAAGTGCGGGCATGAAGGTAGCATGTTTCAAAGAAGTTTGTGCAGCTCCACAGGACCCAAAACATAGCATTATCACAATATGTAAGTTGCTAACTGAATACTTCTGTGATCCATTTACATGAGATTAAGGGAAAGGGATCTTGGGGGAATAGGGGAAGGAAAGTAATGGCCAAAAATGCTACAGTGCACATTAGCCAGCTTTACTAGCCGCTCTGTAGTGGAGATGCTTTTCAAGGTTCATGTCTGTATATTGCAGATTTCCTAGGTAGATATGTAAACTGTAAATGGGGTAGTGGTGGTGGGGGGTCCAATAGCTGCTTAAGTTGTGGTTCAGAGTTGGGCTCCCCACTCCATCTGAGTTTCCTCCATTCAATGTCAAGCTAAGCAGCAGAGATTTTTGGGAAGAGCTGTCCCAAATCAGAAATATGTCTACTCAACCTTCCCAATACCTCAATATAGAAGTTATTTGCTCAAACCTCCAAACACTGCAGTGCATTAGGTAATTACTCTACACTGGAGGCCCCCCTCTCCCCAGGTATAAAGGAGTGTATGGCTAGGACAAACGGTGTTCAAGAATATGGGTGATATCTAATTGTCAAGGGCATATTGACAAGTTTATGGATTAACAATATCATTGTCTACCAAGTAGACTTTCCATTCTGTGACTCTTACCTTAGGTTCCATTCAAGACAATGTGATATATATATATATATATATATATATATATATAATTACTTAATTACTTGCTTTTAATTCCTCTATAAAGAAAGATTAAACAATAAAAAAGATGAATCCATTTTTTACGATATCAACACAGTAAGTAGAATCTAGTAACTCAGAGACTTTCCGGTTTTAAATAGTCATTTCATTTTGTCCAAGAGGCCATTGATGTAAAAGAAGAAACAACTCAGCAGATATGTGTGGAGAGGGGTGGTCTTCAGTATGCCGGTTGTCGGCATACCATACTACACCCGTGGAGAGTTCTGCACTGTTTTCGAACTGAACACAGAGAAGTGTCGCACAAGCGCATGTCACATGGCAACCAATGCAGAGGCTGATCCAAACACAGCCACTGTATATTTCTGCATACCTATCCATGTATAGACTATCAACACATAGGCATGATGGGCAACTTAGTGGTTTGTATGGGCCCTACGTGTGGCCCTAGACTTTGAAAAGAATCACATTACAGTTAGAGAATTGGAGTCGCCCCACAGGGCACCATGATGGTTGCCATGTGATGTTAGAGGCACCATGATGGCTGCCATGTGATGTTAGAGACACCATGAGGGCTGTAATGTGAAATTAGAGGCACTTTGATGGCTGCCAAATTATATTAAAGGCACTATGGTGGTGGCCATGTGATATTAGAGGTACCATGGTGTCTGCCATGTGATATTAGAGGCACCATGATGGCTACCAAAATGCATTTACATGCATATGTTCAGTTGGACACATCTTAAGGCAAATCCATCATTTTAGCAGCATAAATTGCATTGATATAGTGCAGAGATGCAGCATGATAGTGTTAGTAGTAAATATTGAAGTCACATCACCCTATTTGTACACAATCTCCTATATAATTGCCCAGATCTGTCACTCTGTGACTGTGTGGATAATGCTGGGCGTGGCTAGGAGCTCTCATTGGGTTAGCAGCAGGTCTATCACACCCAGTCCACAGCTGATTGGGCGAGAAACACCCTCCCACACAGGTTACATCCAATGGGAGGCTCTGCCCTATGGCTGCTGAGTGTTCTCAGAGCAGGATTAACAATGGGGCTGATGGAGCTGCAGCTCCAGGTCCACAGCCCAAAATAGGCCCACTGCATCTGCAGCAACATACCCTCCAACAATTTACACATAAAAATTGCCGCAAATTCGAAAAGGGGCGTGGCCACGGGTAAAGTGACGTGGCCACGCCACTTTTCCTATTCTTTCAATGGAAGTTTGGAGAGCCAAAAATCGGAACAGACCATAAAAAAAACGTACTGTACCTGCCAAAAAGGTACAGCTCGAGGGTATGCCGCTGCATCTGCAGCAAGTCTCTGCGCTGTAGATAGGGAAGACAAAAATCCTTTTACTGCAGCGTCCTATGGGGGTCATTCCGACCCGTTCGCATGCTGCAGTTTTTTGCAGCCGTGCAAATTCGTCTTAAAAGCGCATGCGTGCGGGCTGCAATGCGCAGGCGCATCGCTGCCCTGCAATGACGAAGAAAACAAAGAAAGCATTTGAGCGGCGAACGCAAGAAGAATGACAGGAAGAGGCCGGCTGGGGGTGTCAACTCACAGTTTTGAAGGAGTGTCCAGCCAAACGTAGGCATGCCCGGCCGTTTCCAGAGAGGGATCCTGACGTCACCTCCAGGCCTGATTGTCGCAGCGGGTGAGTAAGTCCTGAGCTGTGCAGAGACTGCACAAACTTTTGTTCTGCACAAGCGATCGCTCCCCTGTACAGCGTTTACCCCCTCCCCTGTAGGCGACGATTACCTGGTCGCAGCAGTGCAACAATCCGCCTGCGTGCGACCAGGTCGGAATGAGGGTCTATGTCCTGCCTGCCCCCTTCGGCAGCAAAAATCCCCACTCCCTAGCCCCGGCGAAGGTGGAACAAAAGCTTCTGTGGCCAACAGCATAGATGTGTCTGAAAGCTGCGCAGCGAAAGGCTTTCATAGCCCTCCCTGCGCCGCATACTTTGTGAGCCCCGGAGCCTCCTCTGCACGTGATATCACAGAAGTGCCTCCCCGCCACAGCCGCGCCCAAATCCCCAGAGGCCCTGACTCCGCAACACAGCACCTGGGCTGCCGGCCTGGAAGCCCCGAGATAGCTAATGTAACAGAGTGCACAGCACTCTGACCTTTTACATTGATTCAGCGAGTCAGTCACTTCTGCCAGCCTGTTACTATTGTTAGCGCCGGTGTCCCAACGCGCCGCATTACAGGGAAATATACGCACTAAATAAACTACAGCTCCCAGCAGCCCTTAGCGCCCAAGCATTCCGGCGCTAAGGGCCCTGGGAGCTGTAGTTTATTGAGTGCATCTTCTTCCCTGTAATGCGGCGCATTGGGACACCGGCGCTAACAATAGTGACTGGCTGCTTGGCTGCTGTGCGAGTCTCCGGGAGAGCCACTGCCAAAGGGAGGACAGCCTTAACCATCGCACGCCCTTTGTACGTGCAATATTTAACCACTCACACAATTATGATTGGAGGTAATACTCCATATAATACAAATATTGCACGCCACAAGGGATTGCAAGGGTTAAGCGGGCGTAGCCCCTTACGACGGTGTGAAGAGCGCCCGTAGGTCGTGATGAATCACGCAATTAGATATAATGATTTACAAAAAAGGGAGAAGAAGAAGAAGACTCTTTTATCTGCTAGGCGACCTCTCATCAGTGATCCCAGAGGGAAAATTGTAAAAAATGCCACGCTGTATATGCCCAATACCGTCCAATCTTGGAAGCTACGCAGTGTTGGCAGTGGTCGGATAAAAATAAATTAACAGCAGGTTCTATGTCCTAATGACCATTTTAAGTATACCAAAAGATATTCCGAAAGGGAGTTTAATCATTCGTGGGACTAGCAGAGGGGGGAAAAGTGGGACTAGCAGAGGGGGGAAAAGTGGGACTATCAGAGGGAGGGGGAGAAGTGGGACTATCAAAGGGAGGAGGGTGGGAGAAGTGAGACAAGCGGAGGGGAAAAAGTGGAACTATCAGAGGGGAAAAAGAGGGGCTACATACATCATACATACCCCCAGCCAGTTGGCCTGCCTCAGGACAGGGCCTGCACTTGACTCCTCGATGCAGCTGCACGCTGGTGGTGGGTGGTGGTGGGTGAGTGACCACTCCGCTCCTGAAAAAGGCGCCTGATAGGAATGGGCGTTCCGGAACCAGTGGCGGAGACCTCTGTCACCCCTGCTTAGCCTGAGCTGCAGCCCTCACTACGCATGTCAGGACACTAGGGAGAGGAGGAGTCAGCAGGCCAGGGCCGGGCGCAAAGGAACTCTGCAGTGGTACACAGAGACGCTTGGCCCTGTTGCGGTCGCCGGTCTGTGCTGGCGGGCGGGTGTGTGGGCGGCAGCTCAGGCTATGACAGAGAGCTTCGCCATTGGTTCCGTAACGCCACTCGGAATGGTGCAAATATAGCCCTGGCGGTGCTCATTAGCAAACGGTTCACAGAACCATACCTAACATTAGATATCGGTTCTTCGGAACCGGTGCGAACCAACTAAGGGGGTCATTCCGACCCGATCGCACGCTGCCATTTTTCACAGCGCAGCGATCAGATCACTACTGCGTATGCACCGCAATGTGCAGGCACGTCATATGGGTACAAAACGGATCGTTGGTTTTACGAAGAATCCATTCCTACAGCCGATTGCAAAGAGATTGACAGGAAGAGAGCGTTTATGGGTGTCAACTGACCATTTTCTGGGTGTGTATGGAAAAATGCAGGCGTGTCCAAGCGTTTGCAGGACAGGTGTGTGACGTCAATTCCGGTCCCGGACAGGCTGATGTGATCGCAAGGGCTGAGTAAATTCTGAGCTACTCAGAAACTGCACAAACTATTTTTGTACCGCTCGGCTGCACATGCGATCGCTCCCTTGCACAGCAAATATACACTCCCCAGTGGGCGGCGACTATGCATTTGCATGGCTGCAAAAAGTAGCTAGCAAGCTATCAACTCTGAATGACCCCCTAAATTCCACCACTGAGTGTTGGGCTTGGTCAGTACTTGGATGGGAGACCTCCTGGGAATACCAAGTGTTGTAGAGAATTAAGGAATCAGATTACTCTGCCTAACACTGACAGCAGATTCGCCACCTATCTTCTTTCATACTAACAGACACCCAAATGTATGGTTTCCTTTCCATTGGTTAACAAGATAACACCCCTAAACGATTACAAGTAGAAGGGTACTCGTGTGATAATCATTACTAAGAATCACTGGGTGGAGTCGGGCATTCAAAAGAGTTTTCTAAATACTCACGTGAGCCCATCATTGGCCCTTGTAGGTCCCAACATAGCCGAAAATATACGTCTCTGTGGATCCTAGTGATCATGTGAATATGGTAATACCCTAGATAGGTCTATCTATGTGATCCTGTACATATCCAGGGACCACAGTTTGTTTCCTTTTAATTTTTCATTGTTTGTCTTAGTGGATACATCTACACCTTTTAAAAGAATTATCAAGTAAAAGCTATGTTTTAACCTTTGCAAATCTTACTATCTGTTAATTTCTAAGAGTGCACCCAACAAAGAGTCTTTCTTCTTCTCCCTTTTTTGTAACTCGCTTGTATACTGACTCTAGGTACACTTCCTATTCGACCACATAAGGGAACTACCCCATTTACTGTCCATTTTGGTTTTCTCATCTTTGACTGGTGCAGAATCACATACCTTTTTTCAAAAGCATTATGTCATGGTCCGGTGGGGGTATGTGCAGGGGAGCCGGCTCTTACCTGTCCCTCTGGAGGGGTCCAGCTGGAAGAGGTGCGGGCTGCTGGCGCTGGGCGGGGTGCGCCGGGAGGTCGTTCAGGGGCACTGGACGGCGGCTCTGCGGACTGACAGCGTGTTACTCCGGTGGGGTGAGCGGTGCTGCTCTTGAGCCAGGGCTGCAGTGATCAGGCTGGGCTGTGTTCCCGGCGCTGGGTTCCGGCGGCGTCATCTTGGATGTGGGCAAAAAGCCTGTCTTGCCCACACTTCGCCTATTTATCACATTCCTGTGACCAATTAACCTTGAGCAGCTGCTATAAGATAGGAAGGCCTGGCGGAGGGAATTTGCCAGTGCAACGTCTTTCACAGTATCTGTGAAGTCAGTTCTCTGTGCTCCCACAGCATCTCCAGAGTCATGTTCCTGTTAGCCGCAAACTACCCGAGCCTCTTGTTACAGTTCTACGCACTCTGCCGACTCAGTCCCCATGACCTACCTGGCTACCCGATTCCGGACATCGCAGTAACCAGCCTTCGGGATTTCTCCACTAAGCTCTGGGTCACGGTACCGGTATCTCCAGCCACCCGCTAAACCTTCAGTTTTGTGTCTCTATAAAACTGTCTTTGGTGAACCTGTTAAACTTAAAGTAATAAATGCGCAAGACCTTCATCTGTCCTGTTCGTTTGTTATTTAGAGATACAGGTGCTCAAGTGTCATCTTCCCCAGAACCGGATCCACAAGATTCCTCAGACGTGACACATTAGATAAAATGATTGACCAAGGTACAACATAACACTAGTAACAAGCCAAAAGCCAATTTTTTATGACAAGACAAAATACAGTAGGTAACAGAAGGCAGGTATGGATAGCGAAAACGTAAAAGAGGCATACTGTAATACCTCAAAACTCGATTACAGAATGAAGAGCAAATGAACCAGAAGCATAAAGCAGGATATTGTGCACATAGGCTAGGATGCACAAATTGATGGGGAACTTACAGGAGGAAGGAGGGCCCTGCTTGTGAGTGATTACAGTCTGAAGGGGAAGGGATGCAGTTGAGGCTCCCAAATGGAGACATAAGGGCAAATTTACTAAGGTGGAACTTTTTAGAACTGGTGATAGCAACCAATCAGATTCTACTTAACATTTATGTAGCTGCTTCTAGAAGATAATAGATAGAATCTGGTTGCTATGAGCTACATCACCAGTTCCCAAAAAACTCCCGGCTTAGTAAATTTACCCCATAGAGAGGGTGGACATGGGAGAAGAGACAAACAGAGCTGATCTCAATGGAGGAGCATGAGAGAGTGTTAAGAGAGTGGGAATTGCTCACTGAATTAATATCTTCTAAACATTTCTGTAAAAATGGGACGTAGTCGAAAAATGACTTTGGCCTTAAAAATTAATCTGATCTAATATTGATTGTAAATTTTTGAATATTTATTATATTCATAGGGAAAAGTTTTGAGAGATTTCTAAAACTGAAAACTCTATGATACTGGTAAAACATAGGGCCAGGTGAACAATGGGGGAGCTGGGACTACAGCGCCATGCCTCCACATCAATATAGGCCAATCATCATATGGAGCATGATGATGGCCAGCCATCCAGCTGGCCCCAAGTTCGGCCATAAATCACAAGAATTAAAATTGGAATTTTGGTTTCCTCACAAAATGACGCAAATTTTCTACTTTTATGTATATAGGGAGACATTGGGGCTAATAGAGTGGAAGATGTACACGCCCACATGGCACTGGCCACACCCACACAGCACTGGTCACACCAACATGGAACTGGCCACACCCACGCAACACTAGTCTGGTCCTAGCTACCCAGCTACTTCTCACAACAGGCCCTTGAACATTGTCAGTCCCAGTCCCATGTGGTCCCCGTCACCCAGTCCTTGCATAGCAAACTGTGCTGTAACCAGTGGCGGCACTTACCCATTTTACACCCAGTGCAAAAAGTGTAGTCTATACGAGTTTTGCTTAAAAGGGGGTGTGGCTTCGTGTGATAGGTCGTAGCTTCATAGAATGAGTATGTCACTTTATGAGAGGAGTGTGGCTTTGTGATAGGGGCGTGGCTAAATGTCCCGACCCCCGTTTCAGTCGCTCCAGGGGTCCGGGTGCCTTGTCTGCAGAGCCCGCTTATACATAGTGACAGGAGTCGGGTGCTGCATGTAATGTTACGGTGCAGCACCCGGCTCCTGTCACCTAGCAGGAGCCAACACTTTGGTGTCACCCCCAGCAAGGTGACACCCAGGTGCGGTGCGCACCCCCGTTGTGATGCCATTGGCTGTAACTGTGCTGGAGGTAGCAGTTATGGAGTCATACATTGCTGGACATTCCTTGTTTTGTTTCTAGAAAGCCTACTGTTATGACTCTCAGCATGGGATTACTCCCTAAATACATATTTATCTCCTTATCTTTCCAAGACCAGGACATGTTTTGTTTAAAAGGTTATTCTCCCTGTTACCTCTTCCTGACATATCATTTTTTTCCCTCGCTGTCCCTCTTCTGCGGATACCAAACGTGACTTGCCTGTGATTCTTAGCAGGGTGATGTAGGGTCAACAACCAGTGAGTATTAAGGCACATGGCATGTTTTAACCAAAAGTCAAATGTTGGCTTTCAGGAGTTGAGTGAGAGGGACCACTTTGGCTTTAACCCTGCTCTAACTGGTTGTTCATAATCTAGGTCAGGATCTTACTCTCATGAAAGCTATTTGTGTGTTCAGCGTTTGTCAGATGTAAATCAACAGAGAAATTTGGAGTTTGATGAGTGGGTTACAGATTGGGGCCATTTTGCTCTAAATAATAAAAAAAAAAGTTATTTTGTTTTTGTTACCTTTAGAGAGTTCATCATTCTACATTCTTCGCAGTCACCCCCACCACTTTAAACTTTCCTGACCTTTTAAATGGTGCGCAGCCCCTCCAAAACGACCCTTACAGTCAGGGATAGAATAACATGACTGATAAAAATCAGTTTTAGTTTGGATAACAATTTGATGATATAATTTGTAAGAACCAATGAATGCCTGGGACCAGGAGGGCCGAGGATTCTGCTACAGAAATCACTGGGGTAGTTTACTAGAAACACATTTCTATCTGACTTTATGAACATAAACATCAGCAGAACAGTCTCCACTCTGATTAATTTCTGCGTCCAATGAGGGTCATTCCGAGTTGTTCGCTCGCTACGGATTTTCGCAGCGCAGCGAGCATGGCAGAACGGGGCGAATCTGCGCATGCGTATGCACTGCAATGCACAGGCGCGTCGTATGAGTACACAGTGGTTTCGTTACCCAGCGATGCCTTCTACGACTATTCCATTCGCACGGGCGTTGGCAAGGAAGAAGGCGTTTCTGGGTGTCAACTGACCGTTTTCCGGGAGTGGATGGAGAAACGCAGGTGTGCCCAGGCGTTGGCAGGGCGGGTGTCTGACGTCAATTCCGGACACGAACAGGCTGAAGTGATCGCAGCGGCTGAGTAAGTCCAGACCTACTCAGAAGCTGCACAAAATGTTTTTTGCAGAGTTCGCCTGCAAATCCGTTCGTACACTTGCGAAGTGAAAATACACTCCCCCGTGGGCGGCGACTATGCGTTTGCACGGCTGCTAAAAGTAGCTAGCGAGCGATCAACTCGGATTGAGGGCCAATGTTCCAGGACTGAGACGTCAGCGTCCATAGATGCTGAAATACTGATTGCTGCGTCCTTTGGGCCTGATTCAGAGATAGAAGCAGTTTGTGCAGCAGCTGCATCTTTGGACGCAGCAACAATGCGGAAATATGCTAATGAAGCAGGAGTCGTCTTGTGTTAAGACGCTTCCTGCATGCTTGTGTGGTCTGCTGCTGCGTCCAATGATGCAGCATTGGATCACTTGTGGGAACATCAGTCATCTGAGTTACATGCTTACCTTTATAATAAGATGATCTCATGCCCACTCTTTACTCTGCAGACACTTATTCTAACATTAGAGCAATACATCATACATTTTGTCACCTAATCCCGATTGAGCATTGCTGCTGCTGCCTTGGAAGATGGAGACCCTGGCCATTTTGGGAAACGGAGACCATCGCCACCACAAAATGGCTGCAGACCTGACGTCTGCAGCCTTACTACATCTGACATCGGTACATTGCGTCCTTTCCCTATTTACAACTAGCCCTGAATCAGGACCTTTATAATTTGTTTACCTTTTTTTCCCTGCGTTTTTATTTTATTGACATCTAATTTTTTACCATTTTAGTAGACTTCTCCTAACATTCAATATACATTATTTTACTACCTCCTCTGTTATTTAAACAACAGTTTTACTTGATTTCTGTAGTTTTAACACAACTAACGTGACTCATTACAACTGTCCATCATCATCAATTCTCCTCACATCCCCTATATATACTTTTCAGACCTCATTGCACTATTACTTGCCTGAGGAAGCAGTGATCTGCGAAACGCGTTACACCTAAATTGTGAGGTTATTTTATCCCCATTTACTTCGCCAATTTAATATTTTTGCAATTATTTTTATTATCTATAATAACTTTTATGTCTTTGTTGTTAATTTCATGTTTTAGAGAGCAATTCAATGTTTTTTTTTAAATTACATAAAACTTAATTGCATCTAATAAATAATATTTTTTTTGGCAATTGATAAAATATTTTTTTAATAAGGGAGGACTTTATAGCATTCACAGTTCACAATTTTCTTCCTACAATCGAGAGGTTGTCTCTACAATTCATAAAAAAAGACACAGAAGGACATCGGGATTCCAAACTAAAGTTCAAAGGGTGAGTATAGCCCAATAAATCCTTATCTGGTGGGTCCATCCTTTATAACAGTGAGCAAAGTGTTTATCTCCCATTGTATTCCATTTATATAGGCCTACAACAGCTGGAATTCCAGGAGACAACGTTGCAAACCGCGACCACCAGCGGGTATCAGTGCAATTTGTATCCAAGGCACAATTCTCTACACCAAATGGTGAGCATACCACTTGTTGGCTGATTGTTTCACTTATATTACACGGTGTACACTATGGGGGTTATTCAGGTTTGTCAGCAAACCCAAAAAGTTAGTAATTGGACAAAACCATGTTATACTTCAGGAGGGGCAAATGTAACATGTGCAGAGAGAGCTAGATTTTGGTGGGTTATATTGTTTCTGTGCAGGGTAAATACTGGCTGCTTAATTTTTACACTGCAATTTAGATTTCAGGTTGAACACACTCCACCCAAATCTAACTCTCTCTGCACATGTTACATCTGCTCCACCTGCAGTGCAACATGGTTTTGCCCAATTGCTAACTTTTTTGGTTTGCTAACAATATATACCAATATATATATACCAATATACATATCTTTTATCTTACGGGGGTATATTTACTAAAAGTCGATTTGGGTCGATGTTGATGGATTTTTGATCGATTTTATGTTTTTATGTTTCAGGGTCTAAATCACAAATTTACTAACAGATGATTTTTTAAATTGTTTAAAAACAAATGTCAAAAATAATCTGTTAGTAAAGATGTGATTTAGACCCCGAAACACAAAATTGATCAAAAATCAACCCAACATCAACAAAAAAATTGATCAACATCAGCCCAAATCATCTTTTAGTATATATACCCCTCGGCACCCATAAAACACTCTACAGATAACTTGAACAAGTTGCGCGCACGCAACGAAACGCGTTGGTAAGATCTGCTGTTCGTGCTCACTCTCAACTTTTCACTTCATTGGAAGATCGACACCTGGACCAAGTCCCCATTGTTGCATGAATCTGGATCCCGTCTAAGGAGAGAATCCTCTACACCACCAACCAAGGGAAAGCACTTTGCGGATGCCTACCGTTTAAAACGCCTTGAGAATCGCTGGTGGTAACTATTGCACACGGTTGTTTCCTTACGGGCGTATTGGGATCAAGGGGACTGTTTATTGGAACAGGTTTATTGAACTTCCTATAACCTATTTCCATTTTGGAACTGAGAGGAGAATGGCTCACTTTATATATCTATTTTTTTAAAAACAACAAAAAACTTTTCAATGTGTACTTTATACATTTTTATATATATTGCTCACTATTCTTTTTATTAAAATGTGTTGATGTTCTGACTTACCTCTCTCGTTCGTTAAGCGCTACTATTTTCTTGTGTATTTGATATTATTGGGGTCTGACCAACCCCTTGTGTTTAGCTGCAGTGTTGAACCTCCCCTTCCAGCGCCAGGAGTTAATTACCCTTGGGTAGTTTCTCTACTGCGATTTCATGCGGGGCATTGCACAAGTGTATGGAGGGGGGGGGGGGGGGGGCATGACTGTTTAATTTACAGATCACTCAGCTAAAAAAGAGACAACGGACCATGTTTATGAAACTATAGATTGTAAGCTTGCGAGCAGGGCCTTCCTACCTCTGTCTGTCTGTTTTTACCCAGTTTTGTTCTATTACTGTTCTAATTGTAAAGCGCAACGGAATATGCTGCGCTATATAAGAAACTGTTAATAAATAAATAAATAAATAAACAGAAAAAATTACGTTATCACAGCATAATTTTTTCTTTACTTTTAACTGTATATTTATAATTCTAAAAAAACAACATGCACCTAATGACATCAATAAAGCTGATGGTACTGACTGTTATATTATATGTACAAATGTAGATTATCATTTAAACCCACAACTCACCTGCGGTAAAATGCTATATATAAAATTTACAAAATTGACATAAGTATTTGCTAACTAAAAGACGATCTATAGATAAAAGAAACAGAAAGTGAAAAACTGTGATACTCCATGAAAGAATAAACTATAGTCAAAGATTCAGAGGCAAAAGTGTGGCACATGCGCATGAATAGTGTATGCCAGTGGTTCCCAAACTGTGTGCCTAGGCACCCTGGGGTGCCTCGGGACACTTGCAGGGGTGCCTTGGATTCGTGGTCCAGGACCAATTCAAATTATTTATGATTAATGTAATAGGCAGGGCCGGCTCTACCATTAGGCAGCTTTAGGCGGCTGACTAGGGGCGCCGGCCACTGGAGGGCACCACAGAATTCATCTAGTAAAATGATGGCTGTCCCTGTATGTGGGTGAGTAATCAACTTTGAGATGAAGGCATGGAACACAGTAAGGAACATACAAATATTTGACGCCAGAATCCCAACAGCCAAGATCCTGAATGTTTGTATGCCAGAGGGTTAGGGTTAGGCTGCAGGGAGGGTTAGGATAAGGGGTAAGGTTAATTCATTTCATTCAGAATGTCTGTATTAAGGTGGTCGGGATGCTGCCGTCGGAATTCTGACCAGTGGCATCCCATACCCAACCCCAATTAAATATCCCTACCACACCCCATATACAGTTTTATACAGTATATAAAGAATAGACGGCACTCAAGGGCTTTTACAGTGAAAGTATATTGTGAACAAAGTCACAACATTTTGTGACCATTTACAATATATTTATCTATTTAAAAGTCCTTGGGTGTTGTCCCTCTTCTCTGTATATGTATAATGATGCAATTCACCCCAGCCCACCTAGTGGCCACCTGCATCTCCCCTCCGAAAGGTGGTAGTTGGGTTTGCAGGCTAAGAGGTGCTAGGCTGAATCTTTGCCTAGGGTGCAGTGAGACCTTGCACCGGCCCTGGTAATAGACAAAACCAGTGCTGGTGGCTGTCAATCATAGAATATGTGGACAAACACAAGCATATCCTGTCCCTCACCACATAACTGACCCTAAGGATGACAAATAAACACAATTTACTTCATTTAATATTTCTTTCTAAATTTCTCAATCAGAAAATTTGGCCTAGGGGTGCTGTGATAAAAATCCTGATACTCTAGGGCGCCGTGATTCCACAATGTTTGAGAACCACTGGTGTATGCCATTCTGAGGGCATTGCTGCCTGTCACTCCTTCATTTTCCTTCACACTTGTCCAGTGCTCCGTGAACTGCATGTTTTGTTCATATTTTGTTCCTGGGACCAGGGACCATCACTGAAGATTCAGGCTTACACATATTAGTAAGGGGGTGTCTACAAATATTAAGCATTCTAATACACTAACATCACACTGCAGTGCCAACCCCAGCCTCTCCCAGGACAGTATGCTACTCGCTATGTTCGGTGACACCATGCAAGGGGGTGGCGCCAAAATAGCAGAGCAGCTCAGAGCCCTAATGACGACACTACAAACATAAGTTTCAATGGGGGGACTGCAATAATGTCAACTTTTCCAAGCTCTTGAGTACGAAGCATTCTGTAACTTTGCCCCGATAGGTAATGCTACCTGTAGGTGGTCTTAGCCACTGTAGCCTATGAGCTACAGTTATGCAAACATTTTTTAGAGACATTTTCTCCGGAACCATCCACCATTACACTCATGCTCTCATGACCACGCCCACGCAAAGCCCCTGTCCTTGATGTTTTTTGATACATTCGGGTGAAATGTAATTTCTTATTGCAGTAATAAGAAATTATAATTATAGGGACCAAATCCTGATAATTGGTGAATATTGCCCTAAATCTTTTACACATAGGGGGAGATTCAAATGTTTGAAAAGTCAGTTGGGAGTCTGTTTTTTCCTATCTAATAGACAGGAAAAAACAGACACCCAACCAACTTTTCAAACATATGAATCTCCCCCATAGAGTCTTCCTCTCAAAAATCTGTAATGAATAAACAGGCCTAGCAGTGGTGCACCATTATAGATGTCCGGGACTATATTCTATACATACCTGTAGGCAAAGGCTTAATCTAGTCCCGTGGATAATGTTTTGACTTCTTCAGCAGTAGTCCCACTAGTTCATAGTCATCTTGCTGGGCAAGAAATCCTGTAATATAAAACATTTGGTAGTTATAAAGGGGATCAGTATGATTTGCCGACGGTTGGGATGCCGGCCGCCAGTATACAGACAATGGCATCTTGGTCACCAGTATGCCGGCAGCGGGGCGGGCGCAGAGAGTCCCCTTGCGGGCTTGCTGCGCTCGTCACGCTGCACTCGCCACAGGTTCTATTCCCACTCTATGGGTGTCGTGGACACCGACGAGTGGGAATAGCCCCTGTGAGCCGGGATTCCGGCTGGCGGCAATGTCAGCAGTCGGGATTCCAGTGTTGGTATCCTTCACTTATAGCATGGGTTTCCTAAAGGTTTTACAAAGATGCATTAGATCAGGGATGGGGAACCTTCGGCCCTCCAGCAGTTGTTGAACTACACATACCAGCATGCCTTGCTACAGTTTTGCTATTTGGCCATGCTAAAACTGTTGCAGGGCATCCTGGGATGTGTAGTTCAACAACAGCTGGAGGGCTGAAGGTTTCCCCATCCCTGCATTAGATGCATGAAAAGATGTGTTTTTGTAAAACAGTGAAACTCATAGCTCAGCCAGCAAATAAAAGCCTTGGAGTTGGCTTGTGCTATATTTGTGCTTTCAAATTAATTTCTAATATGGAATTAAGTAAATAAAGAGAAAAATTTAAAATACATAAAATTAAAACAAAGTTAAAATACTTAAAAAACCTTTATACATTACAAAAATGCTTTATACAAGTGCTGCCATAATATTTGTGCAGTTCCCATACATTAGGAATATTGGCAGCAGCGTAGGGCAAAATTGAATTAAAGCCTAAGATTGTGCTTACTTGCCATCCTCTGGTTCTGTGTCCCATCAGAACGGTAGCCTGCAGGAGTTCAGCGACTTCAGCAGATGAGGAGGAGGATGGTAAGGTTTGATATTCATCTATATGGCAATAGGCAGCATGCAGTTCTTGTGCACAGGAGTGAGGGCGCCTGCGTCAGTTTGGCGATGTCCCAACACTGGGAAACCAGTTGTAAGATCCCCCTGGGCATTTGAACGGTATCCGGACTCTGGGTCGACACCACTGAGGTACGACACCCATTAGGTCGACACCCATTGGTTGACAGTGAATAGGTCGACACTAGAAATAGGTCGACATGAACAAGGTCGACATGCAAAAAGGTCAACATGACTTTTTCAAATTTTTTCTCTTTTTTTTTTACTTTTTCATACTTTACGATCCACGTGGACTACGATTGGGAACGGTAACCTGAAGCATGGCAAGCTAAGCGAGCCTTGTGAGGGGACACGGTGCACTAATTGGGGTTCCCGGTCACTTTACGAAGAAAACAACACAAAAAAACCCCATGTCGACATTTTTCATGTCGACTTAATGGCTGTGTTGACCTATTTCTAGTGTCGACACAGCCACTGTCAACCAATAGGTGTTGACCTATTGGGTGTCGACCTAGACACTGTTGACCCTGAGTCCCATACCCCATTTGAACATTGGAAAATCATGGGCAGTCTAGCCCCGATGGAACCCCCTGTCCCCGCTGAAATTTATTTGATAATTATAATAATGAAACATTATTGAAATATTCTAATAATATTCATATCAAAATAGGCAGACTAGGTGGGCCAAGGGATTCTTATCTGCCGGCAAATTCAGTGTTTCTATCATAATGCAATTTTTTATAAACTTTGTTCTGGTAACACCATACTGAGATGTTGTTACCAGAAAAATCAACCTCAATAACACTTGGTAAATGTTCTTAAGCAGGACAGAACTTTGATGGCATAGGGTGGTTACCCCCTGCTCCCTTTTAAATATAGGGCAATATAGTAAAGAGACCTGTCACTGGCAAAACCACTTAGGAGGATCAGTTGGAAGCGCAGGCTGGGAAGTGCCATTAGGACAACGTGGACAAGGCTGGAACACAGTCATCACCAAGTTTTCCTCATACCCCATAGAGCTAAAGTGAGAGATGTAGAACAAGACTGTAACTCCCTGTGGTAGGCACAGCCATGCATTGCGACCGCACACATCACCAATAATTGAATTTTCACTTCAGTGTCATAATGCTCTTCTTCCATTGGTAAATAAAGCCCCTAATCCATCATTGCTGATATGTAAACTTTGAGAACCAAAGAACAATTTGCTGAATGTGTATCCTCTGTTTAAATTAAGTAGAAGGGTTGTAATTAGAGATGAGCGGGTTCGGTTTCTCTGAATCCGAACCCGCCAGAACTTCATGTTTTTTTTCACGGGTCCGAGCGACTCGGATCTTCCCGCCTTGCTCGGTTAACCCGAGCGCGCCCGAACGTCATCATGATGCTGTCGGATTCTCGCGAGGCTCGGATTCTATCGCGAGACTCGGATTCTATATAAGGAGCCGCGCGTCGCCGCCATTTTTTCACACGTGCATTGAGATTGATAGGGAGAGGACGTGGCTGGCGTCCTCTCCGTTTAGAATTAGAATAGATTAGAGAGACACTTGATTTACTAATTTTGGGGAGCATTAGGAGTACTCAGTAGTGTACAGTGCAGAGTTTTGCTGATAGTGACCAGTGACCACCACTTTTATTTATAATCCGTTCTCTGCCTGAAAAAAGCGATACACAGCACACAGTGACTCAGTCACATACCATATCTGTGTGCACTGCTCAGGCTCAGGCCAGTGTGCTGCATCATCTATATATATTATATATCTGTCTGACTGCTCAGCTCACACAGCTTATAATTGTGGGGGAGACTGGGGAGCACTACTGCAGTGCCAGTTATAGGTTATAGCAGGAGCCAGGAGTACATAATATTATATTAAAATTAAACAGTGCACACTTTTGCTGCAGGAGTGCCACTGCCAGTGTGACTAGTGACCAGTGACCTGACCACCAGTATATAATATTAGTAGTATACTATCTCTTTATCAACCAGTCTATATTAGCAGCAGACACAGTACAGTGCGGTAGTTCACGGCTGTGGCTACCTCTGTGTCGGCACTCGGCAGCCCGTCCATAATTGTATATACCACCTAACCGTGGTTTTTTTTTCTTTCTTTATACATACATACTAGTTACGAGTATACTATCTCTTTATCAACCAGTCTATATATTAGCAGCAGACACAGTACAGTGCGGTAGTTCACGGCTGTGGCTACCTCTGTGTCGGCACTCGGCAGCCCGTCCATAATTGTATATACCAGTGACCTAACCGTGGTTTTTTTTTCTTTCTTTATACATACATACTAGTTACGAGTATACTATCTCTTTATCAACCAGTC
Source organism: Pseudophryne corroboree (assembly GCF_028390025.1). Classification (NCBI taxonomy): domain Eukaryota; kingdom Metazoa; phylum Chordata; class Amphibia; order Anura; family Myobatrachidae; genus Pseudophryne; species Pseudophryne corroboree. The sequence goes on along the minus strand of NC_086450.1, from coordinate 62,015,556 downwards.
TATATATTAGCAGCAGACACAGTACAGTGCGGTAGTTCACGGCTGTGGCTACCTCTGTGTCGGCACTCGGCAGCCCGTCCATAATTGTATATACCACCTAACCGTGGTTTTTTTTTCTTTCTTTATACATACATACTAGTTACGAGTATACTATCTCTTTATCAACCAGTCTATATATTAGCAGCAGACACAGTACAGTGCGGTAGTTCACGGCTGTGGCTACCTCTGTGTCGGCACTCGGCAGCCCGTCCATAATTGTATATACCAGTGACCTAACCGTGGTTTTTTTTTCTTTCTTTATACATACATACTAGTTACGAGTATACTATCTCTTTATCAACCAGTCTATATATTAGCAGCAGACACAGTACAGTGCGGTAGTTCACGGCTGTGGCTACCTCTGTGTCGGCACTCGGCAGCCCGTCCATAATTGTATATACCACCTAACCGTGTTTTTTTTTTCTTTCTTTATACATACATACTAGTTACGAGTATACTATCTCTTTATCAACCAGTCTATATATTAGCAGCAGACACAGTACAGTGCGGTAGTTCACGGCTGTGGCTACCTCTGTGTCGGCACTCGGCAGCCCGTCCATAATTGTATATACCACCTAACCGTGTTTTTTTTTTCTTTCTTTATACATACATACTAGTTACGAGTATACTATCTCTTTATCAACCAGTCTATATATTAGCAGCAGACACAGTACAGTGCGGTAGTTCACGGCTGTGGCTACCTCTGTGTCGGCACTCGGCAGCCCGTCCATAATTGTATATACCAGTGACCTAACCGTGGTTTTTTTTTCTTTCTTTATACATACATACTAGTTACGAGTATACTATCTCTTTATCAACCAGTCTATATATTAGCAGCAGACACAGTACAGTGCGGTAGTTCACGGCTGTGGCTACCTCTGTGTCGGCACTCGGCAGCCCGTCCATAATTGTATATACCAGTGACCTAACCGTGGTTTTTTTTTCTTTCTTTATACATACATACTAGTTACGAGTATACTATCTCTTTATCAACCAGTCTATATATTAGCAGCAGACACAGTACAGTGCGGTAGTTCACGGCTGTGGCTACCTCTGTGTCGGCACTCGGCAGCCCGTCCATAATTGTATATACCACCTAACCGTGGTTTTTTTTTCTTTCTTTATACATACATACTAGTTACGAGTATACTATCTCTTTATCAACCAGTCTATATATTAGCAGCAGACACAGTACAGTGCGGTAGTTCACGGCTGTGGCTACCTCTGTGTCGGCACTCGGCAGCCCGTCCATAATTGTATATACCACCTAACCGTGGTTTTTTTTTCTTTCTTTATACATACATACTAGTTACGAGTATACTATCTCTTTATCAACCAGTCTATATATTAGCAGCAGACACAGTACAGTGCGGTAGTTCACGGCTGTGGCTACCTCTGTGTCGGCACTCGGCAGCCCGTCCATAATTGTATATACCAGTGACCTAACCGTGGTTTTTTTTTCTTTCTTTATACATACATACTAGTTACGAGTATACTATCTCTTTATCAACCAGTCTATATATTAGCAGCAGACACAGTACAGTGCGGTAGTTCACGGCTGTGGCTACCTCTGTGTCGGCACTCGGCAGCCCGTCCATAATTGTATATACCACCTAACCGTGGTTTTTTTTTCTTTCTTTATACATACATACTAGTTACGAGTATACTATCTCTTTATCAACCAGTCTATATATTAGCAGCAGACACAGTACAGTGCGGTAGTTCACGGCTGTGGCTACCTCTGTGTCGGCACTCGGCAGCCCGTCCATAATTGTATATACCACCTAACCGTGGTTTTTTTTTCTTTCTTTATACATACATACTAGTTACGAGTATACTATCTCTTTATCAACCAGTCTATATATTAGCAGCAGACACAGTACAGTGCGGTAGTTCACGGCTGTGGCTACCTCTGTGTCGGCACTCGGCAGCCCGTCCATAATTGTATACTAGTATCCAATCCATCCATCTCCATTGTTTACCTGAGGTGCCTTTTAGTTGTGCCTATTAAAATATGGAGAACAAAAATGTTGAGGTTCCAAAATTAGGGAAAGATCAAGATCCACTTCCACCTCGTGCTGAAGCTGCTGCCACTAGTCATGGCCGAGACGATGAAATGCCAGCAACGTCGTCTGCCAAGGCCGATGCCCAATGGCATAGTACAGAGCATGTCAAAACCAAAACACCAAATATCAGTAAAAAAAGGACTCCAAAACCTAAAATAAAATTGTCGGAGGAGAAGCGTAAACTTGCCAATATGCCATTTACCACACGGAGTGGCAAGGAACGGCTGAGGCCCTGGCCTATGTTCATGGCTAGTGGTTCAGCTTCACATGAGGATGGAAGCACTCAGCCTCTCGCTAGAAAACTGAAAAGACTCAAGCTGGCAAAAGCACCGCAAAGAACTGTGCGTTCTTTGAAATCCCAAATCCACAAGGAGAGTCCAATTGTGTCGGTTGCGATGCCTGACCTTCCCAACACTGGACGTGAAGAGCATGCGCCTTCCACCATTTGCACGCCCCCTGCAAGTGCTGGAAGGAGCACCCGCAGTCCAGTTCCTGATAGTCAGATTGAAGATGTCAGTGTTGAAGTACACCAGGATGAGGAGGATATGGGTGTTGCTGGCGCTGGGGAGGAAATTGACCAGGAGGATTCTGATGGTGAGGTGGTTTGTTTAAGTCAGGCACCCGGGGAGACACCTGCTGTCCGTGGGAGGAATATGGCCGTTGACATGCCAGGTGAAAATACCAAAAAAATCAGCTCTTCGGTGTGGAGGTATTTCACCAGAAATGCGGACAACAGGTGTCAAGCCGTGTGTTCCCTTTGTCAAGCTGTAATAAGTAGGGGTAAGGACGTTAACCACCTCGGAACATCCTCCCTTATACGTCACCTGCAGCGCATTCATAATAAGTCAGTGACAAGTTCAAAAACTTTGGGTGACAGCGGAAGCAGTCCACTGACCAGTAAATCCCTTCCTCTTGTAACCAAGCTCACGCAAACCACCCCACCAACTCCCTCAGTGTCAATTTCCTCCTTCCCCAGGAATGCCAATAGTCCTGCAGGCCATGTCACTGGCAAGTCTGACGAGTACTCTCCTGCCTGGGATTCCTCCGATGCATCCTTGCGTGTAACGCCTACTGCTGCTGGCGCTGCTGTTGTTGCCGCTGGGAGTCGATGGTCATCCCAGAGGGGAAGTCGTAAGCCCACTTGTACTACTTCCAGTAAGCAATTGACTGTTCAACAGTCCTTTGCGAGGAAGATGAAATATCACAGCAGTCATCCTACTGCAAAGCGGATAACTGAGTCCTTGACAACTATGTTGGTGTTAGACGTGCGTCCGGTATCCGCCGTTAGTTCACAGGGAACTAGACAATTTATTGAGGCAGTGTGCCCCCGTTACCAAATACCATCTAGGTTCCACTTCTCTAGGCAGGCGATACCGAGAATGTACACGGACGTCAGAAAAAGACTCACCAGTGTCCTAAAAAATGCAGTTGTACCCAATGTCCACTTAACCACGGACATGTGGACAAGTGGAGCAGGGCAGGGTCAGGACTATATGACTGTGACAGCCCACTGGGTAGATGTATGGACTCCCGCCGCAAGAACAGCAGCGGCGGCACCAGTAGCAGCATCTCGCAAACGCCAACTCTTTCCTAGGCAGGCTACGCTTTGTATCACCGCTTTCCAGAATACGCACACAGCTGAAAACCTCTTACGGCAACTGAGGAAGATCATCGCGGAATGGCTTACCCCAATTGGACTCTCCTGTGGATTTGTGGCATCGGACAACGCCAGCAATATTGTGTGTGCATTAAATATGGGCAAATTCCAGCACGTCCCATGTTTTGCACATACCTTGAATTTGGTGGTGCAGAATTTTTTTAAAAACGACAGGGGCGTGCAAGAGATGCTGTCGGTGGCCAGAAAAATTGCGGGACACTTTCGGCGTACAGGCACCACGTACAGAAGACTGGAGCACCACCAAAAACTACTGAACCTGCCCTGCCATCATCTGAAGCAAGAAGTGGTAACGAGGTGGAATTCAACCCTCTATATGCTTCAGAGGTTGGAGGAGCAGCAAAAGGCCATTCAAGCCTATACAATTGAGCACGATATAGGAGATGGAATGCACCTGTCTCAAGTGCAGTGGAGAATGATTTCAACGTTGTGCAAGGTTCTGATGCCCTTTGAACTTGCCACACGTGAAGTCAGTTCAGACACTGCCAGCCTGAGTCAGGTCATTCCCCTCATCAGGCTTTTGCAGAAGAAGCTGGAGGCATTGAAGAAGGAGCTAAAAGGGAGCGATTCCGCTAGGCATGTGGGACTTGTGGATGCAGCCCTTAATTCGCTTAACAAGGATTCACGGGTGGTCAATCTGTTGAAATCAGAGCACTACATTTTGGCCACCGTGCTCGATCCTAGATTTAAAGCCTACCTTGGATCTCTCTTTCCGGCAGACACAGGTCTGCTGGGGTTGAAAGACCTGCTGGTGACAAAATTGTCAAGTCAAGCGGAACGCGACCTGTCAACATCTCCTCCTTCACATTCTCCCGCAACTGGGGGTGCGAGGAAAAGGCTCAGAATTCCGAGCCCACCCGCTGGCGGTGATGCAGGGCAGTCTGGAGCGACTGCTGATGCTGACATCTGGTCCGGACTGAAGGACCTGACAACGATTACGGACATGTCGTCTACTGTCACTGCATATGATTCTCTCAACATTGATAGAATGGTGGAGGATTATATGAGTGACCGCATCCAAGTAGGCACGTCACACAGTCCGTACTTATACTGGCAGGAAAAAGAGGCAATTTGGAGGCCCTTGCACAAACTGGCTTTATTCTACCTAAGTTGCCCTCCCACAAGTGTGTACTCCGAAAGAGTGTTTAGTGCCGCCGCTCACCTTGTCAGCAATCGGCGTACGAGGTTACATCCAGAAAATGTGGAGAAGATGATGTTCATTAAAATGAATTATAATCAATTCCTCCGCGGAGACATTGACCAGCAGCAATTGCCTCCACAAAGTACACAGGGAGCTGAGATGGTGGATTCCAGTGGGGACGAATTGATAATCTGTGAGGAGGGGGATGTACACGGTGATATATCGGAGGGTGAAGATGAGGTGGACATCTTGCCTCTGTAGAGCCAGTTTGTGCAAGGAGAGATTAATTGCTTCTTTTTTTGGGGGGGTCCAAACCAACCCGTCATATCAGTCACAGTCGTGTGGCAGACCCTGTCACTGAAATGATGGGTTGGTTAAAGTGTGCATGTCCTGTTTTGTTTATACAACATAAGGGTGGGTGGGAGGGCCCAAGGACAATTCCATCTTGCACCTCTTTTTTCTTTTCTTTTTCTTTGCATCATGTGCTGATTGGGGAGGGTTTTTTTGGAAGGGACATCCTGCGTGACACTGCAGTGCCACTCCTAGATGGGCCCGGTGTTTGTGACGGCCACTAGGGTCGCTAATCTTACTCACACAGTCAGCTACCTCATTGCGCCTCTTTTTTTCTTTGCGTCATGTGCTGTTTGGGGAGGGTTTTTTGGAAGGGACATCCTGCGTGACACTGCAGTGCCACTCCTAGATGGGCCCGGTGTTTGTGTCGGCCACTAGGGTCGCTAATCTTACTCACACAGCTACCTCATTGCGCCTCTTTTTTTCTTTGCGTCATGTGCTGTTTGGGGAGGGTTTTTTGGAAGGGCCATCCTGCGTGACACTGCAGTGCCACTCCTAGATGGGCCCGGTGTTTGTGTCGGCCACTAGGGTCGCTAATCTTACTCACACAGCCACCTCATTGCGCCTCTTTTTTTCTTTGCGTCATGTGCTGTTTGGGGAGGGTTTTTTGGAAGGGACATCCTGCGTGACACTGCAGTGCCACTCCTAGATGGGCCCGGTGTTTGTGTCGGCCACTAGGGTCGCTTATCTTACTCACACAGCGACCTCGGTGCAAATTTTAGGACTAAAAATAATATTGTGAGGTGTGAGGTATTCAGAATAGACTGAAAATGAGTGTAAATTATGGTTTTTGAGGTTAATAATACTTTGGGATCAAAATGACCCCCAAATTCTATGATTTAAGCTGTTTTTTAGTGTTTTTGGAAAAAAACACCCGAATCCAAAACACACCCGAATCCGACAAAAAAAATTCGGTGAGGTTTTGCCAAAACGCGTTCGAACCCAAAACACGGCCGCGGAACCGAACCCAAAACCAAAACACAAAACCCGAAAAATTTCAGGCGCTCATCTCTAGTTGTAATTTAGCAAAGTTGAAGACTGTGTTATATTTGCTTCTCTCAGACAGGATTAGGTTACACACAGGTGTGCACACAAAAACATTGCATTACTCATTACTGATATACACAATGAGTCTTGAAGTTATTTCTCTTCAAGATTCTGACATATGTAGAAATTATGACGGCTGATTTTCGCACACGTGGTTACAAATTGATCAACTTATCTGATAAACTTCGGAATATACAGTTATCCTGATGTCTGATAATTGAAACATTCACCGTCCAGTCCAACTATAACAGTCTATGCTTGGATGCTGCATTCCTTCCTCGCTCAGCGTATTGGCATTTTGCTTCCTGGCATTTTGCTTTCTGTCTCATACTGTGAATTGAGTGATTTACCTTTGGCCCTCAGTGCCTCTATGGTCATTAGTGCCAATGTGTGTAATCAAATGTTGGAGTCACCAATACTGATTAGGATTCCTTGCCTTTCTTGCATACCCCTTCTCTTGTGCCCTCTGGAAAGACATCTGTTTGCAACAAGCTGACCCTAACTATTTCCCTTCCCCTTTCCTGCTATCATAGAAACCTGGCTATCTCCTACTAACACTGCCTCTCCACCTGACCTATCCTATGGGGTCCCCTACTTTTCCACACCACAGACACAATGGATGTTATGGGGGAGGTGTCTGGGCGCTACTATATCCCAAATGTAACTTCCATGTCATTCACCTGGACCTATCTCTCTAATTATTCTCCACTGACGTCCAGTCGATCTGCTGCTTCCATCCTATCACCTTTGTATTGTTGCCATTTATCATTCCCCTGGTCTGGTGTCCCACCTTTATGGCCTTGCTCTCCCCAACTTTCTTTCCTATGACCTCCCGTCCCTCATCCTGGGAGTCTTTAACATTCCAATCAGTCATCTCTTCAAGATGCTACCACCAAACTTCTCTCCCTCACCTCCTCATTTACCTTGTCCTAATGGACTTCTCCACATCTCACATCAATGGTCTCCCTCCCTATCCCTGCCAGACACCTTGAGTGTTACACCACCCCCAGCTCTATCTCCTCCCCAAGACCACTCTTAATAGGTGAAAATTTTACGTATTTGATCTCTCTACTTTCTCCTTCTCTTTATACTTCCTTGTATGGGTGTAGTATGGTATGCCGGCGGCCGGGCTCCCAGCGACCAGCATACCGGCGCCGGGAGCCCGACTGCCGGCATACTGACAGCGTGGCGAGCGCAAATGAGCCCCTTGCGGACTTGCTGCGCTCGCTATTTATGCTCCCACAAGGGAGAATATCTGTCAGTATGCCGGGTGTCGGGATTCCGGCGCCGGTATGCCGGTATACTGTGTGCCGGGAACCCGACATTCGGCAACCTGAAGACCACCCCCTTGTATACCTATTACTACCCTCACTGCCCTGGCCAAGTTATTTACCTCTATGACCATACCCTCATTGCTGCTCTTGGCTTTGACGCCCCAGCTGTTAACATTAATCTTCTACAGTCTCCTCCCCAACCGTAGAGCTCTACCCTCTCCTAAAAGGCTCTTGCTGTGCTGAGCACCTCTGAAGGAAGTTGTGCTCCAAAACGTACTTCTTCCACTTCAAGTTCATTTTCTCATTTTTTTATATGTTTATTATTTCAATTAGTGTAAAAAAATAAATAAAAAATAAGCATTACGGTTAACAACAATGGCAAAAAGTAAAGTTAAAAGCATAAGCAGAATTACAAAAATCAATGCCAGCATATTAAACAGACCTGGACGGTAATAAGTATAAACCTTACAATACTGTAATTCAATGTGAGTTATATATACTATAATTCAAATTTTAGTGAGAGAAGAAGTGAAAGAATATAGGTGGGGGGTGGGGGAGTAACCAGGAATGCAGTAACTCATAATAAATATTAAAAAATAGCCCTACTACACAAACAGATCAGACCCGAGCATTGAAACAGAATACACCTATTGTCATGTTAGGTTTCTGTATAAATACCAGGACGTAGTTTCAAAAACTTTCATGATTTTCACTTGTATGGAGGAGTTAAGTGATTCAATATAAGCACCCTATTTTTTGTAAAAAGAGACTACTCCAGTCTCCAAACCTGGAAATACGGCCTGCTTGTCATAATATAAGGTGGTAAGCATCAATGATGTAAATGAGCCCTGGAAGGGAGGAGTAGAGGAAGTCCGGTTACACAGTATCACTTTCTTAGCAGTAGTAATTATAACAATCAAAAGAGGGACAATGGCATTCTTGTCAGAGGCCAAGTCCCATTCTTTAAAGTTGGCCCATAAGAGCCATTCTCTCAGCTCTACACTCTCACTTACCAAAACAGTCTCACGCCAAATCCCTCACTTGAGGTCCCACTCCCCCTTTCCCCCTACTGGGACTGCCAACCTTGTCCTCTGTCACTATGGTCTCTGGGGCTAAATTCTCTTCACTTACATTCTCTTCTTCACTCTCCACCATTCTCTTGACCCCATTTTCTCCAATTTCCTCTTATCCCATTCCCCCTGAAGTATACTCCCTCATTCTCCTCAGACGAGTGTTGTATAACATCCTTCCTCTCCACCCTCTCTCCTAAACCCATTCCAATCTCCATGCCACTAAAACTGCAATCATCCATGATGACATCCTCATGGCTAAATCCAAAGGCCAATTCTTTCACTATACCCCTTGACCTCACAGCGGCATTTGACACTGTTGACCAACCCCCCAAACTCTTAACTCCAATTCATGACTCAACTCACTCCTGGTTCACCTGTTGCTTCTCAAACTGTTCCTTCTCCATATCTGCACTCGCCTCCCCACCGCTTCCCCTTCCTGTTGGGGTCCCCTGAGGTTCTGTCCTTTACCTCCTTCAATTCACCCTCTACAAAAGCTTATCAGTTCCCCTCGATTTCGCTACCATAATTATGCCGACCATAAACAAATTTACCTTTCTTCCCTGGGCCTCTGTTTCTCTCTCTTTAAAAAAGGAAAAACATATCTAAATGCAGGATTAAATAAATATGACCCAAATGACTTATATTATTGCCTTGTCCCTGGCTAGAGCCTCTCTTCTACCAGCTTAAGGGAGCTGTCAGCAGAAAGTAACCATATGTCCGGTGTGTCAATGGTGCTTCCACAATTATTAAATACGTATACAAATACAAAACAGATTAAATACAAACAACTGTTTTATTATTGTAGTACAAATGGAAATACTAATTAAGAGATGTGAACAGATGGCTATGATTTCATATAGTTAATTAAGTACTAACAGAGGGAGGATTCAAGATGCAGTCAGCCAATCAGAAATTGATAATTAGGGCAGCATATTGTTATCAACATCAGTGTGTCATTCTACGCCCAGCCATCCACTACCCGCAAGAGATACCATCCCTGACAGGTGTGTATGTGTATGGGTCCAGGTCTAACTCAAATGCCTAAATTTACTCTTCCTTGTTATTCCGCCTCTTCATTCATAAGGAGATGTAAAATCTCTACTTGTACATTTTCAGCTCGCTGTATGGAAATGTGTGTATGCAAAACCCCCCAAAAAAAGATGTAAGTCCAACTCTGCTCGAATGGGTGCAGTGTAACAAAACTGTATTCTGAAGTGATTTTTATACCTAACCTTCAACCTAGGTTCTAGCATTTCAAAAATCCTGGAGCTCAGCCTAGATGAATATTTGTAAGTATCATCGCTTACCTCATCCGTTATAACTATGTGTGAGTGCGGTGCAGGGTCTGTAGTCTGGCTGCTTTCATATGTTAGAATCTTCTGTGTGAATGTATACCTGCAAGACCTTCTCATTGCATTGTACTATGGGGGGGATTCAGAGCTGATCGTAGATGTGCTAAATTTACCAAAACTACGTTCAGTTTCTCTGACATGATGGGGGATGCCCAGCACAGGGCTAGTCTGCCCTACATGTCAAGCCCAACCCCCCCACCTGCACGGGTGTCCGTGTCCTTGGTCACATTGGCTGCGTGTGAAGTCACGCAGCTGCCGCAGGCCGCCACTGCAATGGTCCACACATGCCTGCGTTGTCCGGACCGCGACCCAACAACAGCGTTCTAACGCCGTTGACACGCCCCCTCCCGCCCCTGTCAATCAGGCAGAGGCGATCGCACCAGTGAGTTTTAGCATCTCACTGGGACTTACTGGGAGAGCACGCGCAGAGCCTTCAGAGTGCGATTGTGCGGTTGCAGCGGTCGCCTATGAATCACCCCCTATGTAAGATCTAGAGGTAGGATTGTTGCTGTGGCGCATTTACTGTTTGGTGGTACTTTCTTTGCCTTTCAGTGGCAGTTAGCGTGGTTGGCGTAATGGTTAGCATTACTGTCTCACAGCACTGGGATCATGGTTTTGATTCCTACCATGGTCCTAACTGTGTGAAGTTTATATATTTACAAATATATATTTGGATAAATATATATTCATTCTATAAGGTTTTTACTGTGAGACCTATTTTGAGAGAACGGCTGAACGTAAAAATATGGTTGAGGTATCAAAATAAAGATCGTACCATGTAGATGTGCCAGTCGTAGAGAAAAAAAATAAATTGGTGCAATGTTTTTGAGGCCTTGTGGAGCGGCAAAGTTTCCATGTAAAGTCTATGGGAGAAGTGTGCACGAGCAATGTAAACTTTTTTCTCTACCGCTAGATCCAAAATATCCACTTTATAAGTTTACCCTGTGAAGGGGATCATTGCCCTTATCCACATAAGGCGCTCAGTTCAGTCTCAGACTTGGTGTGTGCATGGTGAAGTCTAAAGGTTTTTAGTTGCTTTAATAAAGTTGACATTTGTTGCTTGATATGAGTTTATTCTTTAAAAAATAAATAACCGTCAGGTTTCCACTAGAGATGAGCGGGTTCGGTTCCTCGGGATCCTAACCCCCCCGAACTTCACCCATTTTACACGGTTCCGAGGCAGCCTCGGATCCTCCCGCCTTGCTCGGTTAACCCGAGCGCGCCCGAACGTCATCATCCCGCTGTCGGATTCTCGCGAGATTCATATTCTATATAAGGAGCCGTGCGTCGCCGCCATTTTCACTCGTGCTTTGGAGATGATAGCAAGAGGACGTGGCTGCGTTCTCTCAGTTTCTGTGTTCAGTGTGCTGCAAATATCTGTGCTCAGTGTGCTGCAAATATCTGTGCTCAGTGTGCTGCAAATATCTGTGCTCAGTGTGCTGAAAATATCTACGTTCTCTGCCTGAAAAACGCTCCATATCTGTGCTGCATTGTAGTATATAGTAGGAGGACAGTGCAGAATTTTGCTGACCACCAGTATATATATAGCAGTACGGTACAGTAGTCCATTGCTCTACCTCTGTGTCGTCAAGTATACTATCCATCCATACCTGTGCTGCATTTTAGTTGTGCGCAGTATATAGTAGGAGGACAGTGCAGAATTTTGCTGACCACCAGTATATATATATCAGTATGGTACAGTAGTCCATTGCTCTACCTCTGTGTCGTCAAGTATACTATCCATCCATACCTGTGCTGCATTTTAGTTGTGCGCAGTATATAGTAGGAGGACAGTGCAGAATTTTGCTGACCACCAGTATATATATATCAGTATGGTACAGTAGTCCATTGCTCTACCTCTGTGTCGTCAAGTATACTATGCATCCATACCTGTGCTGCATTTTAGTTGTGCGCAGTATATAGTAGGAGGACAGTGCAGAATTTTGCTGACCACCAGTATATATATAGCAGTACGGTACAGTAGTCCATTGCTCTACCTCTGTGTCGTCAAGTATACTATCCATCTATACCTGTGCTGCATTTTAGTTGTGCGCAGTATATAGGAGGAGGACAGTGCAGAATTTTGCTGACCACCAGTATATATATAGCAGTACGGTACAGTAGTCCATTGCTCTACCTCTGTGTCGTCAAGTATACTATCCATCCATACCTGTGCTGCATTTTAGTTGTGCGCAGTATATAGTAGGAGGACAGTGCAGAATTTTGCTGACCACCAGTATATATATATATAGCAGTACGGTACAGTAGTCCATTGCTCTACCTCTGTGTCATCAAGTATACTATCCATCCATACCTGTGCTGCATTTTAGTTGTGCGCAGTATATAGGAGGAGGACAGTGCAGAATTTTGCTGACCACCAGTATATATATAGCAGTACGGTACAGTAGTCCATTGCTCTACCTCTGTGTCGTCAAGTATACTATCCATCCATACCTGTGCTGCATTTTAGTTGTGCGCAGTATATAGTAGGAGGACAGTGCAGAATTTTGCTGACCACCAGTATATATATAGCAGTACGGTACAGTAGTCCATTGCTCTACCTCTGTGTCGTCAAGTATACTATCCATATATGTGCTGCATGTGCTGTTTGCGGACTATTTTTTTAAGTGCCATCCTGTCTGACACTGCAGTGCCACTCCTAGATGGGCCAGGTGTTTGTGTCGGCCACTTGGGTCGCTTAGCTTAGCCATCCAGCGACCTTGGTGCACCTCTTTTTTTCTTTGCATCATGTGCTGTTTGGGGACTATTTTTTAAATCTGCCATCCTGTCTGACACTGCAGTGCCACTCCTAGATGGGCCGGGTGTTTGTGTCGGCCACTTGGGTCGCTTAGCTTAGCCATCCAGCGACCTTGGTGCACCTCTTTTTTTCTTTGCATCATGTGCTGTTTGGGGACTATTTTTTAAATCTGCCATCCTGTCTGACACTGCAGTGCCACTCCTAGATGGGCCAGGTGTTTGTGTCGGCCACTTGGGTCGCTTAGCTTAGCCATCCAGCGACCTTGGTGCACCTCTTTTTTTCTTTGCATCATGTGCTGTTTGGGGACTATTTTTTAAATCTGCCATCCTGTCTGACACTGCAGTGCCACTCCTAGATGGGCCAGGTGTTTGTGTCGGCCACTTGGGTCGCTTAGCTTAGCCATCCAGCAACCTTGGTGCACCTCTTTTTTTCTTTGCATCATGTGCTGTTTGGGGACTATTTTTTTAAATATGCCATCCTGTCTGACACTGCAGTGCCACTCCTAGATGGGCCAGGTGTTTGTGTCGGCCACTTGGGTCACTTAGCTTAGTCATCCAGCGACCTCGGTGCAAATTTTAGGACTAAAAATAATATTGTGAGGTGTTAGGTGTTCAGAATAGACTGGAAATGAATGGAAATTATGGTTATTGAGGTTAATAATACTATGGGATCAAAATGACCCCCAAATTCTATGATTTAAGCTGTTTTTGAGGTTTTTTTTGTAAAAAAAAAAACACCCGAATCCAAAACACACCCGAATCCGACAAAAAATTTTCAGGGAGGTTTTGCCAAAACGCGCCCGAATCCAAAACACGCCCGCGGAACCGAATCCAAAACCAAAACACAAAATCCGAAAAATTTCCGGTGCACATCACTAGTTTCCACTAGTTGTATGTATATTTGAAAAACGTTTATATATTCTTCCCCTGCTTGCATGGGTTTCCTCTAGGTACTATGGTTTCCACCCACAATCCAAATACTGTATATACTGGTAGGTTAAATGGCTCCAACAAAAAAATAATCATGTGGGTTTTTCATGCTCATGTGGTAGGGACTGTAGAGTCAGAGGCGCGCGTTACCAGAACTTTGTGGGCCCCAAAGCATATCTGTCCTAATGCTTCTAGAGCAGTGGTTCTCAAACTCGGTCCTCAGGACCCCACACAGTGCATGTTTTGCAGGTAACCCAGCAGGTGCACAGGTGTATTAATGAATCACTGACACATTTTAAAAGGTCCATAGGTGGAGTTAATTATGTCACTTGTGATTCTGTGAGGAGACCTGCAAAACATGCACCGTATGGGGTCCTGAGGATCGAGTTTGAGAACCTGTGTTCTAGAGAAACTCTGCTTGGTGGCAGTTGTTAATTTTATGCCCTATAATAGTACCCTAGTTAATTTTCTGACCCATACTGTAGTAGTGCCTTAGTTAATGTTATAATCACATAGCAGTGCCCTAGTTCACGTTATGTCACATTATGGTGCTGCCAGTACACATTATGCCACATAGTACCTTTAATTCACATTATAACATAGTGTCCTCAGTTCATGTTATGCCCCATTACAGTGCCCCAGTTCATATTATGCCCCATTACAGTGCTCACAGTTCATATTATGCCCCATTACAGTGTCCCCAAGTTGATATTATGCCCAGTGCTCCAGTTCATATTATGCCCCATTACAGTGCTCCCAGTTCATATTATACCCCATTACAGTGACCCCTGTTCATATTATGCCCCATTACAGTGCTCTCAGTTCATATTATGCCCCATTACAGTGACCCCTGTTCATATTATGCCCCATTACAGTGCCCCCAGTTCATATTATGCCCCATTACAGTGTTCCAGTCCATATTATGGCACATTACAGTGCTCCCAGTTCATATTATGCCCCATTACATTGCTCCCAGGTCATATTATGCCCCATTACAATGATCCCAGTTGATATTATGCCACATTACAGTGCCCCCAGTTCATATTATGCCAAATTACAGTGCTCCCAGTTCATATTATACCACATTAACGTGCCCTCTGGTCATATTATGCCACACTATTGTGCCTCCACTTCATATTGTGCCACATTACAGTGCCCCAGTTCATATTATACCACATTACCGTGCCCTCTGGTCATATTATGCCACACTAATGTGCCTCCACTTCATATTTTGCCACATTACAGTGCCCCAGTTCATATTATGTAACATTATAATGCCCTCTAGTTTATATTATGTAACATTATAATGTGCTCCAGTTCATTTTATACCACATTACAATGAGCAGGTCTAAATATATTGCAGGCCCCAAGGTGAAAGTTTGTAAGGGCCCCTATGTACCACCCAATGGTGAAAAATTGATATAACACATGTAATGTTTGCAGGGAAGGTGGCCCCTCCCAGCTCTGGGCTCCATAGCAGCTGCACTGCCTGCACCTATGGTAGCTACGCCCTTGGATTGTAAGCTCCACTGGGGCAGGAACTGATGTGAATGGCCAAACATTCTCAAGCCTTGTCGCCAGGCTGGTCATGGCTGGAAGAGAAAGTGTTAATGAAGGAACAATGAGGTACACACACACACACACACACACACACACACACACACACACACACACACACACACACACACACACACACACACACACACACACTGTGTGGACTTCATCTCCCCACAACTCAGTAAGCAGCTCCAGATGTGAGACCTGTGGACCTGTCTAGTGATTTATGCACTGTTCCTGTGGAGGAGACTCTCTCCTTTTTTAACCCAATCGCCATTTTTTCTTCCACCTTCACCTCGCTGCTTACATTTTGTTGATTTATCATTTCCACTTACAATTCACTAAGTTTGCTTAGATTTCTCTTACTTTTTGTTTGAGAATGTTTGCATTTTCTGCTATATTATCCAATACACAGAATGAATAATGTGAATAAAGGTGATGGTTCAGAGTCAGAGGTTAAGATTTCTAGAACAATTAATCAAACCGCCTGCTGTAAAATGGATTAGATAGGTCAGCAGCTAAGAGTGGTAAATAATCACCAAAGTGGACAGTGTTGATTCTGGTTTAAATCACATTATTGAGACACTGTGTTCCAGGCTTTAAAAATTAGGGGCAGATTTATCAAACCTTCTAAAGAAAACCCAGAGGAAGCAGGGGCTGTTTAAGTGATGAGATGCTCCATGCGAGCCCCCTCCGCTCTGGCAGCGCAGTAGACTCTGGATTTTAGCCATAGTCTGCTGAGCATGTGCACGTCTCCGGAACCATTTTACTAGTGATTTCTGTCTGCAATGCCGGCTAACACAATACTCCGGAGAGGTAAGTGCACCAATTATAGATATGCCAATGAGTGGAGGTGCTGCCCTTAGCAGCCAATCAGATTTAAGCTTTCATTTCATAAATGTGCTAGTTAAATAATAGTTAATATACTAGCTGAGTGTTTACTATGGGCAACTTCTCCTGTTCTCCTCTTCAGGAGGTTTTAGATTGTAAACTTTACAGAGAGGAAAGAACATGTCAGTACAATTCAGGGGACTGAAGAGGGTTGCGGGAGACTTGCCCGTCTTTCTGGCTGTTCTTGGAGGGTAGGCAAGTATGGTACTACTATACCACCCAACACTGGTCTACAGGAACCAGGACTAACACACAAAAAGGACATGGTTACGCTTTGTAAGGGGCATAGTCACGATATGTGGGGAGTGTCAAATCCGTGGGGAGTTTAACTAATCTTTCAGAAGCAAGAATCTTGTCACTGACATTACTCTTAAAACACTTATTACATTGCAGGTGGCAGGTGCAAGTACTGTACCATTCATTCATCAAGGTTCTTAGGGGTCTATTTACTAAGCTTTGGATAGAGATAAAGTGGACGGAAATAAAGCACCAGCCAATCATCTCCTAACTGCCATGTCACAGACTGGGTTTGAAAAATGTCAGTTAGGAGACGATTTGCTGGTACTTTATCTCCACCCAAGGCTTAGTAAATAGACCCCTTAGGGACATAATTCCAGTGGCATATCTATAATGGATGCAGGTGGTGCAGTGCACATAGGCCCACACGGCACACCTTCTCTAGTGGCTGCTGCCTCCGACTCAGAAGACATCTCTGGAAAAATGGCGCACTGCTGCTCCCCCTGTGAGGTAATGAGAATGTTAATATGACAGAAATTAATTGATGATGCATTTAGTAATTAATTACTAAGATGATTAAGGGGCTAATTATGTTGAATTGGTTTGTTACGTTGATGCTGAAAGAGTTAATGATCTTTGAGAAAGGGTTAATAAGTGATGAGAGGGATGATGTGTGCGATGGTCAAAAATGCTGTATTGTGTGGTGGCACTCTCAAAACTGCTCTTTGTGAGGTATGGCAGTCTCCAAAATGTTCTTTGTGTGGTATGGCAGTCTCCGAAATGCTCTTTGTATTGTTTGGCAGTCACAAAAATGTTCAGGTTAATATCCATGTAATTTGCATGCAATAATGTATTTAGATGTTGATATTTGTTGATATTGAAACACATGGATGCCTATTTTTCTAACTATCTTCTATGTCTAAAGTTGGCTGCACCACTGGATACAAAGGTGAAGAAGGAGCATTATCTTGATGCAGAAGGAGTTGTCTTAAATGTATAAAGGTGGTGGAAGCCAGGTCCAGTCGGCATTTCTTTTACAATATTACACATATAATAAATAGCATCATGCTCTCTCTTCACTCCCATGACTAATGTAATACACGTAGGAGGTTAATCTGAGCAGCCTTTTAGGATAATTGATAAACACCATCTCATTGATAAAGCTCTGTATGCACAGTAGTTTCCTGCAGAGCTAACCTGGAAATGAAGTCTATGGGGAATGTACTTGTCAGGAGTGTGACCCCTGACGAAGTTCTACTTCTACCAGTGTCGAGTGGCGTGGCTTTCTGACGGCGGATGTAGTGACATCATGTGCCAGTTCTGGGGCATGGAAATGCCGTGTGGTTCGGAAAAACTGGCGGTTACTGCCACCAGGCCCAGCGCTAAGTGATCTATGACCGATGTTCTGTTTTTAGATGTATGTGAACATTACTCAGAGTCCACGGTTTGGGCTTATTGGATAACATCCGCAATTACACTAGGAAACGAACATTATATTTCTGGATCTTAGAGACTCTGTGAGTGTCCATATTGACATATATATGCCTGCTGCCGTGTGGGTGCACTGCGCGTACACCCGCGATCCATAGGCTCACATGGTTTATGTGCTCCTACGAATGAGACATGCAGGGGCACAGATAATCGCACCCGCGGCGGCCAAGCTGAGGGGAGACATATACATACACATTTATACATATACACACAGTCATTTATATGTCACACCACAATACATATGATATGCCGGCGGTCATATGACTGACACCGACATCCCGATGCTGAGAATCCCAGGGGTCGGGTAAGTATGTTACCTTCCCCCATAGCCCTTCTTTCCCGCAGCCTAACCCTAATCTCTCCCCCGCAACCTATCCCTTATCCTCCCCAAAACGTAACACCCCCCCCCCCCTCCTTGCAGCCTAATCCCAACCCTCCCTTCCCCGCGGCCTAACCCTCACCGGGAAAGTCTAACCCTCACTCCCCGCAGCCTAACCCTCGCCGGGGATGTCTAACCCCCCCCCTCCCCGCTGCCTAACACACTTACCCTGCAGCAGCTGCGGGTCGTAGATGGGAATGGGGCAAGGCACCATATCATTAGCCCCCCCCCTCCCCCCCAGTGGGAAAATGCTGCAATTTGCAGGTCTATCAGAAGGGGCTGGGACAAAGTGAGGCAATTCTATTGGAATTGTGTTATATTGGTGCGTGAATTGCAGCAAACCACGGGGAGTGCTTACTGACATGGTTCCCATTCTGGTGTCTGTCAGGGGGAGTTTCTGGGTAGTCAGAACCCCCCCCCCCACCCCTTTCCCACCTCCCCCTCCTGCGTGCGCCACTGAGAACAGTGAAAGAGTTACAGTGGTTTTATACTGATGACATTATGTTTTACCATTATATCTGAGCCACAGTACATGTCTTTATTAACATTTGCAATAATGCGTTATTTATGGAGAGTTTATATTCGGTTGTAGTGATTATTTTAAGTACTGATGTCATTTTGTGTGTGTGAGTACCAATTATAAGCATTTCATTGGAAACCAGTTATTGATATATTATTACTTTTTTGCATGTGCACACAGGCGCTGGGAGGTAGGTGGTGCGGGCACTGATTACCCAGACTCGGAGGGGCCGGGGTCAGCTGTTGAGGGGTGCTGCTGCGGCCTTTCCTATGCAACGCATAGTATTTTTTCTTTCAAAGGGTGCGTGGCCATGCCTACCAGTTTTGGCCACGCCACCAATACCTGGACCCCGTTCAGCTCTCTGCTGCCCATTGTGTACATAGATAGATTGTACAGGGCTTGGTATGTGTGGAGGCTGTTGATGGACTGCAAACACATACATTATTATTATTATTATTATTATTATTATTACTACTACTTTTTATTTATAAGGCACCACAATTGTTTTGCCACATTGTACAGACGGTAGCCATAAGAACAATGGGGGTCATTCCGAGTTGATCGTTAGCAGAAAATGTTCTCTGTGCAGCGATGATGCAAAAAAAGGCACTTCTGCGCATGTGTATGCGGCGCAATGCGCACGCGCGACGTACCTTCACAACGGCCGATGTAGTTTCACACAAGGCCTAGCGAAGCTTTTCAGTCGCACTGGTGGCCGCAGAGTGATTGACAGGAAGAGGGCGTTTCTGGGTATCAACTGACCGTTTTCAGGGAGTGTTGAAAAAACGCAGGCGTGCCAGAAAAAACGCAGGCGTGTTCGTGACGTCAAAACAGGAACTGAACAGTCTGAAGTCATCGCAAGCGCTGTGTAGGTCTGAAGTTACTCTGAAACTGCACAAAATTATTTTGTAGCCGCTCTGCGATCCTTTCGTTCGCACTTCTGCTAAGCTAAAATACACTCCCAGTGGGCGACGGCATAGCGTTTGCACGACTGCTAAAAACTGCTAGCGAGCGATCAACTCGGAATGACCACCAATACACGGTACACAGAATGTTACATTACAGTAACTGAAAAACTAACACAGAGCACAGGTAACAATTAGCACCACATTTCTCAGTACACACTACAGCCGAGATGTAAGGAAGCAAAGGAGTAGTCGGCATAGTACTAGGGGCAGGTAGCCATTGGAAGAGATGAACAGTAACGAGCGAGAGGAGATGCGGGTATAGACAGTCGCTGAGTAGGAGAGAGCTGTAACTGAAGTGTGAGAGAAGAGGGCTGTGAGAACAGGAGGGAAGAGGGCCCTGCTCCAAGGAGCTCACAATCTAGGGGGAGGGGGGAGGCAGACAGCGAGGCATAGATGGCCAATGCATAAGGCAGAGGATTGGTAGAATGGCCTTGAGCCTGGGTAATGTGGAAGGGTACGCTTTGATGAACAGGTCAGTTTCAGTGCCCGTTTGAAGGTCGGGGAGAGTCTAATAGAGTCTTCTTAAGTCCAATGGTGTATGCTGTGCAAAGCCGTTTGGCTGTGCATTTATTGATCTAAGCGTGCATTTTTATCAAAGCGTGATAAAATTGACACATAACAGCAGCGTTCAATCAGCGTTAATTTATCTTCAGCTGATATCGATTGTGAATTGACGTTTCTTCTCTTCTCTTCTTGTCACCTACAGGTAATTACAATTGACTACAACCACCAACATATTCTGCTGCACTATATCTATATATGCAAAGCTAATTCTGCTGGGTAATTACAATTGACTACAACCACCAACATATTCTGCTGCACTATATCTATATATGCAAAGCTAATTCTGCTGGGTAATTACAATTGACTACAACCACCAACATATTCTGCTGAACTATATCTATATATGCAAAGCTAATTCTGCTGGGTAATGCAAATTGAAACATTATTGCATAGTATGTGATTTTGAAGTACTTTTTTAAGTTTTGAATGATATAGACCCAGTTTAATCTTTGTGGAATGCCTGGTTGTTGTTTTTAAGGTAATTTATTGCCTGGCATTTGAGGGGGTGGGGTGTGGTTACAGATTTCAATTATTGGTTTCACTTGTAATAGTCTTCTTCTTAAGTCCAATGGTGTAGGCTGTGCATTTATTGATCTGAGCGTGCATTTTTATCAAAGCGTGATAAAATTGACACATAACAGCAGCGTTCAATCAGCGTTAAATCGAAGTGAAAAAGAAGGAAAACAGAAGCACACCAATCAAACAAAACAAAGAAAACTGAAGAACTAATAACAAATGTGAGTCACTTACTCCTCAGATCACTCACCTCCTGATTGTTGCATCTGATTAAATAGCACGGAACAACCTTACTAGGACATTTCAAAAACCGTCCATTTCACCTACAAATGCTTGTATCTGCATTATTGTAATTTTGTTTTTTAAGCACAGCTGCACCAATGCAATTTTACCTGCAAACACTTAAAAAATCTAACATAACTACCATTGCTTCTTAAACCTCTCACAATCCTTTCATTTCTTACACTCCAAATACATTTCTGCACCCACTTTATCTACGCTTTTGACTCATTTCATACAAATCTACACCCCTTGAGCCTACACTGCTTTTCTCACCTGCATTTCTGCAATTCTTCTGTCCTGATTCCCTTACAGTCTCCTCTCCTACTTCCACTTTCCCTCAACCTATTTACCTACTTAACACTATGTCAAGACTTTCTTATACTCCCCACATCACTCAGTGTCTACCTAATAATGTATCTTTATCCTTCCCCCCTAATCTTATACAACTCCTCCTCTCTCCCCTCCTCTGTCTCCCCTCCATCCCTCTGTTTCCTTCCCCCACCTTTCCTGTTACCCCACTTTCATTCACCTCTGCCCCATGGTCCTGCTACCCCACAACTCAGCCCTGCTCCCTCTCTCCCTTCCCTGTCACCTCCCCACACCCCCATCCACATCACACTGACCTCCCTCCCTGCTCACCTCCTGCAGTTTCCCCTCCTAGCTCAGGCACCCGTACCATCACTACTCTCTCATCATCCCTGCCCTCAAAGTTAATCCCACCTCATCGCTACAGCAACCCTGAAAATCTCATTCCCATCTCTCCCACAAACTCATACCCCCTATCCTGTGCCCTCTGGAATGCCAGATCTGTTTGTAACAAACTGGTCCCCACTCATGACCTTTTCATTTCCAACTCCCTACACCTACTAGCCATTACTGAAACTTGGATTACGCCCTCTGACACTACTTCTGCTGCTGCTCTCTCTGCTGGGGGCCTCACATTCACACACACACCCCGACCTGGGGGTCACCATGGGGGTGGTGTTGGGGTCCTTTTACCTTCTAGTTACTCCTACCAACTCATACCAACAGAACCATCCCTTATATTCTCTACATTTGAGGTCCACGCCATACGCCTCTTCCAACCAGTCCATCTTAGAGTAGCTGTCATTTACCGCCCCCCTGGCACTGCTTCCAAATTCATCGACAACTTTGCTTCCTGGCTTCCTCACTTCCTCTCTTCTGACATTCCCACCATTATCCTAGGCGATTTCAACATCCCTATTGACATCCCCACACAATCCCCTGCCTCTAAACTCCTTAACCTCACCTCTTCACTTGGTTTCTCCCAGTGGACCTCCTCACCCTCCCATGTGAATGGGAGCTCACTGGATCTGGTCTTCACTCACCGCTGTGATATTTCTGATTTTTCCAACTCCCCATTTCCCCTCTCTGACCACCACCTGCTCTCCTTTAACCTATCTCTCTCGACTTCCCCATCTCTACCTCCTAAGGCTACCATCACTAAGCGTAAAATTGAAGCTATTGACACGACATTCCTTTCCTCCCTGTTTGACTCACTTCTCTCTCCTATTCTCTCTCTCTCATTCCCTGAACAAGCCACTTCCACATACAATGCTTCCCTTACTTCTGCTCTTGACTCTGTTGCTCCACCAACCACTATTCACCCTCGCAAATTAACACCTCAACCCTGGCACACCAAATGCACCAGATATCTGCAAAAATGCTCACATACTGCTGAGCGACACTGGAGGAAATCACGCTCTAAGGCAGACTTCCTCCATTTCAAACTTATGCTCTCATCCTTCAGTGCTGCCCTTTCTCTTGCTAAACAGTCATACTTCAAGAACCTCATCTCCTCCCAGTCTTCCAACCCCCGGCGCCTCTTTGCCACTTTCAACTCACTCCTTTGCCCACCTCCACCTCATCTCCCTTCCTCACTCTCTGCTCTTGACTTTGCCACTTACTTCACATCCAAAATTTACTCCATACGTCAGGACATCACATCACACCAGACCATCAGTAACCAGCCTTCTCCCATCCCTTACCAACCCTCCCCATCCCTCGCACCAACTCTGTCATCTTTCTCCCATGCATCTGGAGAGGAAGTCATGGCCCTCATTCGTTCCTGTCCCCTCACCACCTCCCCACTTGACCCTATCCCCTCCCGTCTCCTCTGCTACCTCTCCTCTTCTGCTTGTTCCCATCTTTCCCACTCAATCTCTCCCTCTCATCAGGCACTGTCCCCTCTGCCTTCAAGCACGCACTCATCTCTCCTATTCTTAAAAAACCTACCCTTGATCCAAACACTCTCTCCAACTACCGACCCATCTCTTTCCTCCCTTTTGCATCCAAACTCCTTGAGCGTATTGTCTACAACCGCCTTACTTCCTTTCTTTCCTCACACTCACTGCTTGACCCATTCCAGTCTGGCTTCCGTCCTCTCCACTTCACTGAAACTGCCCTTACAAAAGTATGCAATGACCTCCATGCTGCTAAATATAAGGGACACTACTCTCTACTTATTCTACTTGATCTCTCTGCTGCTTTTGACACTGTGGACCATCCTCTCCTACTGCAAATCCTTCACTCCTTTGGTCTGCGTGACACTGCCCTCTCTTGGTTGTCGTCCTACCTTTCTGACCGTTCATTCTCTGTCTCCTCTCATGACTCCACCTCCCCCTCACTTCCACTAACTGTAGGGGTACCCCAAGGTTCTGTCCTTGGTCCTCTTCTCTTCTCTCTCTATACATCCTCACTAGGTAAGCTCATTAGTTCTTTTGGTTTCCAATATCATCTCTATGCTGATGACACTCAAATCTATCTTTCCTCTCCAGACCTCTCCCCTACTCTCCTCACTCGTATCTCCAACTGTCTCTCTGCTCTCTCTTCCTGGATGTCCCAGCGCTTTCTTAAACTTAACATGTCTAAGACCGAGCTGATCATCTTCTCTCCCTCCCGCATAACCTCACCTCCTACAATCTCATTATCTATTGATGGCACTACTATCTCCTCTACCCCCCAAGTGCGCTGTCTTGGAGTAATCCTTGACTTCTCCCTCAAACCACACATTCAGCACCTCTCACAAACCTGCTGTTTTCATCTAAAAAATATTTCCAGGATCAGACCCTTTCTGACCCAGGATGCTACTAAGACTCTTATCCACTCACTGGTCATCTCCAGACCGGACTACTGTAATCTCCTCCTGACTGGCATTCGTGACAAATACCTCTCTCCACTCCAATCTATCCTCAGTGCTGCTGCCCGGCTCATTTTCCTCACCAAACACACTACGTCCACCTCTCCTCTCTTACTAGACCTTCACTGGCTCCCCTTCCCTTTCAGAATCCATTTCAAGCTTCTCACACTTGGTTGCAAAGCCCTCACCCACTCCTCTCCCATCTACATCTCTGATCTTATCTCGCTTTATACTCCCACCCGTCCTGTTCGCTCTGCTAATGCTCGCCGACTCTCCTGCCTACAGATTACTTCCTCCCACTCCTACCTCCAAGATTTTTCACGTGCTGCACCACTTCTCTGGAATTCCCTACCTCTCCACCTCAGACTCTCCACCTCTCTACAAAACTTCAAACGGGCTCTCAAGACCCACTTCTTCACCAAACCCAGCCAAATCTCATCCTAAACCTCTGTTCCACGCTCTCTATGTACCCCATCTGTCTCACCCCTGTCTGTCTACCCCTCCCCTTTAGAATGTAAGCTCTCACGAGCAGGGCCCTCTTCCCTCATGTGCTTACTGCTTACCCTTTTCTTACTTTAATAATCTTCAGCTGCACCAAATCCAGCAGTCTTCTGCCACCTGATACTTATTCCAGTGTCATCTGCTGATGTAGCTATGTTTATTTACCCTGTACTTGTCCTATATTGTCGTCAACTGTAAGTTGCTGTTTTCCTGTTTGATTATTTGTTTATGTACTCTGTAATTGGGCGCTGCGGAACCCTTGTGGCACCATATAAATAAAGGATAATAATAATAATAATAATAAAGCGAGGGAGCTGGTTCCACTGAAGGGGGACAGGGTAGGCAAAATCATCATCGCACATCGGATGCAGTGACCAGGTGCATGGGGTACAGTGATACATGCCAATTAATGGGGCATACCAATAAAGAATACTTGGATATGCTGTTATCTTTAGTACCAGCCATCCCTCTGCAAAATCAGTTAAAATCCCATCTTTTTACAATTGCAACTGAAGAGCAAATATACAGCTTTCTCTTTGCCTCTCAGATAGGCTGACAGGCAGGGCTGTCTTTTTGTATGGGCTCAATGGGCTCTTGCCCATGGGCCCCAGGAGTATAAGGGCCCTAGGATGATAGCTGAGTGTCCCCTCTTTCCAGGGGTACCAGATTTTTGAAAATCGGCCCTGGGGAACCGTAAATACCTGACTTGAAAGCAGTGGTACCCATCAAAGCCTTTTATTTACTATTTCCCATCCAGATATCTCAGGTTCTGTCTGATTTAGAATTTTTCTGAGGTTATATTCCAAAAGCTGGGACTCTCCCCTTTTGGTGGACACTGGCAGCTTGTCTCTACTCTGCCCAGAACCAGAGATATCAGCCTTCAAGTATCTGGCCCCTGCTTCGGCTCCACATGCCTGGTATGCAGTTTTATATTTTTGTTGGTGGATTGCTCCAGCTCCTGAATTCTGATCCCCAAGTCTCCATTAGCTCCTGAAAGGTGAGACTCTCTAGATTTGTTATACCATGGAAAGCTAAGAAATCTATTTTCAGGAACTTGAGATATCTGCAGTCAAGCAAGCTGCCCTCCCACCAGAAAATGATGAATATTAAGCCCACGCCATTATCCACCCCTACGCTACGTATTAAACATCCCCTAACATCCTGGAAGTCATATACCAGGGCCCCTTCATTCAGCCCAATGTCCCCTTCTACAGTTTAACCTAATCTGTGCAGTAAAGGAGTAATGAGCAGAAATTACTGCTCCAGGTCCTACATGCTGAGCGGAAAATAGAACACCCCCTACCGCCTTACCGCCTGTGGGACATCAAAGCTGCCGCTGATAGCACACCCACCCCTACCACTGGAGTATGGGTAGGGGAAAAAAAGTAAAATATGTCTCCCAGCGCTAATGTTGTCAGGTATAAAATTGATGGTCAATGGCAATATTTGCTTATGGAAATATAAATCACTCAGACATCAATATACTTTAAAAATAAAATAATATTTTATTAACCTATCACAGGATGAAAAATCTTTTTATATATATATATATATATATATATATATATATATATATGTAATGGACCCTAATATCCAGGTCCTCACTATTCTTAAAAATCTAAAGTGATCCTAATACCGGTATACACAAGGACAATCACATACAACAATAAACATATAGAACATAAAACACACAGTGATACGCTAAGTAGCGATTTATTCACTTGGTGGATCTTTGTATTCCTCAGGTGTATATAAGTATATAGGAGTGGTTGTTATAACACAGTCATTGATCATATAGGGAATTAGTCCAATGAAAAAACATAAAAGATCAGTGATACGCTAAATAGCGATTAATTCACTTGGTACGTGCTTATATTCCTCAGGTAAATGTAGGCATATAGGAGTGATTGTTATATCTCAGTCTCTGATCATACAGAGAATTGGTCCAATAAAAGTTCTGGTAAATACCAGCCAAACAGTGTACAGTCCTACCTGGATAGGGATCAAATACTAAGGCTGGAATCGTCAGTTCCTTATTCAGAATGTCCAAGAATATAAAGTGCACTTACTTCAAAGTCACAAGAGGTTTGTAGAACGGGTGTCTGCCGGCAGACATGAAATAGCTCCGCAATCTACTAGTTTCGCCTGACACCGCAGGCTTCCTCAGGATCCCCCTATATGATCAATGACTGTGGTATAACAACTAGAGATGAGCGCCGGAAATTTTTCGGGTTTTGTGTCTTGGTTTTGGGTTCGGTTCCGCGGCCGTGTTTTGGGTTCGACCGCGTTTTGGCAAAACCTCACCGAATTTTTTTTGTCGGATTCGGGTGTGTTTTGGATTCGGGTGTTTTTTTCAAAAAACCCTAAAAAACAGCTTAAATCATAGAATTTGGGGGTCATTTTGATCCCAAAGTATTATTAACCTCAAAAACCATAATTTCCACTCATTTTCAGTCTATTCTGAATACCTCACACCTCACAATATTATTTTTAGTCCTAAAATTTGCACCGAGGTCGCTGTGTGAGTAAGATAAGCGACCCTAGTGGCCGACACAAACACCGGGCCCATCTAGGAGTGGCACTGCAGTGTCACGCAGGATGTCCCTTCCAAAAAACCCTCCCCAAACAGCACATGACGAAAAGGAAAAAAGAGGCGCAATGAGGTAGCTGTGTGAGTAAGATAAGCGACCCTAGTGGCCGACACAAACACCGGGCCCATCTAGGAGTGGCACTGCAGTGTCACGCAGGATGTCCCTTCCAAAAAACCCTCCCCAAACAGCACATGACGCAAAGAAAAAAAGAGGCGCAATGAGGTAGCTGTGTGAGTAAGATAAGCGACCCTAGTGGCCGACACAAACACCGGGCCCATCTAGGAGTGGCACTGCAGTGTCACGCAGGATGTCCCTTCCAAAAAACCCTCCCCAAACAGCACATGACGCAAAGAAAAAAAGAGGCGCAATGAGGTAGCTGACTGTGTGAGTAAGATAAGCGACCCTAGTGGCCGACACAAACACCGGGCCCATCTAGGAGTGGCACTGCAGTGTCACGCAGGATGTCCCTTCCAAAAAACCCTCCCCAAACAGCACATGACGCAAAGAAAAAAAGAGGCGCAATGAGGTAGCTGACTGTGTGAGTAAGATAAGCGACCCTAGTGGCCGACACAAACACCGGGCCCATCTAGGAGTGGCACTGCAGTGTCACGCAGGATGGCCCTTCCAAAAAACCCTCCCCAAACAGCACATGACGCAAAGAAAAAGAAAAGAAAAAAGAGGTGCAAGATGGAATTGTCCTTGGGCCCTCCCACCCACCCTTATGTTGTATAAACAAAACAGGACATGCACACTTTAACCAACCCATCATTTCAGTGACAGGGTCTGCCACACGACTGTGACTGATATGACGGGTTGGTTTGGACCCCCCCCCCAAAAAGAAGCAATTAATCTCTCCTTGCACAAACTGGCTCTACAGAGGCAAGATGTCCACCTCATCATCATCCTCCGATATATCACCGTGTACATCCCCCTCTTCACAGATTATCAATTCGTCCCCACTGGAATCCACCATCTCAGCTCCCTGTGTACTTTGTGGAGGCAATTGCTGCTGGTCAATGTCTCCGCGGAGGAATTGATTATAATTCATTTTAATGAACATCATCTTCTCCACATTTTCTGGATGTAACCTCGTACGCCGATTGCTGACAAGGTGAGCGGCGGCACTAAACACTCTTTCGGAGTACACACTTGTGGGAAGGCAACTTAGGTAGAATAAAGCCAGTTTGTGCAAGGGCCTCCAAATTGCCTCTTTTTCCTGCCAGTATAAGTACGGACTGTGTGACGTGCCTACTTGGATGCGGTCACTCATATAATCCTCCACCATTCTTTCAATGTTGAGAGAATCATATGCAGTGACAGTAGACGACATGTCCGTAATCGTTGTCAGGTCCTTCAGTCCGGACCAGATGTCAGCATCAGCAGTCGCTCCAGACTGCCCTGCATCACTGCCAGCGGGTGGGCTCGGAATTCTGAGCCTTTTCCTCGCACCCCCAGTTGCGGGAGAATGTGAAGGAGGAGATGTTGACAGGTCGCGTTCCGCTTGACTTGACAATTTTCTCACCAGCAGGTCTTTCAACCCCAGCAGACTTGTGTCTGCCGGAAAGAGAGATCCAAGGTAGGCTTTAAATCTAGGATCGAGCATGGTGGCCAAAATGTAGTGCTCTGATTTCAACAGATTGACCACCCGTGAATCCTTGTTAAGCGAATTAAGGGCTCCATCCACAAGTCCCACATGCCTAGCGGAATCGCTCCGTGTTAGCTCCTCCTTCAATGTCTCCAGCTTCTTCTGCAAAAGCCTGATGAGGGGAATGACCTGACTCAGGCTGGCAGTGTCTGAACTGACTTCACGTGTGGCAAGTTCAAAGGGCATCAGAACCTTGCACAACGTTGAAATCATTCTCCACTGCGCTTGAGACAGGTGCATTCCACCTCCTATATCGTGCTCAATTGTATAGGCTTGAATGGCCTTTTGCTGCTCCTCCAACCTCTGAAGCATATAGAGGGTTGAATTCCACCTCGTTACCACTTCTTGCTTCAGATGATGGCAGGGCAGGTTCAGTCGTTTTTGGTGGTGCTCCAGTCTTCTGTACGTGGTGCCTGTACGCCGAAAGTGTCCCGCAATTCTTCTGGCCACCGAAAGCATCTCTTGCACGCCCCTGTCGTTTTTTTAAAAATTCTGCACCACCAAATTCAAGGTATGTGCAAAACATGGGACGTGCTGGAATTTGCCCATATTTAATGCACACACAATATTGCTGGCGTTGTCCGATGCCACAAATCCACAGGAGAGTCCAATTGGGGTAAGCCATTCCGCGATGATCTTCCTCAGTTGCCGTAAGAGGTTTTCAGCTGTGTGCGTATTCTGGAAAGCGGTGATACAAAGCGTAGCCTGCCTAGGAAAGAGTTGGCGTTTGCGAGATGCTGCTACTGGTGCCGCCGCTGCTGTTCTTGCGGCGGGAGTCCATACATCTACCCAGTGGGCTGTCACAGTCATATAGTCCTGACCCTGCCCTGCTCCACTTGTCCACATGTCCGTGGTTAAGTGGACATTGGGTACAGCTGCATTTTTTAGGACACTGGTGACTCTTTTTCTGAGGTCTGTGTACATTTTCGGTATCGCCTGCCTAGAGAAATGGAACCTAGATGGTATTTGGTACCGGGGACACAGTACCTCCAACAAGTCTCTAGTTGGCTCTGCAGTAATGATGGATACCGGAACCACGTTTCTCACCACCCAGGATGCCAAGGCCTCAGTTATCCGCTTTGCAGTAGGATGACTGCTGTGATATTTCATCTTCCTCGCAAAGGACTGTTGGACAGTCAATTGCTTGGTGGAAGTAGTAAAAGTGGTCTTACGACTTCCCCTCTGGGATGACCATCGACTCCCAGCAGCAACAACAGCAGCGCCAGCAGCAGTAGGCGTTACACGCAAGGATGCATCGGAGGAATCCCAGGCAGGAGAGGAATCATCAGAATTGCCAGTGACATGGCCTGCAGGACTATTGGCATTCCTGGGGAAGGAGGAAATTGACACTGAGGGAGTTGGTGGGGTGGTTTGCGTGAGCTTGGTTACAAGAGGAAGGGATTTACTGGTCAGTGGACTGCTTCCGCTGTCGGCCAAAGTTTTTGAACTTGTCACTGACTTATTATGAATGCGCTGCAGGTGACGTATAAGGGAGGATGTTCCGAGGTGGTTAACGTCCTTACCCCTACTTATTACAGCTTGACAAAGGGAACACACGGCTTGACAAATGTTGTCCGCATTTCTGGTGAAATACTTCCACACCGAAGAGCTGATTTTTTTGGTATTTTCACCAGGCATGTCAACGGCCATATTCCTCCCACGACAACAGGTGTCTCCCCGGGTGCCTGACTTAAACAAACCACCTCACCATCAGAATCCTCCTGGTCAATTTCCTCCCCAGCGCCAGCAACACCCATATCCTCCTCATCCTGGTGTACTTCAACACTGACATCTTCAATCTGACTATCAGGAACTGGACTGCGGGTGCTCCTTCCAGCACTTGCAGGGGGCGTGCAAATGGTGGAAGGCGCATGCTCTTCACGTCCAGTGTTGGGAAGGTCAGGCATCGCAACCGACACAATTGGACTCTCCTTGTGGATTTGGGATTTCGAAGAACGCACAGTTCTTTGCTGTGCTTTTTCCAGCTTGAGTCTTTTCATTTTTCTAGCGAGAGGCTGAGTGCTTCCATCCTCATGTGAAGCTGAACCACTAGCCATGAACATAGGCCAGGGCCTCAGCCGTTCCTTGCCACTCCGTGTGGTAAATGGCATATTGGCAAGTTTACGCTTCTCCTCCGACAATTTTATTTTAGGTTTTGGAGTCCTTTTTTTACTGATATTTGGTGTTTTGGATTTGACATGCTCTGTACTATGACATTGGGCATCGGCCTTGGCAGACGACGTTGCTGGCATTTCATCGTCTCGGCCATGACTAGTGGCAGCAGCTTCAGCACGAGGTGGAAGTGGATCTTGATCTTTCCCTAATTTTGGAACCTCAACATTTTTGTTCTCCATATTTTAATAGGCACAACTAAAAGGCACCTCAGGTAAACAATGGAGATGGATGGATACTAGTATACAATTATGGATGGACTGCCGAGTGCCGACACAGAGGTAGCTACAGCCGTGGACTACCGTACTGTACTGTGTCTGCTGCTAATATAGACTGGATGATAATGAGATGTAGTATGTATAAAGAAGAAAGAAAAAAAAACCACGGGTAGGTGGTATACAATTATGGATGGACTGCCGAGTGCCGACACAGAGGTAGCTACAGCCGTGGACTACCGTACTGTACTGTGTCTGCTGCTAATATAGACTGGATAATAATGAGATGTAGTATGTATAAAGAAGAAAGAAAAAAAAACCACGGGTAGGTGGTATACAATTATGGATGGACTGCCGAGTGCCGACACAGAGGTAGCTACAGCCGTGGACTACCGTACTGTACTGTGTCTGCTGCTAATATAGACTGGATGATAATGAGATGTAGTATGTATAAAGAAGAAAGAAAAAAAAACCACGGGTAGGTGGTATACAATTATGGACGGACTGCCGAGTGCCGACACAGAGGTAGCTACAGCCGTGGACTACCGTACTGTACTGTGTCTGCTGCTAATATAGACTGGATGATAATGAGATGTAGTATGTATAAAGAAGAAAGAAAAAAACACCACGGGTAGGTGGTATACAATTATGGACAGACTGCCGAGTGCCGACACAGAGGTAGCTACAGCCATGGACTACCGTACTGTACTGTGTCTGCTGCTAATATAGACTGGTTGATAATGAGATGTAGTATGTATAAAGAAGAAAGAAAAAAAAACCACGGGTAGGTGGTATACAATTATGGATGGACTGCCGAGTGCCGACACAGAGGTAGCTACAGCCGTGGACTACCGTACTGTACTGTGTCTGCTGCTAATATAGACTGGATGATAATGAGATGTAGTATGTATAAAGAAGAAAGAAAAAAAAACCACGGGTAGGTGGTATACAATTATGGACGGACTGCCGAGTGCCGACACAGAGGTAGCTACAGCCGTGGACTACCGTACTGTACTGTGTCTGCTGCTAATATAGACTGGTTGATAATGAGATGTAGTATGTATAAAGAAGAAAGAAAAAAAAACCACGGGTAGGTGGTATACAATTATGGACGGACTGCCGAGTGCCGACACAGAGGTAGCTACAGCCGTGGACTACCGTACTGTACTGTGTCTGCTGATAATATAGACTGGATGATAATGAGATGTAGTATGTATAAAGAAGAAAAAAAAAACCACGGGTAGGTGGTATACAATTATGGATGGACTGCCGAGTGCCGACACAGAGGTAGCTACAGCCGTGGACTACCGTACTGTACTGTGTCTGCTGCTAATATAGACTGGATGATAATGAGATGTAGTATGTATAAAGAAGAAAGAAAAAAAAACCACGGGTAGGTGGTATACAATTATGGACGGACTGCCGAGTGCCGACACAGAGGTAGCTACAGCCGTGGACTACCGTACTGTACTGTGTCTGCTGCTAATATAGACTGGTTGATAATGAGATGTAGTATGTATAAAGAAGAAAGAAAAAAAAACCACGGGTAGGTGGTATACAATTATGGATGGACTGCCGAGTGCCGACACAGAGGTAGCTACAGCCGTGGACTACCGTACTGTACTGTGTCTGCTGCTAATATAGACTGGATGATAATGAGATGTAGTATGTATAAAGAAGAAAAAAAAAAAACACGGGTAGGTGGTATACAATTATGGATGGACTGCCGAGTGCCGACACAGAGGTAGCTACAGCCGTGGACTACCGTACTGTACTGTGTCTGCTGCTAATATAGACTGGATGATAATGAGATGTAGTATGTATAAAGAAGAAAGAAAAAAAAACCACGGGTAGGTGGTATACAATTATGGACGGACTGCCGAGTGCCGACACAGAGGTAGCTACAGCCGTGGACTACCGTACTGTACTGTGTCTGCTGCTAATATAGACTGGTTGATAATGAGATGTAGTATGTATAAAGAAGAAAGAAAAAAAAACCACGGGTAGGTGGTATACAATTATGGATGGACTGCCGAGTGCCGACACAGAGGTAGCTACAGCCGTGGACTACCGTACTGTACTGTGTCTGCTGCTAATATAGACTGGATGATAATGAGATGTAGTATGTATAAAGAAGAAAGAAAAAAAAACCACGGGTAGGTGGTATACAATTATGGATGGACTGCCGAGTGCCGACACAGAGGTAGCTACAGCCGTGGACTACCGTACTGTACTGTGTCTGCTGATAATATAGACTGGATGATAATGAGATGTAGTATGTATAAAGAAGAAAGAAAAAAAAACCACGGGTAGGTGGTATACAATTATGGACGGACTGCCGAGTGCCGACACAGAGGTAGCTACAGCCGTGGACTACCGTACTGTACTGTGTCTGCTGCTAATATAGACTGGTTGATAATGAGATGTAGTATGTATAAAGAAGAAAGAAAAAAAAACCACGGGTAGGTGGTATACAATTATGGATGGACTGCCGAGTGCCGACACAGAGGTAGCTACAGCCGTGGACTACCGTACTGTACTGTGTCTGCTGCTAATATAGACTGGATGATAATGAGATGTAGTATGTATAAAGAAGAAAAAACAAACCACGGGTAGGTGGTATACAATTATGGATGGACTGCCGAGTGCCGACACAGAGGTAGCTACAGCCGTGGACTACCGTACTGTACTGTGTCTGCTGCTAATATAGACTGGATGATAATGAGATGTAGTATGTATAAAGAAGAAAGAAAAAAAAAACCACGGGTAGGTGGTATACAATTATGGATGGACTGCCGAGTGCCGACACAGAGGTAGCTACAGCCGTGAACTACCGTACTGTGTCTGCTGCGACTGGATGATAAATAATGATATAAAAAATATATATATATCACTACTGCAGCCGGACAGGTATATATTATATAATGACGGACCTGCTGGACACTGTCTGTCAGCAGAAAGAGTTTTTTATAGAATAAAAAAACACCACACAAGTCACACGACGAGTGTTTAACTTTTTCAGGCAATCACAATATAGTATACTATACTGGTGGTCAGTGTGGTCAGGTCACTGGTCAGTCACACTGGCAGTGGCACTCCTGCAGCAAAAGTGTGCACTGTTTAATTTTAATAATATGTATGTACTCCTGGCTCCTGCTATAACCTATAACTGCTCCCCAGTCTCCCCCACAATTAAGCTGTGTGAGCACAGTCAGATATTATACATAGATGATGCAGCACACTGGGCTGAGCACAGATATGGTATGTGACTGAGTCACTGTGTATCGTTTTTTTCAGGCAGAGAACGGATTATATTAAATAAAACTGCACTGGTGGTCACTGGTCAGTGGTCAGTCACTAGTAAACTCTGCACTCTCTAGTACTCCTAAGCTCCAGTAAATCAAGTGTCTCTGTTCAATCTCACTCTCTCTCTTCTAATCTAAATGGAGAGGACGCCAGCCACGTCCTCTCCCTATCAATCTCAATGCACGTGTGAAAATGGCGGCGACGCGCGGCTACTTATATAGAATCCGAGTCTCGCGATAGAATCCGAGCCTCGCGAGAATCCGACAGCGTCATGATGACGTTCTGGCGCGCTCGGGTTAACCGAGCAAGGCGGGAAGATCCGAGTCGCTCGGATCCGTGTAAAAAAAGCTGAAGTTCGGGCGGGTTCGGATTCCGAGGAACCGAACCCGCTCATCTCTAATAACAACTAGAGATGAGCGCCGGAAATTTTTCGGGTTTTGTGTTTTGGTTTTGGGTTCGGTTCCGCGGCCGTGTTTTGGGTTCGACCGCGTTTTGGCAAAACCTCACCAAATTTTTTTTGTCGGATTCGGGTGTGTTTTGGATTCGGGTGTTTTTTTCAAAAAACCCTAAAAAACAGCTTAAATCATAGAATTTGGGGGTCATTTTGATCCCAAAGTATTATTAACCTCAAAAACCATAATTTCCACTCATTTTCAGTCTATTCTGAATACCTCACACCTCACAATATTATTTTTAGTCCTAAAATTTGCACCGAGGTCGCTGTGTGAGTAAGATAAGCGACCCTAGTGGCCGACACAAACACCGGGCCCATCTAGGAGTGGCACTGCAGTGTCACGCAGGATGTCCCTTCCAAAAAACCCTCCCCAAACAGCACATGACGCAAAGAAAAAAAGAGGCGCAATGAGGTAGCTGTGTGAGTAAGATAAGCGACCCTAGTGGCCGACACAAACACCGGGCCCATCTAGGAGTGGCACTGCAGTGTCACGCAGGATGTCCCTTCCAAAAAACCCTCCCCAAACAGCACATGACGCAAAGAAAAAAAGAGGCGCAATGAGGTAGCTGACTGTGTGAGTAAGATAAGCGACCCTAGTGGCCGACACAAACACCGGGCCCATCTAGGAGTGGCACTGCAGTGTCACGCAGGATGTCCCTTCCAAAAAACCCTCCCCAAACAGCACATGGCGCAAAGAAAAAAAGAGGCGCAATGAGGTAGCTGTGTGAGTAAGATAAGCGACCCTAGTGGCCGACACAAACACCGGGCCCATCTAGGAGTGGCACTGCAGTGTCACGCAGGATGTCCCTTCCAAAAAACCCTCCCCAAACAGCACATGACGCAAAGAAAAAAAGAGGCGCAATGAGGTAGCTGACTGTGTGAGTAAGATAAGCGACCCTAGTGGCCGACACAAACACCGGGCCCATCTAGGAGTGGCACTGCAGTGTCACGCAGGATGTCCCTTCCAAAAAACCCTCCCCAAACAGCACATGACGCAAAGAAAAAAAGAGGCGCAATGAGGTAGCTGACTGTGTGAGTAAGATAAGCGACCCTAGTGGCCGACACAAACACCGGGCCCATCTAGGAGTGGCACTGCAGTGTCACGCAGGATGGCCCTTCCAAAAAACCCTCCCCAAACAGCACATGACGCAAAGAAAAAGAAAAGAAAAAAGAGGTGCAAGATGGAATTGTCCTTGGGCCCTCCCACCCACCCTTATGTTGTATAAACAAAACAGGACATGCACACTTTAACCAACCCATCATTTCAGTGACAGGGTCTGCCACACGACTGTGACTGATATGACGGGTTGGTTAGGACCCCCCCCAAAAAAGAAGCAATTAATCTCTCCTTGCACAAACTGGCTCTACAGAGGCAAGATGTCCACCTCATCATCATCCTCCGATATATCACCGTGTACATCCCCCTCCTCACAGATTATCAATTCGTCCCCACTGGAATCCACCATCTCAGCTCCCTGTGTACTTTGTGGAGGCAATTGCTGCTGGTCAATGTCTCCGCGGAGGAATTGATTATAATTCATTTTAATGAACATCATCTTCTCCACATTTTCTGGATGTAACTTCGTACGCCGATTGCTGACAAGGTGAGCGGCGGCACTAAACACTCTTTCGGAGTACACACTTGTGGGAGGGCAACTTAGGTAGAATAAAGCCAGTTTGTGCAAGGGCCTCCAAATTGCCTCTTTTTCCTGCCAGTATAAGTACGGACTGTGTGACGTGCCTACTTGGATGCGGTCACTCATATAATCCTCCACCATTCTTTCAATGTTGAGAGAATCATATGCAGTGACAGTAGACGACATGTCCGTAATCGTTGTCAGGTCCTTCAGTCCGGACCAGATGTCAGCATCAGCAGTCGCTCCAGACTGCCCTGCATCACCGCCAGCGGGTGGGCTCGGAATTCTGAGCCTTTTCCTCGCACCCCCAGTTGCGGGAGAATGTGAAGGAGGAGATGTTGACAGGTCGCGTTCCGCTTGACTTGACAATTTTCTCACCAGCAGGTCTTTCAACCCCAGCAGACTTGTGTCTGCCGGAAAGAGAGATCCAAGGTAGGCTTTAAATCTAGGATCGAGCATGGTGGCCAAAATGTAGTGCTCTGATTTCAACAGATTGACCACCCGTGAATCCTTGTTAAGCGAATTAAGGGCTCCATCCACAAGTCCCACATGCCTAACGGAATCGCTCCGTGTTAGCTCCTCCTTCAATGTCTCCAGCTTCTTCTGCAAAAGCCTGATGAGGGGAATGACCTGACTCAGGCTGGCAGTGTCTGAACTGACTTCACGTGTGGCAAGTTCAAAGGGCATCAGAACCTTGCACAACGTTGAAATCATTCTCCACTGCGCTTGAGACAGGTGCATTCCACCTCCTATATCGTGCTCAATTGTATAGGCTTGAATGGCCTTTTGCTGCTCCTCCAACCTCTGAAGCATATAGAGGGTTGAATTCCACCTCGTTACCACTTCTTGCTTCAGATGATGGCAGGGCAGGTTCAGTAGTTTTTGGTGGTGCTCCAGTCTTCTGTACGTGGTGCCTGTACGCCGAAAGTGTCCCGCAATTCTTCTGGCCACCGACAGCATCTCTTGCACGCCCCTGTCGTTTTTTTAAAAATTCTGCACCACCAAATTCAAGGTATGTGCAAAACATGGGACGTGCTGGAATTTGCCCATATTTAATGCACACACAATATTGCTGGCGTTGTCCGATGCCACAAATCCACAGGAGAGTCCAATTGGGGTAAGCCATTCCGCGATGATCTTCCTCAGTTGCCGTAAGAGGTTTTCAGCTGTGTGCGTATTCTGGAAAGCGGTGATACAAAGCGTAGCCTGCCTAGGAAAGAGTTGGCATTTGCGAGATGCTGCTACTGGTGCCGCCGCTGCTGTTCTTGCGGCGGGAGTCCATACATCTACCCAGTGGGCTGTCACAGTCATATAGTCCTGACCCTGCCCTGCTCCACTTGTCCACATGTCCGTGGTTAAGTGGACATTGGGTACAGCTGCATTTTTTAGGACACTGGTGACTCTTTTTCTGAGGTCTGTGTACATTTTCGGTATCGCCTGCCTAGAGAAATGGAACCTAGATGGTATTTGGTACCGGGGACACAGTACCTCCAACAAGTCTCTAGTTGGCTCTGCAGTAATGATGGATACCGGAACCACGTTTCTCACCACCCAGGATGCCAAGGCCTCAGTTATCCGCTTTGCAGTAGGATGACTGCTGTGATATTTCATCTTCCTCGCAAAGGACTGTTGGACAGTCAATTGCTTGGTGGAAGTAGTAAAAGTGGTCTTACGACTTCCCCTCTGGGATGACCATCGACTCCCAGCAGCAACAACAGCAGCGCCAGCAGCAGTAGGCGTTACACGCAAGGATGCATCGGAGGAATCCCAGGCAGGAGAGGAATCATCAGAATTACCAGTGACATGGCCTGCAGGACTATTGGCATTCCTGGGGAAGGAGGAAATTGACACTGAGGGAGTTGGTGGGGTGGTTTGCGTGAGCTTGGTTACAAGAGGAAGGGATTTACTGGTCAGTGGACTGCTTCCGCTGTCGGCCAAAGTTTTTGAACTTGTCACTGACTTATTATGAATGCGCTGCAGGTGACGTATAAGGGAGGATGTTCCGAGGTGGTTAACGTCCTTACCCCTACTTATTACAGCTTGACAAAGGGAACACACGGCTTGACAAATGTTGTCCGCATTTCTGGTGAAATACTTCCACACCGAAGAGCTGATTTTTTTGGTATTTTCACCAGGCATGTCAACGGCCATATTCCTCCCACGGACAACAGGTGTCTCCCCGGGTGCCTGACTTAAACAAACCACCTCACCATCAGAATCCTCCTGGTCAATTTCCTCCCCAGCGCCAGCAACACCCATATCCTCCTCATCCTGGTGTACTTCAACACTGACATCTTCAATCTGACTATCAGGAACTGGACTGCGGGTGCTCCTTCCAGCACTTGCAGGGGGCGTGCAAATGGTGGAAGGCGCATGCTCTTCACGTCCAGTGTTGGGAAGGTCAGGCATCGCAACCGACACAATTGGACTCTCCTTGTGGATTTGGGATTTCGAAGAACGCACAGTTCTTTGCTGTGCTTTTTCCAGCTTGAGTCTTTTCATTTTTCTAGCGAGAGGCTGAGTGCTTCCATCCTCATGTGAAGCTGAACCACTAGCCATGAACATAGGCCAGGGCCTCAGCCGTTCCTTGCCACTCCGTGTGGTAAATGGCATATTGGCAAGTTTACGCTTCTCCTCCGACAATTTTATTTTAGGTTTTGGAGTCCTTTTTTTACTGATATTTGGTGTTTTGGATTTGACATGCTCTGTACTATGACATTGGGCATCGGCCTTGGCAGACGACGTTGCTGGCATTTCATCGTCTCGGCCATGACTAGTGGCAGCAGCTTCAGGACGAGGTGGAAGTGGATCTTGATCTTTCCCTAATTTTGGAACCTCAACATTTTTGTTCTCCATATTTTAATAGGCACAACTAAAAGGCACCTCAGGTAAACAATGGAGATGGATGGATACTAGTATACAATTATGGATGGACTGCCGAGTGCCGACACAGAGGTAGCTACAGCCGTGGACTACCGTACTGTACTGTGTCTGCTGCTAATATAGACTGGATGATAATGAGATGTAGTATGTATAAAGAAGAAAGAAAAAAAAACCACGGGTAGGTGGTATACAATTATGGATGGACTGCCGAGTGCCGACACAGAGGTAGCTACAGCCGTGGACTACCGTACTGTACTGTGTCTGCTGCTAATATAGACTGGATGATAATGAGATGTAGTATGTATAAAGAAGAAAGAAAAAAAAACCACGGGTAGGTGGTATACAATTATGGATGGACTGCCGAGTGCCGACACAGAGGTAGCTACAGCCGTGGACTACCGTACTGTACTGTGTCTGCTGCTAATATAGACTGGATGATAATGAGATGTAGTATGTATAAAGAAGAAAGAAAAAAAAACCACGGGTAGGTGGTATACAATTATGGACGGACTGCCGAGTGCCGACACAGAGGTAGCTACAGCCGTGGACTACCGTACTGTACTGTGTCTGCTGCTAATATAGACTGGATGATAATGAGATGTAGTATGTATAAAGAAGAAAGAAAAAAAAACCACGGGTAGGTGGTATACAATTATGGACGGACTGCCGAGTGCCGACACAGAGGTAGCTACAGCCGTGGACTACCGTACTGTACTGTGTCTGCTGCTAATATAGACTGGTTGATAATGAGATGTAGTGTGTATAAAGAAGAAAGAAAAAAAAACCACGGGTAGGTGGTATACAATTATGGATGGACTGCCGAGTGCCGACACAGAGGTAGCTACAGCCGTGGACTACCGTACTGTACTGTGTCTGCTGCTAATATAGACTGGATGATAATGAGATGTAGTATGTATAAAGAAGAAAGAAAAAAAAAACCACGGGTAGGTGGTATACAATTATGGACGGACTGCCGAGTGCCGACACAGAGGTAGCTACAGCCGTGGACTACTGTACTGTACTGTGTCTGCTGCTAATATAGACTGGTTGATAATGAGATGTAGTATGTATAAAGAAGAAAGAAAAAAAAACCACGGGTAGGTGGTATACAATTATGGACGGACTGCCGAGTGCCGACACAGAGGTAGCTACAGCCGTGGACTACCGTACTGTACTGTGTCTGCTGCTAATATAGACTGGTTGATAATGAGATGTAGTATGTATAAAGAAGAAAGAAAAAAAAACCACGGGTAGGTGGTATACAATTATGGACGGACTGCCGAGTGCCGACACAGAGGTAGCTACAGCCGTGGACTACCGTACTGTACTGTGTCTGCTGCTAATATAGACTGGTTGATAATGAGATGTAGTATGTATAAAGAAGAAAGAAAAAAAAACCACGGGTAGGTGGTATACAATTATGGACGGACTGCCGAGTGCCGACACAGAGGTAGCTACAGCCGTGGTCATTCCCACACTTATTCAGGCCAGGAAAGGAGTAACGTCATTACCACCATATTTGGAGAAAATATGTGTCTTGGTGTGAATCCAAGAAGGCTCCAACGGAAGATTTTCAGTTAGGATATTTTTTCCATTTTTTACAGGCTGGTGTGGATGTGGGCCTACGATTGGGTTCAATCAAGGTCCAGATTTCGGCCTTATCAATTTTCTTTCAAAGACAATTGGCCTCCCTTCCAGAAGTTCAGACGTTCGTGAAAGGAGTGCTGCACATCCAACCTCCATTTGTGCCCCCAGTGGCACCATGGGATCTTAATGTGGTGTTGCAGTTCCTGCAATCAGATTGGTTTGAACCACTGAAGGAGATAGAATTGAAGGTCATGTTATTGGCCTTGGCATCAGCATGGCGGGTGTCTGAGTTTGGGTCCTTGTCCCACAAGAGCCCTTACCTGATCTTCCATGAAGATAGAGCAGAGTTGAGAACTCCCCAACAATTTCTTCCAAAGGTGGTTTCGTCTTTCCATATGAACCAACCTATTGTGGTGCCAGTGGCTACTGACACCTTCACTGCGTCAAAGTCTCTTGATGTAGTTAGAGCTTTGAAAATTTATGTCGCAAGAACAGCTCGGGTACGGAAAACAGAGGCTCTGTTTGTCCTGTATGCTCCCAACAAGATTGGATGTCCTGCTTCTAAGCAGACTATTGCACGTTGGATCAGAGGGACAATTCAGCACGCTTATTCCACGGCAGGATTGCTGATACCGAAGTCGTTAAATGCCCATTCTACTAGAAAGGTGAGCGCATCCTGGGCGGCTGCCCGGGGGGTCTTGGCATTACAACTTTGCCGAGCAGCTACTTGGTCAGGGGCAAACACGTTTGCAAAGTTTTACAAGTTTGACACCTTGGCCGATGAGGACCTCAAGTTTGGTCAATCGGTGCTGCAGGGTCATCCGCACTCTCCCGCCCATACTAGAACTTTGGTATAACCCCATGGTACTAAAGTGGACCCCAGCATCCTCTAGGACATATGAGAAAACAGGATTTTAATACCTACCGGTAAATCCTTTTCTGCTAGTCTGTAGAGGATGCTGGGCGCCCGACCCAGTGCGTACTTTTCCTGCAGTTATTACGTTTGTAGTTACACAGATGTTGTGTTACGGTTAGTTTCAGCATGTTGCTACAAATGGTTCATGCCCGTTGGCATGTGTTATGTTGAATGCCATGTTGTGCGGCATGGATGAGGTGTGAGCTGGTATGAATCTCACCATTAAATTATAAGTAAATCCTTTCCTCGAAATGTCCGTCTCCCTGGGCACAGTTCCTATAACTGAGGTCTGGAAGAGGGGCATAGAGGGAGGAGCCAGTTCATACCCTTGAAAAGTCTTAAAGTGCCCATGGCTCCTGCAGAACCGTCTATACCCCATGGTACTAAAGTGGACCCCAGCATCCTCTACGGACTAGGAGTAAAGGATTTACCGGTAGGTATTAAAATCCTGTTTTTATAGCACTGCTTAGTATTATCCTGGATAATGTGAAGCATGTCAGTCTCACTTCTGGAAAGCATTATGTTTTGCCATTTAAAAGACAAATTTCCCTTTTTTATCCTGAAAACACCACATACCTTATAGCCAGGAATGCATAATTCCCACAATTTACAATAGCAAGAGACCAACACTGAATATGTGTTATAAAAATAAAATGCTCATATTCTTGTGATTTCAGTCACGTGCATTCACTTTAGTAGATTAGTACTCTATTCAGCTGCACATTTTAACTGACCTCTGAGGAAGCCGCTGAGACGGATTAAGGTGGAGAAACGCATTAGGGAACACCGCCTTGCTGGTACCTGCTTTATCATTTAGATTCACGGCAAGACTGGGATATTCTGGATAAGGCACAATGTTTTCTGGATAAGCACCAGGAGCCGGGAGAAAGCCATCATGACCACTGCCTGGTAAATCTTGTGTGTATGAACAGTCTCTGGCCAGGATGCACACCTGATTTTATATAACACAGATGACCTGTTTCTATACTAATGCCACAAATGCTGCACTAACAGCAACTGCATGCTTCTGCTGATATAAAGAGGCTGTTATACACCAGCAGTGCTTAAATAGGAAGCTATGCCTGTTTGAAACAACTAGCCCAGCTGGGGGAGAATGGACATTAGAGAAACTAACCCTATACCTCATAATTTGAAACAGTTTGCTATAGAGAGGCATTGTATAGACAACCTTTTTAATTGTTCTTAAAGCATACCTCCCGACATTTTAAACTCATGATGTGACCAAAAAGGGACGTGGCCTATATGGAAGGGGCGTGGTCTCACCACAGTGCTGCGATCATGAGCCACTTCCCCATTTTCCGTCACTGAGGGGGCATGGCTAGCCATTGAATAGACGCTCTGAGTGACAGGAGCCTCCCAACTGCCCTCCCCCACCGCAGGACACTGCGGCCCGTGGGTGGGACAGCGTGACAGTCCCAAAAAGACAGGACTGTCCCGCGAAAATCGGGACAGTTGGGAGGTATGCTTAAAGTGAAAGTACCGGCTGGTGTTCTATATGTGTATGTGTAATGTATAGACAATCGTTTTCTTGTTCTTTAAAAGATACTAATTATTATTTTAATATATTATACTTTTCTCCAAGGGCGGTTTTCTGTCTGTATGTTGTTGCTGAGTATTTTTGAATAAACCTGCATAAACGTCGCAC
The DNA here is from genome assembly GCF_028390025.1 of Pseudophryne corroboree. Classification (NCBI taxonomy): domain Eukaryota; kingdom Metazoa; phylum Chordata; class Amphibia; order Anura; family Myobatrachidae; genus Pseudophryne; species Pseudophryne corroboree. The sequence continues at coordinate 61,971,713 of NC_086450.1, read as the reverse complement.
AACTGGACCCTCTCCCTGCAAAAACGTCTAAGGTCCATTAAATTGCTACTATAAACATACTAAATATACTCCTATGTATAGCTCTCTTTAGGTCATATTACAGGTTCACAATGGGATTGAGGTCTGGCTTCTGACTGGGCTATTCTGAGATCTTCCTTAGATACTCATTTTCTGAAACCATTCCCCGGCTGACTTGGATGTGTGACTTGCATCATTATCATTATCTTCAGCTTTCTGACAGGGTTACGTAGGTTTTGTACCAATAGGCAAGATTTGTCAAACCTTTTTTTTTTTCAGATATGTTTATTGAAATATACAAACAACAGAAATAAGTTGAGTACATTCTTGTATACATGTCGGCAAGTTGGCAGTAATTAAAACATAACCAAAGCTCCACAGGAATATATTGGAAACATGGATATAAACAGAGACATATAAATAAATATAAAGAGTAGGGATTGTATAGAGACAATTGAGGATATTCCCGGACTACGGAAGAAAATGATATAGTAGGATGGAGCGGGTAGACTGACCCACTGTGGGCAACCACAGCCTCTGAAATGAATCTCTACTGTACCTAGAAAGGCGGGAAGCCTTTCTCCACTGTGGTCAAGTTGTACCAAGACGTGAAACGTATTATACCTCAAAGGAAGTCCCTCTCTTCAGTAGACAATGTGACCACATATCGTAGCCAAATATAACAAAAAAAAATTGTGATCTAGATTCTAAATCCAAAGAACAGTCTATCCACTCCATCCTGTAAGCATGAGCTAACCTCGGTAACATGAGATAAAGAGTAATGGGGGTAGAGAGTATCCACTGGGACAGAATAGTTTTTTTAGCCACTGCTGCTATTTTAGCAAGTAAAAGTGTAGTGCCTTTAGTATATTGTATTGATGGGGGTCGAGTATAATAATTCCACAGTGCCCATGGCATTGTTATAGTGAAAGATATGTGAAGAATATTATTCACATAATGTTGGACATTAGCCCAGAAGATATGAACCACTGAACAAGACCATAGACAATGGAGAATATCAGCGTCGGGGAGGCAACACTTAAAACAATTGTAGTCCTCTGCCACTCCAGTTATAAACCTTAGTTTTGGGGTATAGTATGCTCGATGGAGGATCTTAAATTGCATTTCAGCAAACGAAGATGAAAGTAACTGTTTATTCAATGTGGCCGAGGCTGTGACAATAGTTTGTAAGGGAAGTTTAGGGGAGGAATCCTTACACTTTGCCATACCTGTTGATAAGGTAGTAAGGTCAATTTTCTTCCTAACTTGTTCATATAATAAATAGAGATGAGCGGGTTCGGTTCCTCGGAATCCGAACCCGCCCGAACTTCATGTTTTTTTTCACGGGTCCGAGCGACTCGGATCTTCCCGCCTTGCTCGGTTAACCCGAGCGCGCCCGAACGTCATCATGACGCTGTCGGATTCTCGCGAGGCTCGGATTCTATCGCGAGACTCGGATTCTATATAAGGAGCCGCGCGTCGCCGCCATTTTCACTCGTGCATTGAGATTGATAGGGAGAGGACGTGTCTGGCGTCCTCTCCATTAGAATAGAGATAGATTAGATAGAGAGAGAGAGATTGTGCAGAGTCGCAGACAGAGTTAGTTTACCACAGTCAGTGACCAGTGCAGTTGCTAGTTAACTTTTATTTAATATAATATATCCGTTCACTTCTCTCTGCTATATCCGTTCTCTGCCTGAAAAAAAAAACGATACACAGCACAGTCAGTCACACAGTGTGACTCAGTCTGTGTGCACTCAGCTCAGCCCAGTGTGCTGCACAGTCATCAATGTATAAATTAAAAGCTTATAATTAATTGTGGGGGAGACTGGGGAGCACTGCAGGTTGTTAGCAGGAGCCAGGAGTACAATTATATTAATTAACAGTGCACACTTTTGCTGCAGGAGTGGTGACCAGTGCCTGACCACCAGTATAGTATTGTTGTATACTACTAATATCTCTTTAAATATCAACCAGTCTATATTAGCAGCAGACACAGTACAGTGCGGTAGTTCACGGCTGTGGCTACCTCTGTGTCGGCACACGGCAGGCAGTCCGTCCGACCAGAATTGTATTATTTATTATTATATACCTACCACCTAACCGTGGTTTTTTTTTCATTCTTTATACCGTCATAGTGTCATCCTAATTGTTACGAGTATACTACTATCTCTTTATCAACCAGTGTACAGTGCGGTAGTTCACGGCTGTGGCTACCTCTGTGTCGGCACACGGCAGGCAGTCCGTCCGACCAGAATTGTATTATTTATTATTATATACCTACCACCTAACCGTGGTTTTTTTTTCATTCTTTATACCGTCATAGTGTCATCCTAATTGTTACGAGTATACTACTATCTCTTTATCAACCAGTGTACAGTGCGGTAGTTCACGGCTGTGGCTACCTCTGTGTCGGCACACGGCAGGCAGTCCGTCCGACCAGAATTGTATTATTTATTATTATATACCTACCACCTAACCGTGGTTTTTTTTTTCATTCTTTATACCGTCATAGTGTCATCCTAATTGTTACGAGTATACTACTATCTCTTTATCAACCAGTGTACAGTGCGGTAGTTCACGGCTGTGGCTACCTCTGTGTCGGCACACGGCAGGCAGTCCGTCCGACCAGAATTGTATTATTTATTATTATATACCTACCACCTAACCGTGGTTTTTTTTTTCATTCTTTATACCGTCATAGTGTCATCCTAATTGTTACGAGTATACTACTATCTCTTTATCAACCAGTGTACAGTGCGGTAGTTCACGGCTGTGGCTACCTCTGTGTCGGCACACGGCAGGCAGTCCGTCCGACCAGAATTGTATTATTTATTATTATATACCTACCACCTAACCGTGGTTTTTTTTTCATTCTTTATACCGTCATAGTGTCATCCTAATTGTTACGAGTATACTACTATCTCTTTATCAACCAGTATACAGTGCGGTAGTTCACGGCTGTGGCTACCTCTGTGTCGGCACACGGCAGGCAGTCCGTCCGACCAGAATTGTATTATTTATTATTATATACCTACCACCTAACCGTGGTTTTTTTTTCATTCTTTATACCGTCATAGTGTCATCCTAATTGTTACGAGTATACTACTATCTCTTTATCAACCAGTGTACAGTGCGGTAGTTCACGGCTGTGGCTACCTCTGTGTCGGCACACGGCAGGCAGTCCGTCCGACCAGAATTGTATTATTTATTATTATATACCTACCACCTAACCGTGGTTTTTTTTTTCATTCTTTATACCGTCATAGTGTCATCCTAATTGTTACGAGTATACTACTATCTCTTTATCAACCAGTGTACAGTGCGGTAGTTCACGGCTGTGGCTACCTCTGTGTCGGCACACGGCAGGCAGTCCGTCCGACCAGAATTGTATTATTTATTATTATATACCTACCACCTAACCGTGGTTTTTTTTTCATTCTTTATACCGTCATAGTGTCATCCTAATTGTTACGAGTATACTACTATCTCTTTATCAACCAGTGTACAGTGCGGTAGTTCACGGCTGTGGCTACCTCTGTGTCGGCACACGGCAGGCAGTCCGTCCGACCAGAATTGTATTATTTATTATTATATACCTACCACCTAACCGTGGTTTTTTTTTCATTCTTTATACCGTCATAGTGTCATCCTAATTGTTACGAGTATACTACTATCTCTTTATCAACCAGTGTACAGTGCGGTAGTTCACGGCTGTGGCTACCTCTGTGTCGGCACACGGCAGGCAGTCCGTCCGACCAGAATTGTATTATTTATTATTATATACCTACCACCTAACCGTGGTTTTTTTTTCATTCTTTATACCGTCATAGTGTCATCCTAATTGTTACGAGTATACTACTATCTCTTTATCAACCAGTGTACAGTGCGGTAGTTCACGGCTGTGGCTACCTCTGTGTCGGCAGTCGGCAGGCAGTCCGTCCATCCATAATTGTATTATTATTATAATATATACCACCTAACCGTGGTTTTTTTATACCACCTAACCGTGGCAGTCCGTCCATAATTGTATACTAGTATCCAATCCATCCATCTCCATTGTTTACCTGAGGTGCCTTTTAGTTCTGCCTATAAAATATGGAGAACAAAAAAGTTGAGGTTCCAAAATTAGGGAAAGATCAAGATCCACTTCCACCTCGTGCTGAAGCTGCTGCCACTAGTCATGGCCGAGACGATGAAATGCCAGCAACGTCGTCTGCCAAGGCCGATGCCCAATGTCATAGTACAGAGCATGTCAAATCCAAAACACCAAATATCAGAAAAAAAAGGACTCCAAAACCTAAAATAAAATTGTCGGAGGAGAAGCGTAAACTTGCCAATATGCCATTTACCACACGGAGTGGCAAGGAACGGCTGAGGCCCTGGCCTATGTTCATGGCTAGTGGTTCAGCTTCACATGAGGATGGAAGCACTCAGCCTCTCGCTAGAAAACTGAAAAGACTCAAGCTGGCAAAAGCACCGCAAAGAACTGTGCGTTCTTTGAAATCCCAAATCCACAAGGAGAGTCCAATTGTGTCGTTTGCGATGCCTGACCTTCCCAACACTGGACGTGAAGAGCATGCGCCTTCCACTATTTGCATGCCCCCTGCAAGTGCTGGAAGGAGCACCCGCAGTCCAGTTCCTGATAGTCAGATTGAAGATGTCAGTGTTGAAGTACACCAGGATGAGGAGGATATGGGTGTTGCTGGCGCTGGGGAGGAAATTGACCAGGAGGATTCTGATGGTGAGGTGGTTTGTTTAAGTCAGGCACCCGGGGAGACACCTGTTGTCCGTGGGAGGAATATGGCCGTTGACATGCCAGGTGAAAATACCAAAAAAATCAGCTCTTCGGTGTGGAGGTATTTCACCAGAAATGCGGACAACAGGTGTCAAGCCGTGTGTTCCCTTTGTCAAGCTGTAATAAGTAGGGGTAAGGACGTTAACCACCTCGGAACATCCTCCCTTATACGTCACCTGCAGCGCATTCATAATAAGTCAGTGACAAGTTCAAAAACTTTGGGTGACAGCGGAAGCAGTCCACTGACCAGTAAATCCCTTCCTCTTGTAACCAAGCTCACGCAAACCACCCCACCAACTCCCTCAGTGTCAATTTCCTCCTTCCCCAGGAATGCCAATAGTCCTGCAGGCCATGTCACTGGCAAGTCTGACGAGTCCTCTCCTGCCTGGGATTCCTCCGATGCATCCTTGCGTGTAACGCCTACTGCTGCTGGCGCTGCTGTTGTTGCCGCTGGGAGTCGATGGTCATCCCAGAGGGGAAGTCGTAAGCCCACTTGTACTACTTCCAGTAAGCAATTGACTGTTCAACAGTCCTTTGCGAGGAAGATGAAATATCACAGCAGTCATCCTACTGCAAAGCGGATAACTGAGGCCTTGGCATCCTGGGTGGTGAGAAACGTGGTTCCGGTATCCATCATTACTGCAGAGCCAACTAGAGACTTGTTGGAGGTACTGTGTCCCCGGTACCAAATACCATCTAGGTTCCATTTCTCTAGGCAGGCGATACCGAAAATGTACACAGACCTCAGAAAAAGAGTCACCAGTGTCCTAAAAAATGCAGCTGTACCCAATGTCCACTTAACCACGGACATGTGGACAAGTGGAGCAGGGCAGGGTCAGGACTATATGACTGTGACAGCCCACTGGGTAGATGTATGGACTCCCGCCGCAAGAACAGCAGCGGCGGCACCAGTAGCAGCATCTCGCAAACGCCAACTCTTTCCTAGGCAGGCTACGCTTTGTATCACCGCTTTCCAGAATACGCACACAGCTGAAAACCTCTTACGGCAACTGAGGAAGATCATCGCGGAATGGCTTACCCCAATTGGACTCTCCTGTGGATTTGTGGCATCGGACAACGCCAGCAATATTGTGTGTGCATTAAATCTGGGCCAATTCCAGCACGTCCCATGTTTTGCACATACCTTGAATTTGGTGGTGCAGAATTTTTTAAAAAACGACAGGGCCGTGCAAGAGATGCTGTCGGTGGCCAGAAGAATTGCGGGACACTTTCGGCGTACAGGCACCACGTACAGAAAACTGGAGCACCACCAAAAACTACTGAACCTGCCCTGCCATCATCTGAAGCAAGAAGTGGTAACGAGGTGGAATTCAACCCTCTATATGCTTCAGAGGTTGGAGGAGCAGCAAAAGGCCATTCAAGCCTATACAATTGAGCACGATATAGTAGGTGGAATGCACCTGTCTCAAGTGCAGTGGAGAATGATTTCAATGTTGTGCAAGGTTCTGATGCCCTTTGAACTTGCCACACGTGAAGTCAGTTCAGACACTGCCAGCCTGAGTCAGGTCATTCCCCTCATCAGGCTTTTGCAGAAGAAGCTGGAGGCATTGAAGGAGGAGCTAACACGGAGCGATTCCGCTAGGCATGTGGGACTTGTGGATGCAGCCCTTAATTCGCTTAACAAGGATTCACGGGTGGTCAATCTGTTGAAATCAGAGCACTACATTTTGGCCACCGTGCTCGATCCTAGATTTAAAGCCTACCTTGGATCTCTCTTTCCGGCAGACACAGGTCTGCTGGGGTTGAAAGACCTGCTGGTGACAAAATTGTCAAGTCAAGCGGAACGCGACCTGTCAACATCTCCTCCTTCACATTCTCCCGCAACTGGGGGTGCGAGGAAAAGGCTCAGAATTCCGAGCCCACCCGCTGGCGGTGATGCAGGGCAGTCTGGAGCGACTGCTGATGCTGACATCTGGTCCGGACTGAAGGACCTGACAACGATTACGGACATGTCGTCTACTGTCACTGCATATGATTCTCTCAACATTGATAGAATGGTGGAGGATTATATGAGTGACCGCATCCAAGTAGGCACGTCACACAGTCCGTACTTATACTGGCAGGAAAAAGAGGCAATTTGGAGGCCCTTGCACAAACTGGCTTTATTCTACCTAAGTTGCCCTCCCACAAGTGTGTACTCCGAAAGAGTGTTTAGTGCCGCCGCTCACCTTGTCAGCAATCGGCGTACGAGGTTACATCCAGAAAATGTGGAGATGATGTTCATTAAAATGAATTATAATCAATTCCTCCGCGGAGACATTGACCAGCAGCAATTGCCTCCACAAAGTACACAGGGAGCTGAGATGGTGGATTCCAGTGGGGACGAATTGATAATCTGTGAGGAGGGGGATGTACACGGTGATATATCGGAGGGTGAAGATGAGGTGGACATCTTGCCTCTGTAGAGCCAGTTTGTGCAAGGAGAGATTAATTGCTTCTTTTTTGGGGGGGGTCCAAACCAACCCGTCATATCAGTCACAGTCGTGTGGCAGACCCTGTCACTGAAATGATGGGTTGGTTAAAGTGTGCATGTCCTGTTTTGTTTATACAACATAAGGGTGGGTGGGAGGGCCCAAGGATAATTCCATCTTGCACCTCTTTTTTCTTTTCTTTTTCTTTGCATCATGTGCTGATTGGGGTGGGTTTTTTGGAAGGGACACCCTGCGTGACACTGCAGTGCCACTCCTAGATGGGCCCGGTGTTTGTGTCGGCCACTAGGGTCGCTAATCTTACTCACACAGCTACCTCATTGCGCCTCTTTTTTTCTTTGCGTCATGTGCTGTTTGGGGAGGGTTTTTTGGAAGGGACATCCTGCGTGACACTGCAGTGCCACTCCTAGATGTGCCCGGTGTTTGTGTCGGCCACTAGGGTCGCTAATCTTACTCACACAGTCAGCTACCTCATTGCGCCTCTTTTTTTCTTTGCGTCATGTGCTGTTTGGGGAGGGTTTTTTGGAAGGGCCATCCTGCGTGACACTGCAGTGCCACTCCTAGATGGGCCCGGTGTTTGTGTCGGCCACTAGGGTCGCTAATCTTACTCACACAGCTACCTCATTGCGCCCTTTTTTTCTTTGCGTCATGTGCTGTTTGGGGAGGGTTTTTTGGAAGGGACATCCTGCGTGACACTGCAGTGCCACTCCTAGATGGGCCCGGTGTTTGTGTCGGCCACTAGGGTCGCTTATCTTACTCACACAGCGACCTCGGTGCAAATTTTAGGACTAAAAATAATATTGTGAGGTGTGAGGTATTCAGAATAGACTGAAAATGAGTGTAAATTATGGTTTTTGAGGTTAATAATACTTTGGGATCAAAATGACCCCCAAATTCTATGATTTAAGCTGTTTTTTAGTGTTTTTTGAAAAAAACACCCGAATCCAAAACACACCCGAATCCGACAAAAAAAATTCGGTGAGGTTTTGCCAAAACGCGTTCGAACCCAAAACACGGCCGCGGAACCGAACCCAAAACCAAAACACAAAACCCGAAAAATTTCAGGCGCTCATCTCTAATAATAAAGAGGTAGGGAAGGAGGAACCTAAATGGGTCTTTATCAAGATATCAAACACCAGAGAATGGTTTGAATGGTTTAGCTCAGTTAATAGTTTGGTCACAAAACTACGGGCCTGGAAATAAGCAAAGACGGGAATCTGGATATCAGGAAATAGCTCCTTGAGCCTTTCTAGGGTGTGGGTAGTGGAGAGACCATCATCCATCAAATGATATGCCAAACGAAGTCCGTGGAGATGCCAAGTCCAGAAAATCGCATGAGGGTCACCCTGTTGAAAATCACGATTATGTAATAACGGTGAGAATATAGTGCGAGTATAGGACAATCCTAAACGTTTACGTAATATACGCCATGCCATACAGGAATTGCATAACGGTTATCTGTAACCACTATAGGGAGAGAAAGCGGCGAGGTATGTAAACTGGAAATCAGAGAGCCCTTGACAAGAAAGACCCGTTCAATATCCAAATTAACAAAGGCAGAGGTTTCACCTATCCAGTCCAGAGCATATCTCAGATTAGAAGCTATTGCATAGTCTTGTATGTTGGGAAGATTAATACCCCCCAACGATACTGGCTGTTGAAATTGCAAGAGTGTTATGCGAGGGCGTTTACCCGCCCATATGAATTTGGATAAGGCCTTATTGATAGTGGCAATATCTTTTTGATTCAATAAAAATGGCAGCATCTGGACTGGATATAGAAACCGAGGGAAAGAAATAATTTTAAATAAATGGCATCTCCCGATATATGATAGTGACAGATGTCTCCATTTTTCAAAACATTTGAGTTACAAAGTGGGAATAATTGGAAGTATATATTTTGGCAGGATCACTAGGAAATCTTAAACCTAGATATAATAGATGATCTTGGGCCCAGCGAAAAGGAATTGTCAAACCTTTTTAACTACTTGCCTGGCTTGGTCGATTGTGATGCGACTGGAGCCAGGAGTCCATTACCTTACCAGGTAGCATCGCATGCAACCCACTGCCCTCGCTGTCTGTAGCCCCCTCCGTTCACTGCCAGCTCTGTGTGCCCCGGACTGGCAGTGATGCGGAGGTCTCTGACTGCTGACATCACTGCCGGAATCGTGCCCCAGAATGCCGTGCGGCCGGCATTTTGGAGTACAGGCTCCGGGACTTACAGGGCAGTACGGATGATGTAGGGCAGTACGGATGGTGTAATGGTTAGCATTACTGCCTCACAGCACTGAGGTCATGGGTTTGATTCCCACAATGGCCCTAACTGTGCGGAGTTTGTATATTCTCCCCGTACTTGCGTGGGTTTCCTCCGGGTACTCCAGTTTCCTCCCACAATCCAAAAATATACTGGTAGGTTAATTGGCTCCCAACAAAATTAACCCTAGTGAATGTGTCTGTGTGTACATGTGATAGGGAATCTAGATTGTAATCTCCACAGGGGCAGGGACTGATGTGAATGGGCAAATATTCTCTGTAAAGCGCTGCGGAATATGTGTGCGCTATATAAATAACTGGTAATAACCCAAACAGGGTGGGTCATGTGGGCTTTTCCAACAGCCCTCACAATTAATTCAATTAATCAGTACAGGTACATATATGGGCACTTGCCCCCACACCACCTATCTGGGTGAACAAGCCTCAACAGGCGAAACGTGCGTCCCTTTGTGGGAAGTCTAGGACCCTGTGCGTGAGACTTGGCTCCAGGAACATTGGCAACTGGATAAGTATTACACTTTTTTGGCTACAATGTGTATTGTCATTTGCACATGTGGGTAAAACTCATGTCAGGGTGTGCCTTGGCAACACACCAGTGAGAATCAGAGTCAGAAACTACCAATACTAATTATAATTTACTATTTGAATTATATTTCAACTTAACGTGAACTAATCTAGATTTGTTATGCATGTATCCATCCATCTCCTAATTCTGAGGGACTCTCACCGGGCGGCACCCGCTTATCTCCTCTGCGGTGGTTAGATACGTCAGTGTGAGCTGCCGCACAGCAGCAGATCCCTTCACTCTTCTACATTCTCTCACCTCTGGCCCACCTTTTCACACTCTCATCCTCTTGTTCACTGTCCTTTGGGACATACGGGAGGACTGTAGAAGTGAAGGTGGTCCACATGAGTCTTTGCCATCCCCTCATGCACTGATTCTAAAATCAAGATACACACCCAGTTATAAAACTTGCTGCATGTTCTATATTATCTTAAACAACTGTAATATGTAATTTACAATTATATAGACATATACAGATATTATATCTGATTCCCAGAGATTGTCTCTTTTTGTCTATGTGTATTTATACTAAATAATTGTTGTTTCAAGTAAATATCTTCGCCTAAAAACACAAGTATTTTTTTGATGTTATGTTCAAGAAAATAAAGCCACACACGAGACGTGATTAACAGGACAAATCTATTGCCCAAAAATGTAAAGATCACTAGTGACAGTGGCTGACATTTTTATATATTTTCTGAGAACATACGTGTTGTCTACACGTGTTGTTTCTGTGTGTTTCTTTACAAACACAGCATACAGTAGTTATCTGTACTGTCACGTTTTACCAATTATTGGATTCATAACTATTTCTTCAACACAGCTTCTAGGCTGATTGAAATTATTGACTGTGTTCTTTCTGTCTTTTCCTTTTTTGTTTTTTTTCCTTTATCTATAATCTATCTATAATATTACCTGTGAACTCAATATACTGTATGACTCAAAAAAATAAATCTATTTAATTTTTAATGCATATCCATAAAATATAGTGAATTTTCAAACAAATTACAAAAAAATAGTCTTCTTTTCTGTCCCTTATTGCCACTGTAATCACCCAACTCATGGGACCACCACCAACAGAGAGATTATTTTACTGGATTTAGGGGGAGATGTACTAAGCAGTGATAAAAGTGGAGAAATGAGCCAGTGGAGAAGATGTCCATGGCAACCAATCAGCTGCTCTGTATACTTTTACAATATGCAAATTATAAATGTTACGTCAATGCTGATTGGTTGCCATGGGCAACTTCTCCACTGGCTCACGTCTCCACTTTTATTACTGCTTAGTACATCTCCCCCTAAGACCTAAACGTCTTTGCTAACGTTGGTACGCACATATCAAAGCTAATATTGTGTATATATATATATATATATATATATATATATATATACTCACAAACAACAAATATGAGGCGGCACTCAGCAGACTTGTGAAAAAATCAATAAAGTGTATTCAGTACGGCCAACGTTTCGGGGACCACCTCCCCGTCTTCAGGACAAGTGTACAGTGATAAACAAACCATTTTATAACAAACAACTTACCCTCCCTGATCAGATTCCCCGCCAGCGTCTTCCACGGCCGCGTCTCCCGCGCTCCCAGCCCGGCGTCCACAGCGCACCACGTGATACACGCCACGTGATGCGGAAGTGACGTCACGGCGCCCGGCTCGGCCGCGTTACCATGGGGACCCTGGAAACAAAACATACAACATAGAACAGATTAGCGGGCTCGATCGTGCCGTGTTCATTAGTGCATCAAATCCACTAAGGGCATAGGAGAATTAAAAATTCATGTGATCACAGGCTGAAACCCGTGCGATAATACAGTGAATAATCTATTTCATAAGATCCCAATATGGGAATTACATACATACATAAAAATACACGATCTAGCCCACTAACCTATATCTAATAGATTAAAAATAGACAATACATATTGACACACAATAACACGCGTGTCATATTACAGTGCAGCACAAAAATAAAAAATGAAATATAAAAAATACAATATATTTACAGGCAGCCTATGTTATCCTCTCAGGCAATCATCGACTTCACCATAATTAGAATTTTTTAACACCCGCTGGCTAGATTTTATCATTACTGAAAAAATTGATTTCAACGTAATTTTTTCAACGTAATTTTTGTAATACGTATACATAGCACATAGCTCTCACTGATTCTCTATAGCTATATTCATACAAAATTAATCAGACCAAGGCTTTCATTTAAGCCCCCTGGCTTTAATGTATTTAATCTATGAATCCACATAGATTCCAACTGTAGGAGTTGTTTACCCCTGTTCCCACCTCGCTGTGATGCTGGTACATGATCTATGATCCTATGTTTAAATGTGGCCATCCCATGCTTGAATTCCACAAAGTGGCGGGCCACAGGCTGTTCCCCACTACCTGATGCCAAAGCGTTCCTAATAGCTTGCCTGTGTTGCGCCATCCTGACTTTGAACTGGCATTCAGTCTTGCCTATGTAATACCGCCCACATGGACATATTATGGCGTATATTACAAATCTCGAGCTGCACGTTAGCGGCCATTTTATTGGAAATTTTTTGCCACTAAAGGGATGGGGGATGTTATCCCCTGGGGACATGTGTGGACAGGTTGTACACCCCGTGCATTTGAAGCAACCATTTTTTCGTGTCAGAAAATTGGTGGGGATGATCTTTAATTTAGACAAATCTGTCTTCACCACAATGTCCCTAATACTTCTACCTCTCGTGTAACTAGGCATTAACCGTTTATCGTGAAATACTTTCAGTTCTGGGTCAGTAGACACCAGGGGCCACAGGGATTTTACTTTCTTACTGACAAGCTCACTTTTTACGTTATATTCATTTACCCATGGGATAACACCTGGCTTTTCCTTTAACCCACGGGTCTGCAACAGTGTTGCTCTATTCTGTTCCTGTGCTTTCTTTCTCGCCCCCCCGCAGCAATTTTATGGGGTAACCTCTTTGTCGGAATCTCTGTTCCATCTCATCAAGTTGTCTTAGTCTTTCGGATTCCTCGTTATTAACTCTACAAACTCGTAAGAATTGCGAGTATGGCAGGCCGTTAATCGTGGCAGGGGGGTGAAAACTGTCGTATCTTAAAATAGTATTACGATCAGTGGGTTTTTTAAATAAACCTGTCATAATCTTACCCTCCTGAAGCCTAATCCTGATATCCAAAAAACAAATTTCAGACTTGTGGCATGTCAACGTCAGTTTAATGGGGCTACTCGTGGAGTTATGAGAAGACACCAGATTACTGAGTTCTTGAGCCTCTCCTCTCCAAAAGAGGAGCAAGTCGTCAATATAGCGAAAATAAATAAATAACCGCTCAGCTACTAGGGGATCTGTAAAAAATACTGACCTCTCCACATCCCACATATATGCATTAGCGAACGAGGGTGCCACAGGAGATCCCATGGCACACCCCGTTCGCTGTCTATAAAATCTCTCTTCAAAGATAAAAAAATTGTGGGTAAGTGTGAACTCAAGCAAACTCATAAAAAAATCAATATCTGGTCCCTCATACCTCAAATTCCCTGTGACAAGTTGCCTCACTGCCTGCAACCCCTGTGCATGGGGTATGCAGGTATAGAGGCTGGTAACATCAGCTGTTGCCAGGGTAATATCTGGCGGTACATTATCAATAGCCAGGAACTTTCTTAACAACATGTTAGAATCTTTCAAATGTGTAAACGTCCCCTGGATACAAGGCTGCAAGAAAGCATCCAAATAAATCGCCACTGGCTCACACAGAGACCCCCTAGCCGAAATAATCGGTCGTCCAGGAGGCCTCTGGGCGTCCTTGTGGATCTTAGGAATTGTGTAGAATAGCGGTGTAACTGGGAATTCTGGGCAAAGTTTTCTAACCAAATCAACTGAGATCACACCATCATCATGTGCCCGTTGTAAGATGGCCATCAGTTCTATCCTGTATTCCTGAGATGGGTCTTTCGCTAATTTGCAATAGGTGTCATCATCATCAAGGAGCCTATAACATTCAGTTTTATAGTCCATCACATTTTGCACGACTATGGCGCCCCCCTTATCTGCCTTTCAAACAATTATATCTTTTCTCTTACCCAGGGCTTTCAATGCATCTCTCTCATCCTGCTTTAAATTATGATGTTTATCAGGTGTCATAGAACTAGCTGCCGAATCTACCATTCTATGGAATGTTTTCAGTGATGAGTTCTGTGTAACCGGGTCAAATCTAGACCTAGGCCCTAATTTCTGTATTCTAGATGGCATAGTATTCTGTGTATTGGGGGGTGCTTCTTTACTAAAGTGCTCCTTTATTTTCAGGGTACGATGTAGTCTAAAAGTGTCCACCTTCCATCTAAAGTCATTCCCAAAATTGGTGGGGACATAAGACAGTCCCTTATTCAAAACTCTCACCTCCGCAGGAGTCAGGGGGGTTGAAGACAAGTTGAAGATTAACGTTTCTTCGCCTTCACCGCTTTGGCTTTGCTTTTGCCGCTGGTTCTGTCCTCCCCGTCTCGTGAATTTATTTTTATTTTTCCTCCCCGTGCTGCCACCAAAGCCCGGGTATTTACCCCTAAAGGGGTTGCTTCCCGTGATGAGCTCGCTGACGGGGTGCCCGCCTCATCTGACTCACTCGCTGAAGTGTGCTGTTGTCCTACTCGGCTCCTGAATCTTGGGTTGCGTGCAAATTTCCTCCTGGAGTCATTAGAGTTCGTGTTACTTAACCACGTATATACCCTATGGTGTGCATAATCCATTTGCACTTTTTGTAATTTTTCTTTCTTAAACTTAAGAAGGTTGTTCTTATATTGCTCGACTTGATCTTTAATTTTAAGTAACCAGGGCTGAGATTGTTCTGAGGACAACAGATCGGCATGTTCTGTCTCAAACTTAGTGATGCTTTCACGGGTTTTGGCTAGTTCTTTGGTGGATTCTTCGATAACCAATAGTACTAAGTCCATTGAACATTTGTTTAGCACCGAAATCCACTTTTTACAAAAGTCCATGCTATATCGCCCAATAGTGGGTATATTGTGGACTCTGAAGCCTCTGGGCAGTTGTTTGGCTCTATAATAGTCGGATAAAGTACGACTATGGTACAGATAGTCAGATAGTCCAACTCTCGCTTCCGCAAGCGGAACAAATCACGTTGAATGTCATCATCAGAGGGCGTAGTCACTTCTGCAAATGCTGGTTCTTTATGCAGTATTTTTTCTGCCTCTACATCAGAGAAGCTAAGTGTTTCATACGTATCACAGTGCAACAGGAAAGAGGTGAAGTCTCCACCTTCATGTGCTGAGGCTGCCATAATTCCTCAAAAAAGTGCAAGTGCTTATCTGTGCAAAATCCTCATTCACCAAAGTGACAGTGCAAAAAACCAGGAAACCTGGATCTGGAGGGTGGTCAAAAAACATATAATCCTGGTGCCTTGAGAGGACCTTTGTGCTTGCACAGCACGCAAGGACCTATAATTTATACACACAGCACTCCGGCACTCCTGGCCTCCCCAATTGGGTGTACCTTGCGCCGGTGCCCTCCTCAGGGAAAGACCCTTGTATACTCACAAACAACAAATATGAGGCGGCACTCAGCAGACTTGTGAAAAAATCAATATAGTGTATTCAGTACGGCCAACGTTTCGGGGACCACCTCCCCGTCTTCAGGACAAGTGTACAGTGATAAACAAACCATTTTATAACAAACAACTTACCCTCCCTGATCAGATTCCCCGCCAGCGTCTTCCACGGCCGCGTCTCCTATGCCCTTAGTGGATTTGATGCACTAATGAACACGGCACGATCGAGCCCGCTAATCTGTTCTATGTTGTATGTTTTGTTTCCAGGGTCCCCATGGTAACGCGGCCGAGCCGGGCGCCGTGACGTCACTTCCGCATCACGTGGCGTGTATCACGTGGTGCGCTGTGGACGCCGGGCTGGGAGCGCGGGAGACGCGGCCGTGGAAGACGCTGGCGGGGAATCTGATCAGGGAGGGTAAGTTGTTTGTTATAAAATGGTTTGTTTATCACTGTACACTTGTCCTGAAGACGGGGAGGTGGTCCCCGAAACGTTGGCCGTACTGAATACACTTTATTGATTTTTTCACAAGTCTGCTGAGTGCCGCCTCATATTTGTTGTTTGTGAGTATACAAGGGTCTTTCCCTGAGGAGGGCACCGGAGCAAGGTACACCCAATTGGGGAGGCCAGGAGTGCCGGAGTGCTGTGTGTATAAATTATAGGTCCTTGCGTGCTGTGCAAGCACAAAGGTCCTCTCAAGGCACCAGGATTATATGTTTTTTGACCACCCTCCAGATCCAGGTTTCCTGGTTTTTTGCACTGTCACTTTGGTGAATGAGGATTTTGCACAGATAAGCACTTGCACTTTTTTGAGGAATTATGGCAGCCTCAGCACATGAAGGTGGAGACTTCACCTCTTTCCTGTTGCACTGTGATACGTATGAAACACTTAGCTTCTCTGATGTAGAGGCAGAAAAAATACTGCATAAAGAACCAGCATTTGCAGAAGTGACTACGCCCTCTGATGATGACATTCAACGTGATTTGTTCCGCTTGCGGAAGCGAGAGTTGGACTATCTGTACCATAGTCGTACTTTATCCGACTATTATAGAGCCAAACAACTGCCCAGAGGCTTCAGAGTCCACAATATACCCACTATTGGGCGATATAGCATGGACTTTTGTAAAAAGTGAATATCGGTGCTAAACAAATGTTCAATGGACTTAGTACTATTGGTTATCGAAGAATCCACCAAAGAACTAGCCAAAACCCGTGAAAGCATCACTAAGTTTGAGACAGAACATGCCGATCTGTTGTCCTCAGAACAATCTCAGCCCTGGTTACTTAAAATTAAAGATCAAGTCGAGCAATATAAGAACAACCTTCTTAAGTTTAAGAAAGAAAAATTACAAAAAGTGCAAATGGATTATGCACACCATAGGGTATATACGTGGTTAAGTAACACGAACTCTAATGACTCCAGGAGGAAATTTGCACGCAACCCAAGATTCAGGAGCCGAGTAGGACAACAGCACACTTCAGCGAGTGAGTCAGATGAGGCGGGCACCCCGTCAGCGAGCTCATCACGGGAAGCAACCCCTTTAGGGGTAAATACCCGGGCTGTGGTGGCAGCACGGGGAGGAAAAATAAAAATAAATTCACGAGACGGGGAGGACAGAACCAGCGGCAAAAGCAAAGCCAAAGCGGTGAAGGCGAAGAAACGTTAATCTTCAACTTGTCTTCAACCCCCCTGACTCCTGCGGAGGTGAGAGTTTTGAATAAGGGACTGTCTTATGTCCCCACCAATTTTGGGAATGACTTTAGATGGAAGGTGGACACTTTTAGACTACATCGTACCCTGAAAATAAAGGAGCACTTTAGTAAAGAAGCACCCCCCAATACACAGAATACTATGCCATCTAGAATACAGAAATTAGGGCCTAGGTCTAGATTTGACCCGGTTACACAGAACTCATCACTGAAAACATTCCATAGAATGGTAGATTCGGCAGCTAGTTCTATGACACCTGATAAACATCATAATTTAAAGCAGGATGAGAGAGATGCATTGAAAGCCCTGGGTAAGAGAAAAGATATAATTGTTCGAAAGGCAGATAAGGGGGGCGCCATAGTCGTGCAAAATGTGATGGACTATAAAACTGAATGTTATAGGCTCCTTGATGATGATGACACCTATTGCAAATTAGCGAAAGACCCATCTCAGGAATACAGGATAGAACTGATGGCCATCTTACAACGGGCACATGATGATGGTGTGATCTCAGCTGATTTGGTTAGAAAACTTTGCCCAGAATTCCCAGTTACACCGCTATTCTACACAATTCCTAAGATCCACAAGGACGCCCAGAGGCCTCCTGGACGACCGATTATTTCGGCTAGGGGGTCTCTGTGTGAGTCAGTGGCGATTTATTTGGACGCTTTCTTGCAGCCTTGTATCCAGGGGACGTTTACACATTTGAAAGATTCTAACATGTTGTTAAGAAAGTTCCTGGCTATTGATAATGTACCGCCAGATATTACCCTGGCAACAGCTGATGTTACCAGCCTCTATACCTGCATACCCCATGCACAGGGGTTGCAGGCAGTGAGGCAACTTGTCACAGGGAATTTGAGGTATGAGGGACCAGATATTGATTTTTTTATGAGTTTGCTTGAGTTCACACTTACCCACAATTTTTTTATCTTTGAAGAGAGATTTTATAGACAGCGAACGGGGTGTGCCATGGGATCTCCTGTGGCACCCTCGTTCGCTAATGCATATATGTGGGATGTGGAGAGGTCAGTATTTTTTACAGATCCCCTAGTAGCTGAGCGGTTATTTATTTATTTTCGCTATATTGACGACTTGCTCCTCTTTTGGAGAGGAGAGGCTCAAGAACTCAGTAATCTGGTGTCTTCTCATAACTCCACGAGTAGCCCCATTAAACTGACGTTGACATGCCACAAGTCTGAAATTTGTTTTTTGGATATCAGGATTAGGCTTCAGGAGGGTAAGATTATGACAGGTTTATTTAAAAAACCCACTGATCGTAATACTATTTTAAGATACGACAGTTTTCACCCCCCTGCCACGATTAACGGCCTGCCATACTCGCAATTCTTACGAGTTTGTAGAGTTAATAACGAGGAATCCGAAAGACTAAGACAACTTGATGAGATGGAACAGAGATTCCGACAAAGAGGTTACCCCATAAAATTGCTGCGGGGGGGCGAGAAAGAAAGCACAGGAACAGAATAGAGCAACACTGTTGCAGACCCGTGGGTTAAAGGAAAAGCCAGGTGTTATCCCATGGGTAAATGAATATAACGTAAAAAGTGAGCTTGTCAGTAAGAAAGTAAAATCCCTGTGGCCCCTGGTGTCTACTGACCCAGAACTGAAAGTATTTCACGATAAACGGTTAATGCCTAGTTACACGAGAGGTAGAAGTATTAGGGACATTGTGGTGAAGACAGATTTGTCTAAATTAAAGATCATCCCCACCAATTTTCTGACACGAAAAAATGGTTGCTTCAAATGCACGGGGTGTACAACCTGTTCACACATGTCCCCAGGGGATAACATCCCTTTAGTGGCAAAAAATTTCCAATAAAATGGCCGCTAACGTGCAGCTCGAGATTTGTAATATACGCCATAATATGTCCATGTGGGCGGTATTACATAGGCAAGACTGAATGCCAGTTCAAAGTCAGGATGGCGCAACACAGGCAAGCTATTAGGAACGCTTTGGCATCAGGTAGTGGGGAACAGCCTGTGGCCCGCCACTTTGTGGAATTCAAGCATGGGATGGCCACATTTAAACATAGGATCATAGATCATGTACCAGCATCACAGCGAGGTGGGAACAGGGGTAAACAACTCCTACAGTTGGAATCTATGTGGATTCATAGATTAAATACATTAAAGCCAGGGGGCTTAAATGAAAGCCTTGGTCTGATTAATTTTGTATGAATATAGCTATAGAGAATCAGTGAGAGCTATGTGCTATGTATACGTATTACAAAAATTACGTTGAAAAAATTACGTTGAAATCAATTTTTTCAGTAATGATAAAATCTAGCCAGCGGGTGTTAAAAAATTCTAATTATGGTGAAGTCGATGATTGCCTGAGAGGATAACATAGGCTGCCTGTAAATATATTGTATTTTTTATATTTCATTTTTTATTTTTGGGCTGCACTGTAATATGACACGCGTGTTATTGTGTGTCAATATGTATTGTCTATTTTTAATCTATTAGATATAGGTTAGTGGGCTAGATCGTGTATTTTTATGTATGTATGTAATTCCCATATTGGGATCTTATGAAATAGATTATTCACTGTATTATCGCACGGGTTTCAGCCTGTGATCACATGAATTTTTAATTCTCCTATGCCCTTAGTGGATTTGATGCACTAATGAACACGGCACGATCGAGCCCGCTAATCTGTTCTATGTTGTATGTTTTGTTTCCAGGGTCCCCATGGTAACGCGGCCGAGCCGGGCGCCGTGACGTCACTTCCGCATCACGTGGCGTGTATCACGTGGTGCGCTGTGGACGCCGGGCTGGGAGCGCGGGAGACGCGGCCGTGGAAGATGCTGGCGGGGAATCTGATCAGGGAGGGTAAGTTGTTTGTTATAAAATGGTTTGTTTATCACTGTACACTTGTCCTGAAGACGGGGAGGTGGTCCCCGAAACGTTGGCCGTACTGAATACACTTTATTGATTTTTTCACAAGTCTGCTGAGTGCCGCCTCATATTTGTTGTTTGTGAGTATACAAGGGTCTTTCCCTGAGGAGGGCACCGGAGCAAGGTACACCCAATTGGGGAGGCCAGGAGTGCCGGAGTGCTGTGTGTATATATATATATATATATATATACACACAGTGGGGCAAAAAAGTATTTGGACAGCCACCGATTGTGCAAGTTGACCCACTTAAAAAGATGAGAGAGGTCTGTAATTTCATTCATAGGTACACTTCAACTGTGAGAGACAGAATCTGAAAAAAAACCTAGGAAATCACATTGTATGATTTTGAAACAATTTATTTGTACATTCTTGCGGAAAATAAATATTTGGACAATCAAAAAGTTTAACTCAATACTTTGTAATATAACCTCGGTTGGCAATTACAGAGATCAAACGTTTCCTGTAGTTCTTGACCAGGTTTGCACACACTGTAGCAGGTATTTTGGCCCACTCTTCCATGCAGACCTTCTCTAGATCTGTCATGTTTTGGGGCTGTCGCCGGGCAACATAGACTTTCAACTCCCTCCACAGATTTTCTATTAGGCTGAGGTCTGGAGACTGGCTAGGCCACTCCAGGACCTTGAAATGCTTCTTACGGAGCCACTCCTTAGTTGCCCGGGCGGTGTGTTTGGGGTCATTGCCATGCTGGAAGACCCAGCCACAATCCATCTTCAATGCTCTTACTGAGGGAAGGAGGTTTTTGCCAAAAATCTCACGATACATGGCCCCATTCATCCTCTCCTTAATACGGATCAGTCGTCCTGTCCCCTTTGCAGAAAAGCATCCCCAAAGCATGATGTTTCCACCACCGTGCTTCACAGTGGGTATGGTGTTCTTCGGATGCCATTCATCATTCTTCTCCCTTCAAACACGGCGAGTGGCGTTTATACCAAAAAGTTTGATTTTGCTCTCATCTGACCACATTACATTCTCCCAATCCTCCTCTGGATAATCCAGATGGTCACTGGCAAACTTTAGACGGGCCTGGATATGTGCTGGCTTAAGCAGGGGGACCTTTCGGGCGCTGCAGGATTTCAATCCATGACGACATAGTGTGTTACTAATGGTAACCTTTGTGACTGTGGTCCCAGCTCTCTTGAGGTCATTAACCAGGTCCCCCCGTGTAGTTCTGGGCTGATTCCTCACCATTCTCAAGATCATTGATACCCCACGAGGTGAGATCTTGCATGGAGCCCCAGGGCGAGGGAGATTGTCAGTGATCTTGTATTTCTTCCATTTTTTAATAATTGCGCCAATGGTTGATCTCTTCTCACCAAGCTGCTTGCCTATTGTCGAGTAGCTCATCCCAGCCTTGTGCAGCTCTACAATTTTGTCCCTGGTGTCCTTAGACAGCTCTCTGGTCTTGGCCATGGTGGAGAGGTAGCAGTCTGACTGTTTGAGGGTGTGGACAGGTGTCTTTTATACAGATAACCAGTTCAAACAGGTGCCATTAATACAGGTAATGAGTGGAGGATAGAAGAGCTTCTTAAAGAAGTAGTAACAGGTCTCTGAGAGCCAGAAATCTTGCTGCTTGGTAGGTGTCCAAATATTTATTTTCCACAAGAATATACAAATAAATTGTTTAAAAATCATATAATGTGATTTCCTGTTTTTTTTTTTCCAGATTCTGTCTCTCACAGTTGAAGTGTACCTATGATGGAAATTACAGACCTCTCTCATCTTTTTAAGTGGGTCAACTTGCACAATCGGTGGCTGTCCAAATACTTTTTTGCCCCACTGTATATATATATATATATATATATATATACTTGTCCAAAAAGAACGGCACTCAGGGACTGTCATCATAGCAAAAAGTTGTATTAAAGTCAGATCAAACGTAAACGTTTTCGGGGACTCAGCCCCTTCATCAGGATCACAGACAATAACAGTTGAATCAAACACAAACACACATTTAAATACCATTATTGTTACTCACCTGTCCACGTCCGTTCATCAGGACTCCCAGCGCCGGCTTGCTGCAGTGACGCGCTTCCTGTGAAGACAGGAAACGTTTCCATGGTGCCCGCTGGCTTGCGTTCAGCATGACCGGACTTCCTGCTTCAACCTCCAGCGCGTCCTGCGCATGCTCTGTCACCCGGAGCCTGAGAGGGAAAGAGCAGGGGAAAACACTTTTAACAAAAAATATTATCACAAACAGAAAAATGTGAAAAACATAACAAAACATAAATACAATAGTGTAAATAATTCCCAAAATGCAAACATTAATGCAGATGGATTAAAGCGCCTATATCAATTCTCTTAGATCATAGAGTATTCCAATTAATTTTCTCGTTAAGCCCCATGGGGTAAATGGTGCCTAGTCGCATAATCCACTGGGATTCATTAATTAAAAGATTTTTAGATCTATTCCCACCCCGTAAAGATGCTGGAACATGGTCTATAATGAAATATTTTAAAGAAGACAGAGAGTGGCCCTTCTCCCTGAAATGCTTTGCCACAGGTTGATCAATAAACCTACCTTCAAGAGTGAGACGAATGGCAGAACGATGTGCCGACATTCGTTCACTAAATTTACGGATAGTCTGACCAATGTAGTACAACCCACACGGGCAGACTATCACGTAAACGACGAATGAGGTACTGCAAGTGAAGACATGTCGAATCTCGTATATTTTATTGTTATGGGGATGTTTAAAAGATTTACATGCAATTAAATGACTACACGTTGCACAGTTAGCACACATAGCACCCTGGCACCTTACTATACACATTGGGGGGCCTAGGTACCCCCAAACCTGTAATGTCTGTATGTACAAGGCAATCTCGGAGGTTACTACCCCTCCTGAATGCAGCCATAGGTCTAACTTTCCTAAAGACAGGTAGATCAGGGTCAGATCTCACCATAGGCCATAGTGCTTGAGTGGCTCTTCTTATAATGGGACTGGCCACTGTGTAGTCAGATACCATTGGAAGTACATCCTGCTTATCTTTCTTCCGTGGATGTAATAAATCAATACGTGACATACCCAATACTTTGGATTTCTGTTCTAGAAGGATTTTCTTATCATAGCCTCTTTCGATGAATTTAACTATGAGGTTATCAATATGTCCTACTATTTTGCCAGGATCACTTGTTATTCTTGCAATCCTCATCATCTGAGACAATGGGAGGCCCTGTTTTAAAGGTTCAGGGTGATGGCTGGAAGCTTGCAAAAAGGTATTTCTGTCTGTGGCTTTATGGTGCACCTCTGTCTCAAATTTACAGTTATTTAACAAAACTTTAACATCTAACAAAACAGCTTCAGTGAAGCTGTAAGTATATGTCAACCTAATTGGAGATTGTGCACCATTAATCACAGACACATTTTTTCTAAATTATCTACACCCCTGTCCACAACATAAACATGTCATCAATGTATCTGGTATACCATAATACATTGTGGCAAATGTTGGGATCCTCAAGGAATGTGACATCCTCAAAACTAAACATAAAAACATTAGCATACAAGGGGGCCACAGGCGACCCCATGGCACACCCCTGTAATTGAAGATAATAATTACCGTCAAACAAAAAATAGTTTCGTCGTAATGTCAATTCCAAGAGGGTCAAAAAAAGATCATGATCAAACTCTTTAGCATCAAGAAAAGAATTAAGGAATTGGCGCATTGCACACAATCCCCCATCATGGGGTATAGAGGTATACAGACTTGAGACGTCCATACATACCATAAAAGTTCCTGGAGCAACCCCATCAAATTTAGAGAGCTCTAACAGAAAGGATGTCGCATCTTTAAGAAACGACTGTTTTTTGGACAATAAAGGTTGTAAAATACAATCTAACAATTGAGCAACCGGTTGATACAGAGACTCACGTGCTGAAAGGATAGGACGACCAGGTGGTCTCGCCCTATCCTTATGCACCTTAGGGAGGGTATACAGAACGGGGATCTTCGGATGTTGTACCACCAATTTATTATAAACCTTAGAAGAAATCAACTGGTCATCACATGCTTTTTTAAGAATGCTTTTTAATTCTAATTGATATTGCTCGGTGGGATCTTTTGGTAATTTTAAGTAAACCTGTTTGTCAGATAATTGTGATAAAATTTCTGCTCTATAGTCACCAATATCTTGAATGACGATTGCCCCGCCCTTATCGGCGGGCCTGATTACAATATCATCATATTTAGCAAGATCTTGTAATGCCTGAGTCTCATCTCTACATAAATTGTGCCGAATTGCGCCTGGTGCTGTTGTATATCTGGAAACGGCACCATCAAGTAATCGTCCAAAAGTCTTTAATGACGCATTATTGGAGACTGGATCATATTTAGAGCTAGAGGTTAATTTCAGGAAAGGGTCCAAAATAGTGGTCACCGATGTTTCTTGTTGATGTTGATAATGTTCTTTAAGACGTAGATTCCTTGAGAACTTATGGTCATCTCTCTTCCAGTTGAATTCATTGTATTTGTTGGTAGGCACAAAACTCAAACCTTTATTTAACACTTGAATTTCCAGGGGTTTCAACGATCTTTGAGACAAATTGAAAATTAGGTCTTCTTGGTCTCTTGGTTTTTTTCTTCCCCCTCTGGTTTTGGCCCCCCCCCTGCGGGAGGGAGGATGGCTTGCAGATCCATGCCGTTCCTGAGACCTCTGCCTAAAGGGATACTTGCTGTACGGGAGGTATCATCAGACTCAGAGACAATGAAGTCGCTATCACTATTTGATGTCTGATATTCCTTCCGAGAACCAGGATTACGTTTTTGCCAAGGGCGTCTCTTATACGCATTTCTGCGACCTTGGTTTCCATTATCGCCTCCCGATAGCCATTTGTATACGTGATTGTCATCGTAGTCACCATCCACAGTACGTTTCTTCTGTTTTTTGAATTTAATTAAATTCTTTTTATATTCATTATGTTGTATCTCAAGCTTGTGCAGCCAATCCTGGCTAGATTCTACCTCTAAAGTGTGCAAATGATTTTTCTCAAAACTGGCAATTTTCTGTTTGGTGATTTGTAATTCTCTGTTGGATTCCTCTATGATAGACACCATAAGATCAAATGAACACTTGTTCAAAATGGCGATCCATTTGGCCACAAACTCAGGGTTATTGCGGCCGATAGTGGGCACGTTATGTACCCTAAAACCTCTAGGGATTTTATGCTCGCGATAATATTCGGATAATGATATCCCATGTAATAAATAGTCTGTCTCGCGGCGTTTCAGCTTCAGTAGCTGTTGGTATAAATCCTCTGAGTTAACTACTGGATCACTGGTGGTCATTTCATCATTAAATAGAATGGTCTCAATTTGTGCTGCAGTATAACTAAAAGTAGCTCCTTGTGGTGGTGCAGATATATTACAGCACCCATGCATTTCTGTGGTAGAGGCAGATGATTCCATCATGCTTAGAATTAGAAAATGCAGAAATAGTGTATATTGGTGGTCATTCCGAGTTGTTCGCTCGGTAATTTTCTTCGCATCGCAGCGATTTTCCGCTAATTGCGCATGCGCAATGTTCGCACTGCGACTGCGCCAAGTAAATTTGCTATGCAGTTAGGAATTTTACTCACGGCATTACGAGGTTTTTTCTTCGTTCTGGTGATCGTAATGTGATTGACAGGAAGTGGGTGTTTCTGGGCGGAAACTGGCCGTTTTATGGGTGTGTGTGAAAAAACGCTGCAGTTTCTGGGAATAACGCGGGAGTGTCTGAAGAAACGGGGGAGTGTCTGGGCGAACGCTGGGAGTGTTTGTGACGTCAAACCAGGAACGAAACTGACTGAACTGATCGCAGTTGCCGAGTAAGTCTGGAGCTACTCAGAAACTGCTAAGAAGTGTCTATTCGCAATTCTGCTAATCTTTCGTTCGCAATTTTACTATGCTAAGATTCACTCCCAGTAGGCGGCGGCTTAGCGTGTGCAAAGCTGCTAAAAGCAGCTTGCGAGCGAACAACTCGGAATGAGGGCCATTGATAATTAATAGTCCCACATCCACTGCAGCAACAGACCAATGCAAGTCATAGAATATTCCAAGTAATGGGCATAATAGCATACACCCCAAACAAGTGATTTAAAAAAAATGTTGTCTGTGATTAATGGTGCACAATCTCCAATAAGGTTGACATATACTTACAGCTTCACTGAAGTAGATGTTAAAGTTTTGTTAAATAACTGTAAATTTGAGACAGAGGTGCACCATAAAGCCACAGACAGAAATACCTTTTTGCAAGCTTCCAGCCATCACCCTGAACCTTTAAAACAGGGCCTCCCATTGTCTCAGATGATGAGGATTGCAAGAATAACAAGTGATTCTGACAAAACAGTAGGACATATTGATAACCTCATAGTTAAATTCATCGAAAGAGGCTATGATAAGAAAATCCTTCTAGAACAGAAATCCAAAGTATTGGCTATGTCACGTATTGATTTATAACATCCACGGAAGAAAGATAAGCAGGATGTACTTCCAATGGTATCTGACTACAAAGTGGCCAGTCCCATTATAAGAAGAGCCACTCAAGCACTATGGCCTATGGTGAGATCTGACCCTGATCTACCTGTCTTTAGGAAAGTTAGACCTATGGCTGCATTCAGGAGGGGTAGTAACCTCATTTAATTGCATGTAAATCTTTTAAACATCCCCATAACAATAAAATATACGAGATTCGACATGTCCTCACTTGCAGTACCTCATTCGTCGTTTACGTGATAGTCTGCCCGTGTGGGTTGTACTACATTGGTCAGACTATCCGTAAATTTAGTGAACGAATGTCGGCACATCGTTCCGCCATTCGACTCACTCTTGAAGGTAGGTTTATTGATCAACCTGTGGCAAAGCATTTCAGGGAGAAGGGCCACTCTCTGTCTTCTTTCAAATATTTCATTATAGACCATGTTCCAGCATCTTTACGGGGTGGGAATAGATCTAAAAATCTTTTAATTAAAGAATCCCAGTGGATTATGCGACTAGGCACCATTTACCCCATGGGGCTTAACGAGAAAATTAATTGGAATACTCTATGATCTAAGAGAATTGATATAGGCACTTTATTCCATCTGCATTAATGTTTGCATTTTGGGAATTATTTACACTATTGTATTTATGTTTTGTTATGTTTTTCACATTTTTCTGTTTGTGTAATATTTTTTGTTAAAAGTGTTTCCCCCTGCTCTTTCCCTCTCAGGCTCCGGGTGACAGAGCATGCGCAGGACGCGCTGGAGGTTGAAACAGGAAGTCCGGTCATGCTGAACGCAAGCCAGCGGGCACCATGGAAACGGTTCCTGTCTTCACAGGAAGCGCGTCACTGCAGCAAGCCGGCGCTGGGAGTCCTGATGAACAGACGTGGACAGGTGAGTAACAATAATGGTATTTAAATGTGTGTTTGATTCAGCTGTTATTGTCTGTGATCCTGACGAAGGGGCTGAGTCCCCGAAAACGTTTACGTTTGATCTGACTTTAATACAACTTTTTGCTATGATGACAGTCCCTGAGTGCCGTTCTTTTTGGACAAGTATGAAGTTTTTATGAACAGGACACCGGGGCATTTATACCTTGTATTGGAGTACCGGCTGAATTGGATTCCTATATATATATATATATATATATATATATATATATATATTCCTTTCTAATTTTTGAGAGCATATCTGTGCAGAATCAACACTATTCTTCTTGAAATATTAAATTAAAAATTAAGTAAATTGTGTTTATATGTCATCCTAAGCTTCAATTGCGCAGTGAGGGACCAAGAATTGCTTCTGTTTGTCGACATAAGCAGCCACCAGCACTGGTTCTCCCTATTACATTAACCATAAATAATTGGTCCTGGACTACAAGTGTCCTGAGGCACACCAGGGTGCCATGGCACACAGTTTGGGAACCACTGCCCTAGATACATTTTTTTAAATTAAATATTTTAATATTTCATGAAAAATACTTTAAAAACTTTTTTAAGTAATAAGAAAACAAAGACCATTTCTGAGTGGATTTCTGGGGGGGGGGGGGGGAGTATTGTCAGTTAAGTGGGTAAAGAGAACTAGTGGAGATGTTACCCATTGCATCCAATCAGATTTTAGCTATCAATTATCTAGTACACTCTATACACTGATGACTAGAATCTGATTGTTTGCTGTGAACAGCACATCCACTTGTCCTCTTTTGGAGGTTTGATAAAAATAGATATTTGGGGGCCCCAAATCACACACCCATTTCTTCAATATGTTCCTCTCCGGAGTCTCAAGTTGGCAGCAGCAGCGCTACCCAGATCACTGAAAAATGGTGCGTTGGTCATTTTCCTGACATTTTGTGCAAAAGGAAAATCACTGGGAAAATGTCCGCTGCGCCATTTTCCCGGATTCCTGGATGTGCGCAGTAGACTCTGGCACAATGCCAGAATCTACTAGTGCTCTAACACAAATGTGCTGCCAGCTAGAGAGCAGGGGGCCCAGACGGAGCCAGCATATGTTCCCCCTCCTCTCTAATACGCCCCTGTAATGCCCTCTGTCCTGACTACAGCCCCTGTCTCAGGTGCAGGGAAGTCAGACTTGTCACAGTAGGTATGTAATGAGCTGTGCTGCACCAAATATATACTTTAGTATTAAGGCTGAAAAGTTCAACCCTGTTCTCGTCAGACATTTTCCCACACAGTTTGGGGTGTCCTACAATAAAGCTCCAATGAGGCTGTGGATAGGTGCAGGGCAGCCAAGAGAAATCCTGGGTCCGGGTACAACAACTTCCTGGACCCGCCTGCCCCCACTGGAGGGGATGTGACCACAGCATGCTGCGGGCTTGGCCACTCCTCTTTGGGGGCGTGTCTAGCATATCAGAAGCACCCACTCACAGGAGCATGGCATGCCTCCCAGCCAGGGCAGTAGAGAGCCTGGCTGGGCCCAGGTACTTTTCAGTGGGCAAGGCCTAATCACAGGAGGCATGGACCTGGCCCCCATTGGGCCCCTCTATCAGACCTGGGCCCAGGTAATTTGTACCCTCTCCCCCCCTCTCTCGACGCCACTGGATAGGTGTATACGCCCTGTGCAGCCTATGAAGCCCTGGACTGTATACTCTATTACTGACCCTCCCTCTGTGTGCCAGTATCCGGACTCCAGGTCGACAACAAAAAGGTCGACACACCTTAGGTCGACGCCAATTGGTCGACACACCTTAGGTCGACATGGACAAAAGGTCGACATGGACAAAAGGTCGACAGGAACAGGGTCGACATGGAAAAAGGTCGACGTGCGTTTTTCACGATTTTTTTCTTTTTTTGAACCTTTTCATACTTAACGATCCACGTGGACTACGATTGGAATGGTAATCTGTGCCGAGCGAAGCGAAGGCACCATGCCCGAAGCATGGCGAGCGAAGCGAGCCATGCAAGGGGACGCGGTGCACTAATTGGGGTTCCCGGTCACTCTACGAAGAAAACAACACCAAAAAAACATAAAAAACTCATGTCGACCTTTTTCCATGTCGACCTTGTTCATGTCGAGCTTTTGTCCATGTCGACCTAAGGTGTGCTGACCAATTGGCGTCCACCTAAGGTGTGTCGACCTTTTTGTTGTCGACCCTGAGTCCCAGACCCCTGTGTGCCTGCGTTATAGGGATTAGTGTAAAAGGCTTTTAGTATACCAAAACTGACATAGAAAAATATAAGATTGATAATGAAGATTTCTGGTTGTTTCTCAGGGGGGTGTGAGGAGAAATCAGTGATAAGTGCAGCCTCCGAGCTGGTCGCAGGAAGTATTTACATAGCTCCCGGGAACTTAATTTCTGCTTAAGAATTGAATCGCTCCCTTATCAGGGAGTATAGTACTTATAGGCGTTGGCAGATTATATACATTAGTATCAAAATGAATAGTAATAAATATCTCAGTAACCGATTAACGTTACAAATAGTCATGTTAATCTTAGACATTACAGTCAACATGTTCATTATGACTATTAACAACAAAGTTTTTATTTTTGAACCATAATTTTATATAATACATTTTCACCCAGAAACCCTGTCGACATAAGTGTGGTTGACTCTATGATCTACACTCGTATCTGTATTTGCCCTATTTCACCCTTATTAATTTAAGTCACAGACTGTTAAACTTTGTTATATCAGCATCGTATTAGTAGCTATTGTCTGTAGATGCATTTAACGTTTAGCGTCCAGTTACATACTATATATATATATATATATATATATATATATACATATATGTGTATGCGGATATAATTGTGACTGTTTACCTCTTTAGCATTAGTACACTCTGCACAAGAGTTTAGCACTGTTGCAGTACCCTGTTATTACCTTTATTCACATAAGGGACGTGCGGTGAGCTAAATGGCTCAGGAGACGCTGACAAGCACCAGAGCCAGATTTACAGGCAATGTATGAGCCAAAGAGTGCATCTGGGCATTATACACAGGTGCAGCAGTATAAACTCCTAGAAAGTTGCAGAGTTTTGATCAGAGATATCCGGATAAGGCAGGCGGGGGGGAGGGGGGGGGGGGGGGGCACTGTCCTACCTGCCACAGACTTTTTACTCCACAGTTTCTGCTATAAAAATTATTAGAATAATACAATAATACAAAGAAGATATTTCAAACATATTCTTTGTATTTTTCATATACTTTATACAGTCAAAACTCTGCCTCGAACGATAGAATGACAGGAAAGGCTCTGCCTCACCCCACCGCACGTCATGATAAACCTCCCCTTCTCCTCCCATTTTTGGTCTGTCCATATTCCACTCTAATGAATATTGTATAAAGATTTTTCTCCATACTTCTTAATTTGTAAGTGGCTGTGGGGCTAATTCAGACCTGATCGCTGCTGTGCAATCAGGTCTGAAGTTCGCATGCGCCGGTGCATGGCAGACAGCTGATGGCTGTCTTAGCCTTGCGATCGCCTCTGCCTTATTGACAGGCAACGGTGGTCACTGAGCGGGCCGGCGGCGTTTGGACGCTGTTTAGGGGGCATGGTCCGGGCCCGTTGGGGGGATGGGCTGTGGCGGCTGTGCAACCCGGGCAGTGATGAGCAAGGAGCTGCGCTGGCTGGGAGCTACTCCTATAGTACAAAAGCATTGCCGCTGTGCGATGCTTTTGTACTTGTACGACGGGGTCGGGCCTGACATGCGGGGCGGACAAGCCCTGTCCTGGGCGTCCCCCCGCATGGCATGGAAGCTGATCGTAGATGTGCTAAATTTAGCACATCTACGATCAGGTCTGAATCACCCCCCAGTGTCTCTTCCAGATCAACTCCTGGGGGTAAATTTACCTGGATGGGAGTTCTATTTAAGATGGAATGTTGCCCATAGCAACCAATCAGATTCCAGGTATTATCTTCTAGAAGGTGCTAGATAAATGAGAAGAAGAAGCTGATTGGTTGCTATCGGCAACATCCCATCTTAAATAGAACCCCCTTCTTAGTAAATTTACCCCCTGGTGAGCAGACATAAGTCCAATGAATTCATTTAAGATGTCCAGATTACTAATTAGAGATGTGCACTTGAAATTTTTCGGGTTTTGTGTTTTGGTTTTGGGTTCGGTTCCGCGGCCGTGTTTTGGGTTCGACCGCGTTTTGTCAAAACCTCACCGAATTTTTTTTGTCGGATTCGGGTGTGTTTTGGATTCGGGTGTTTTTTCCAAAAAACACTAAAAAACAGCTTAAATCATAGAATTTGGGGGTCATTTTGATCCCAAAGTATTATTAACCTCAAAAGCCATAATTTCCACTCATTTTCAGTCTATTCTGAATACCTCACACCTCACAATATTATTTTTAGTCCTAAAATTTGCACCGAGGTCGCTGGATGACTAAGCTAAGCGACCCTAGTGGCCGACACAAACACCTGGCCCATCTAGGAGTGGCACTGCAGTGTCACGCAGGATGGCCCTTCCAAAAAACACTCCCCAAACAGCACATGACGCAAAGAAAAAAAGAGGCGCAATGAGGTAGCTGTGTGAGTAAGCTAAGCGACCCTAGTGGCCGACACAAACACCTGGCCCATCTAGGAGTGGCACTGCAGTGTCACGCAGGATGGCCCTTCCAAAAAACACTCCCCAAACAGCACATGACGCAAAGAAAAAAAGAGGCGCAATGAGGTAGCTGTGTGAGTAAGATAAGCGACCCTAGTGGCCGACACAAACACCTGGCCCATCTAGGAGTGGCACTGCAGTGTCACGCAGGATGGCCCTTCCAAAAAACACTCCCCAAACAGCACATGACGCAAAGAAAAAAAGAGGCGCAATGAGGTAGCTGTGTGAGTAAGATAAGCGACCCTAGTGGCCGACACAAACACCTGGCCCATCTAGGAGTGGCACTGCAGTGTCACGCAGGATGGCCCTTCCAAAAAACACTCCCCAAACAGCACATGACGCAAAGAAAAATTAAAGAAAAAAGAGGTGCAAGATGGAATTGTCCTTGGGCCCTCCCACCCACCCTTATGTTGTATAAACAGGACATGCACACTTTAACCAACCCATCATTTCAGTGACAGGGTCTGCCACACGACTGTGACTGAAATGACGGGTTGGTTTGGACCCCCACCAAAAAAGAAGCAATTAATCTCTCCTTGCACAAACTGGCTCTACAGAGGCAAGATGTCCACCTCATCATCATCCTCCGATATATCACCGTGTACATCCCCCTCCTCACAGATTATCAATTCGTCCCCACTGGAATCCACCATCTCAGCTCCCTGTGTACTTTGTGGAGGCAATTGCTGCTGGTCAATGTCTCCACGGAGGAATTGATTATAATTCATTTTAATGAACATCATCTTCTCCACATTTTCTGGAAGTAACCTCGTACGCCGATTGCTGACAAGGTGAGCGGCGGCACTAAACACTCTTTCGGAGTACACACTTGTGGGAGGGCAACTTAGGTAGAATAAAGCCAGTTTGTGCAAGGGCCTCCAAATTGCCTCTTTTTCCTGCCAGTATAAGTACGGACTGTCTGACGTGCCTACTTGGATGCGGTCACTCATATAATCCTCCACCATTCTTTCAATGGGGAGAGAATCATATGCAGTGACAGTAGACGACATGTCCGTAATCGTTGTCAGGTCCTTCAGTCCGGACCAGATGTCAGCATCAGCAGTCGCTCCAGACTGCCCTGCATCACCGCCAGCGGGTGGGCTCGGAATTCTGAGCCTTTTCCTCGCACCCCCAGTTGCGGGAGAATGTGAAGGAGGAGATGTTGACAGGTCGCGTTCCGCTTGACTTGACAATTTTCTCACCAGCTGGTCTTTGAACCCCAGCAGACTTGTGTCTGCCGGAAAGAGAGATCCAAGGTAGGTTTTAAATCTAGGATCGAGCACGGTGGCCAAAATGTAGTGATCTGATTTCAACAGATTGACCACCCGTGAATCCTTGTTAAGCGAATTAAGGGCTCCATCCACAAGTCCCACATGCCTAGCGGAATCGCTCCGTGTTAGCTCCTCCTTCAATGTCTCCAGCTTCTTCTGCAAAAGCCTGATGAGGGGAATGACCTGACTCAGGCTGGCAGTGTCTGAACTGACTTCACGTGTGGCAAGTTCAAAGGGCAGCAGAACCTTGCACAACGTTGAAATCATTCTCCACTGCGCTTGAGACAGGTGCATTCCACCTCCTATATCGTGCTGAATTGTATAGGCTTGAATGGCCTTTTGCTGCTCCTCCAACCTCTGAAGCATATATAGGGTTGAATTCCACCTCGTTACCACTTCTTGCTTCAGATGATGGCAGGGCAGGTTCAGGCGTTTTTGGTGTTGCTCCAGTCTTCTGTACGTTGTGCCTGTACGCCGAAAGTGTCCCGCAATTCTTCTGGCCACCGACAGCATCTCTTGCACGCCCCTGTCGTTTTTTTAAAAATTCTGCACCACCAAATTCAAGGTATGTGCAAAACATGGGACGTGCTGGAATTTGCCCATATTTAATGCACACACAATACTGCTGGCGTTGTCCGATGCCACAAATCCACAGGAGAGTCCAATTGGGGTAAGCCATTCCGCGATGATCTTCCTCAGTTGCCGTAAGAGGTTTTCAGCTGTGTGCGTATTCTGGAAACCGGTGATACAAAGCATAGCCTGCCTAGGAAAGAGTTGGCGTTTGCGAGATGCTGCTACTGGTGCCGCCGCTGCTGTTCTTGCGGCGGGAGTCCATACATCTACCCAGTGGGCTGTCACAGTCATATAGTCTTGACCCTGCCCTGCTCCACTTGTCCACATGTCCGTGGTTAAGTGGACATTGGGTACAACTGCATTTTTTAGGACACTGGTGAGTCTTTTTCTGACGTCCGTGTACATTCTCGGTATCGCCTGCCTAGAGAAGTGGAACCTAGATGGTATTTGGTAACGGGGGCACACTACCTCAAGAAATTGTCTAGTTCCCTGTGAACTAACGGCGGATACCGGACGCACGTCTAACACCAACATAGTTGTCAAGGCCTCAGTTATCCGCTTTGCAACAGGATGACTGCTGTGATATTTCATCTTCCTCGCAAAGGACTGTTGGACAGTCAATTGCTTGGTGGAAGTAGTAAAAGTGGGCTTACGACTTCCCCTCTGGGATGACCATCGACTCCCAGCAGCAACAACAGCAGCGCCAGCAGCAGTAGGCGTTACACGCAAGGATGCATCGGAGGAATCCCAGGCAGGAGAGGACGCGTCAGAATTGCCAGTGACATGGCCTGCAGGACTATTGGCATTCCTGGGGAAGGAGGAAATTGACACTGAGGGAGTTGGTGGGGTGGTTTGCGTGAGCTTGGTTACAAGAGGAAGGGATTTACTGGTCAGTGGACTGCTTCCGCTGTCGCCCAAAGTTTTTGAACTTGTCACTGACTTATTATGAATGCGATGCAGGTGACGTTTAAGGGAGGATGTTCCGAGGTGGTTAACGTCCTTACCCCTACTTATTACAGCTTGACAAAGGCAACACACGGCTTGACAAATGTTGTCCGCATTTCTGTTGAAATACTTCCACACCGAAGAGCTGATTTTTTTGGTATTTTCACCAGGCATGTCAACGGCCATATTCCTCCCACGGACAACAGGTGTCTCCCCGGGTGCCTGACTTAAACAAACCACCTCACCATCAGAATCCTCCTTGTCAATTTCCTCCCCAGCGCCAGCAACACCCATATCCTCCTCATCCTGGTGTACTTCAACACTGACATCTTCAATCTGACTATCAGGAACTGGACTGCGGGTGCTCCTTCCAGCACTTGCAGGGGGCGTGCAAATGGTGGAAGGCGCATGCTCTTCACGTCCAGTGTTGGGAAGGTCAGGCATCGCAACCGACACAATTGGACTCTCCTTGTGGATTTGTGATTTCGAAGAACGCACAGTTCTTTGCGGTGCTTTTGCCAGCTTGAGTCTTTTCATTTTTCTAGCGAGAGGCTGAGTGCTTCCATCCTCATGTGAAGCTGAACCACTAGCCATGAACATAGGCCAGGGCCTCAGCCGTTCCTTGCCACTCCGTGTGGTAAATGGCATATTGGCAAGTTTACGCTTCTCCTCCGACAATTTTATTTTAGATTTTTGAGTCCTTTTTTTACTGATATTTGGTGTTTTGGATTTTACATGCTCTGTACTATGACATTGGGCATCGGCCTTGGCAGACGACGTTGCTGGCATTTCATCGTCTCGGCCATGACTAGTGGCAGCAGCTTCAGCACGAGGTGGAAGTCGATCTTGATCTTTCCCTAATTTTGGAACCTCAACATTTTTGTTCTCCATATTTTAATAGGCACAACTAAAAGGCACCTCAGGTAAACAATGGAGATGGATGGATACTAGTATACTTATGGATGGACGAGCGACTGCCGACACAGAGGTAGCTACAGCCGTGGACTACCGTACTGTGTCTGCTGCTAATATAGACTGGATGATAATGAGATAAAATTAAAATATATATATATATATATATATATATATCACACTAGTACTGCAGCCGGACAGGTATATATTATGTAATGACGGACCTGCTGGACACTGTCTGTCAGACTCAGCACTGCAGACTCCTAAAGTAAGCTACTAGTATCAAGAAGATAGAAAAAAAAATAAACCACGGGTAGGTGGTATACAATTATGGATGGACGAGCGACTGCCGACACAGAGGTAGCTACAGCCGTGGACTACCGTACTGTGTCTGCTGCTAATATAGACTGGATGATAATGAGATAAAATTAAAATATATATATATATCACACTAGTACTGCAGCCGGACAGGTATATATTATGTAATGACGGACCTGCTGGACACTGTCTGTCAGCACTGCAGACTCCTAAAGTAAGCTACTAGTATCAAGAAGATAGAAAAAAAAAATTAACCACGGGTAGGTGGTATACAATTATGGATGGACGAGCGACTGCCGACACAGAGGTAGCTACAGCCGTGGACTACCGTACTGTGTCTGCTGCTAATATAGACTGGATGATAATGAGATAAAATTAAAATATATATATATATATCACACTAGTACTGCAGCCGGACAGGTATATATTATGTAATGACGGACCTGCTGGACACTGTCTGTCAGCACTGCAGACTCCTAAAGTAAGCTACTAGTATCAAGAAGATAGAAAAAAAAAATAAACCACGGGTAGGTGGTATACAATTATGGATGGACGAGCGACTGCCGACACAGAGGTAGCTACAGCCGTGGACTACCGTACTGTGTCTGCTGCTAATATAGACTGGATGATAATGAGATAAAATTAAAATATATATATATATCACACTAGTACTGCAGCCGGACAGGTATATATTATGTAATGACGGACCTGCTGGACACTGTCTGTCAGACTCAGCACTGCAGACTCCTAAAGTAAGCTACTAGTATCAAGAAGATAGAAAAAAAAATAAACCACGGGTAGGTGGTATACAATTATGGATGGACGAGCGACTGCCGACACAGAGGTAGCTACAGCCGTGGACTACCGTACTGTGTCTGCTGCTAATATAGACTGGATGATAATGAGATAAAATTAAAATATATATATATATATATCACACTAGTACTGCAGCCGGACAGGTATATATTATGTAATGACGGACCTGCTGGACACTGTCTGTCAGCACTGCAGACTCCTAAAGTAAGCTACTAGTATCAAGAAGATAGAAAAAAAGAATTAACCACGGGTAGGTGGTATACAATTATGGATGGACGAGCGACTGCCGACACAGAGGTAGCTACAGCCGTGGACTACCGTACTGTGTCTGCTGCTAATATAGACTGGATGATAATGAGATAAAATTAAAATATATATATATATATCACACTAGTACTGCAGCCGGACAGGTATATATTATGTAATGACGGACCTGCTGGACACTGTCTGTCAGCACTGCAGACTCCTAAAGTAAGCTACTAGTATCAAGAAGATAGAAAAAAAAAATAAACCACGGGTAGGTGGTATACAATTATGGATGGACGAGCGACTACCGACACAGAGGTAGCTACAGCCATGGACTACCGTACTGTGTCTGCTGCTAATATAGACTGGATGATAATGAGATAAAATTAAAATATATATATATATATATCACACTAGTACTGCAGCCGGACAGGTATATATTATGTAATGACGGACCTGCTGGACACTGTCTGTCAGCACTGCAGACTCCTAAAGTAAGCTACTAGTATCAAGAAGATAGAAAAAAAAAATTAACCACGGGTAGGTGGTATACAATTATGGATGGACGAGCGACTGCCGACACAGAGGTAGCTACAGCCGTGGACTACCGTACTGTGTCTGCTGCTAATATAGACTGGATGATAATGAGATAAAATTAAAATATATATATATATATATATATATCACACTAGTACTGCAGCCGGACAGGTATGTATTATGTAATGACGGACCTGCTGGACACTGTCTGTCAGCACTGCAGACTCCTAAAGTAAGCTACTAATATCAAGAAGATAGAAAAAAAAATTAACCACGGGTAGGTGGTATACAATTATGGATGGACGAGCGACTGCCGACACAGAGGTAGCTACAGCCGTGGACTACCGTACTGTGTCTGCTGCTAATATAGACTGGATGATAATGAGATAAAATTAAAATATATATATATCACACTAGTACTGCAGCCGGACAGGTATATATTATGTAATGATGGACCTGCTGGACACTCTGCAGAATGCGTTTATAAAAACACCACACGACGAGTGTTTAACTTTTTCAGGCAGACAATCACAATATACTGGTGGTCAGCAGACAATCACAATACTGGTGGTCAGTGGTCACTGGTCAGTCACACTGGCAGTGGCACTCTGGCAGCAAAAGTGTGCACTGTACTTAAAATATGTACTCCTGCTATAACTG
Organism: Pseudophryne corroboree; assembly: GCF_028390025.1. NCBI lineage: Eukaryota > Metazoa > Chordata > Amphibia > Anura > Myobatrachidae > Pseudophryne > Pseudophryne corroboree. The sequence goes on along the minus strand of NC_086450.1, from coordinate 61,933,080 downwards.
CTCCCCAGTCTCCCCCACAATTAAGCTGTGTGAGCAGTGAGCACTCAGCAGTCAGATAATGATATACAGTATTACATATGATGCAGCACACTGGGCTGAGCACAGATATGGTATGTGTGACTGTGTCACACTGTGTATCGTTTTTTTTCAGGCAGAGAACGGATTCATTAAACTGGTGGCACTGGTCACTGCCACTGGTCACACTATCAGCAGCAAGAAGTACTCCTCCTATATTATGCTCCCCAAAATTTGTGTCTCTCTCTCTCTAGTACTATTAGTCACTCTAAACGGAGAGGACGCCAGCCACGTCCTCTCCCTATCAATCTCAATGCACGTGTGAAAAATGGCGGCGACGCGCGGCTCCTTATATAGAATCCGAGTCTCGCGATAGAATCCGAGCCTCGCGAGAATCCGACAGCGGGATGATGACGTTCGGGCGCGCTCGGGTTAACCGAGCAAGGCGGGAGGATCCGAGCCTGCTCGGCCCCGTGTAAAAAAAGCTGAAGTTCGGCGGGTTCGGATTCAGAGAAACCGAACCCGCTCATCTCTAGATTACATTCCCTGGATCCACCTGCAGTTGGACTAAACTGCAGCAAGTCCTGACAGAATGGTGCTGCTACTATAGAAATGAGGTACATCAGATGTAACTAATGTCTGCTGATATAGTTAAGGACAATATAAAGATTTGACTGACAACCTTTTAACAGCCAGCACTGAAGATGCGAAGAAGGGACAACCATCCACTGCAACTGGGTGAATGACGCTTGACCTAGGACAGTGATCTCCAACCTGTAGCTCGCGAGCTACCGGTAGCTCGCCGTAGTATTTTCGGTAGCTCACAGAGCGCACGGGCTTGGGCAGTTACTGGCACTCCTCCTCCCTTCATTTTTAATATGATGCCGGCCGTCAGCCAATCAGAGCTCGTGGACCGGCAGTGGCGGCAACTGATTGGCTGCCGTACGGCGAATTTTGATTGGCTCACTTACTGGCACCATATTTTAAATGCCCGCCGCCGCCAGAGACTCTGTCACCATCACCGCAGCCGTTCTCCAGACTTCACAGTAGAGGCGAGTGCTGCGGTCTCCTCCCCTTCCATCCTTCATACAGGAGGAGCAGCACCGGCGGCAGTAGAAGAAGCCAGCAAGGGTTAGCACTGTGTGGGGCACTGTATCGGACACTGCGGGGGGGCATTTTATCTGGCGCTGTAGGGGGATTTGTATCTGGCACTGGTGGGGGCATTATATCTGGCACTGCTGGGGGGCATTATTTGTGTATCTGGCACTGCTGGGGGGCATTATTTGTGTATCTGGCACTGCTGGGAGGCATTATTTGTGTATCTGGCACTGCTGAGGGGCATTATTTGTGTATCTGGCACTACGCAGGGGGGCATTACTTGTAGTTATGAGGCCACACCCACTTTCGTGAGGCCACACCCACTTTCGGAGGAACGCACGCGCATTGAGGGGAGGGGGTAGCTTTTTCAGAGGTTTTATTTTTCGAAAGTAGCTCACACCCCAATTAAGGTTGGAGACCACTGGCCTAGGATGATGACAATTGCCCTATGATGAATGCTAATTGCCTAGTAGGATGAAGATGCTTGCACTACAGCATATAAAGAGATTTATTACTGTGAGGGTAGTTATACTTTTGCATTCATTGCTGTAGAAAGTGGCAATGGCCCACTCTATGGCTGTTCACTTCTATACATTATTAAAGGTTATTAAATACTCTGCAATGTCAAATAAAACAACCCTATAGCTTTTTTAGTTCATTACAAAGACAGACAAAACATGATTGCATTAGTAATACATCCTTTTCCTAAGTTCCAGCTAAGCAAACCCTGGTGCAACTATGTGTCTGCAGAGGTCACATGATTGATTGGAGCCCACCTGTGTGCAATAAAGGCATTGATTTCAGAACAAATACACCTGTCTGTAAAATGTTAGTTAGTGCTCCACAAGCTCAAAGAACATTCAAACCAAATCCAAGAATTTTTTCCTTTGAAAAGCACCAATCAGGGCAAGAATTTAAGTAGATTAGAAAGTCACTGTTATATTTCCCGGAGCACTGACAAGTCCATCGTATAGAGATTGAAAGAATGTGTCAAACATTCTGTTCTTCATTTCCTGTCATTTTTCAAACACAGCCTGTGACATGGCAGTTAGGAGCTGATTGGCTGGTTCTTTAGCTCTTGCCACTTTGGAAAGCAAGTCTCAAATACTAGAAAAAGATGTTACCACTTTCCATAGGGTCCTCTGGAGTCTTTATTAGTCCAAATACATTTTCACATTCTCTCTTCAAGATATCTGTCAATTCGGGAATGTTATAGCTGGAATCAGTTCTTAGGTGGTCTAGAGATACATTTTTAGAGTAAAACTGTGACCATGCTGATGCGTTTTGTTGCATCAATGCAACTTCAGCTATGTGACCACAATTAAAATGTCATTCATAATCAGTGGGGCAAAAAAGTATTTGGACAGCAACCGATTGTGCAAGTTGACCCACTTAAAAAGATGAGAGAGGTCTGTAATTTCCACCATAGGTACACTTCAACTGTGAGAGACAGAATCTGGAAAAAACACTAGGAAATCACATTGTATGATTTTTAAACAATTTATTTGTATATTCTTGCGGAAAATAAATATTTGGACAATCAAAAAGTTTAAGTCAATACTTTGTAATATATCCTCGGCTGGCAATTACAGAGGTCAAACGTTTCCTGTAGTTCTTGACCAGGTTTGCACACACTGTAGCAGGTATTTTGGCCCACTCTTCCATGCAGATCTTCTCTAGATCTGTCATGTTTTGGGGCTGTCGCCATGCAACATGGACTTTCAACTCCCTCCACAGATTTTCTATTGGGTTAAGGTCTGGAGACTGGCTAGGCCACTCCAGGACCTTGAAATGCTTCTTACGGAGCCACTCCTTAGTTGCCTGGGCGGTATGTTTGGGGTCATTGTCATGCTGGAAGACCCAGCCATGTTCCATCTTCAATGCTCTTACTGAGGGAAGGAGGTTTTTGCCCAAAATCTCACGATACATGGACCCATTCATCCTCTCCTTAATACGGATCAGTCGTCCAGTCCCCTTTGCAGAAAAGCAGCCCCAAAGCATGATGTTTCCAACCCCATGCTTCACAGTGGGTATGGTGTTCTTGGGATGCCATTCATCATTCTTCTCCCTCCAAACACGGCAAGATTTTGCTCTCATCTGACCACATTACATTCTCCCAATCCTCTCCTGGATCATCCAGATGGTCACTGGCAAACTTTAGAAGGGCCTGGACATGTGCTGGCTTAAGCAGGGGGACCTTTCGGGCGCTGCAGGATTTCAATCCGAGATGATGTAGTGTGTTACTCATGGTAACCTTTGTGACTGTAGTCCCAGCTCTCTTGAGGTCATTGACCAGGTCCCTCCATGTAGTTCTGGGCTGATTCCTCACCGTTCTCAAGATCATTGATATCCCACGAGGTGAGATCTTGCATGGAGCCCCAGGTCAAGGGAGATTGTCAGTGATCTTGTATTTCTTCCATTTTTTAATAATTGTGCCAACAGTTGATCTCTTCTCACCAAGCTGCTTGCCTATTGTTGAGTAGCTCATCCCAGCCTTGTGCAGCTCTACAATTTTGTCCCTGGTGCCCTTAGACAGCTCTCTGGTCTTGGCCATGGTGGAGAGGTAGCAGTCTGACTGTTTGAGGGTGTAGACAGGTGTCTTTTATACAGATAACCAGTTCAAACAGGTGCCATTAATACAGGTAATGAGTGGAGGATAGAAGAGCTTCTTAAAGAAGAAGTAACAGGTCTGTGAGAGCCAGAAATCTTGCTGCTTGGTAGGTGTCCAAATATTTATTTTCCACAAGAATATACAAGTAAATTGTTTAAACATCATACAATGTGATTTCCTGGGTTTTTTTTTCTTCAGATTCTGTCTCTCACAGTTGAAGTGTACCTATGATGGAAATTACAGACCTCTCTCATCTTTTTAAGTGGGTCAACTTGCACAATGGGTGGCTGTCCAAATAGTTTTTTGCCCCACTGTATAGTAATCTTAATGATAAAGTATTTAATACCTGTTTGTTATACAAATTGACATGAGATCCACATATAAAAATCTTGATATCGATGAGTGTTGGAGGAGAACTTGCTGTAGTCCCCAAGAGACCATCGATTGGGGAGAGAATTTATTTTATAGCAAGACACTGACCCAAACATACAGTTAAATCCAGAAAGATGTTATTCTCGAAAATTTGCCATGGTATATAGACAGGTAGATTAACACTGTAGCAAATAGTCAAAGAACAGAGCCAAGATGGGCAATACAGAAGTGGGGTCTGCAGGGACAGGTTCACAGGAAAACTAGCAATCACCTAGCAAGTTGTGCTAGACCATGCCCCTTTTTAAAATCATCGGAAATGGAGACTTTATGCCCATATGCACAGGGGTGTAGCGAGGGTGGCTCCAGTGGAGCGTGAGCTCCGGGCATCAAAAAAGTTAGAGGGCGCAGATGGGGCACACACTGACTCAGACTCAGAGACTAGGTAGGGAACAGGGCAGGCCAGTGGTGACAGCAGGAGACACTGACATCCAGCACATGCCGGAGCTCTGACCACCCTCTTTATATGTCTCACTGTCTGCTTGTAGCTGTGCAGCCGGGTTACTTTTGTCCTGCAGCCCTCACTGTTGCAGCACCTCTTTCTGCCCTGGCCGCTGCAGCACCTCTCTCTGCCCCGGCTGCTGTAGCGCCTCTCTCTGCCCCGGCTGCTGCAGCACCTCTTTCTACCCTGGCTGCTGCAGTACCACATTGGCTGCTGCAGCAACACCAGCCTCGGCTGCTGCAGACCTCTCTCTGCTCCAGCTGTTGCAGCACCCCTCTCTGCCCCGGATGCTACAGAACCTCTCTCTACATTGATACTGCAGCACCTCTCTATGCGCCGGCTGTTGCTGCAGCACCTCTCTCTGCATTAGAAGCTGCAACATAACATGTATAAATGGCTCTTCTATGGTGTAACGTGTATAAGCAGCTCTACTGTGGTGTAACGTATATAAGCAGCTCTACTGTGGTGTAACGTATATAAGCGGCTCTACTGTGGTGTAACGTATATAAGCAGCTCTACTGTGGTGTAACGTATATAAGCGGCTCTACTGTGGTGTAACGTATATAAGCGGCTCTACTGTGTGGCGTAACGTGTATAAGGGGCTCTTCTGTGGCATAACTTGTATAAACAGCTGTTCTGTGGTGTAACATGTATAAGCGTCTCTACTGTGTGGTGTAATGTGAATAATGGTCTCTACTGTGTGCTGTAAAGTGATTAACGGAAACTACTGTATGGTGTAACGTGAATTTGGTACTATTCTGTGGTCACACCCCTACCCCATGAAGCCATGACCATGTTTTAAACTTGAAGGAAGGGGGGTGGTACCCAAAGGAAACTTTCGCCCTGAGCTCTACAAGGTCTAGAAATGGCCCTGTCACCAATTTACAATTTTTAAATATTTTTTATATTCAAATATATCATGCCACCACATGTTGGCTATGCCCCCAATTCAGTACAGGGGAGGGGGTGCCGAAACATACCCTTGCTTCGGGCACCATGGCACCTACTACACCTCTGCAGACGCAGACTTGCTTTCAGGCAATAAGTCCACATTGTTCAGATTCATATCACAGGGTTTCAAAAGAGCAGATCTGAACATGGAAAGCAGTACTTTTACCAGCAGACCGCAGCACACCAACTAGCACCCATTTAAGGTCCAGACCTCAATTCCATCAACAATTTGAGCAATACTTTCATATTGCTCCTCACCAATGGCCCTCATCTAACCAGATGGAACCCGATCAAAGAGAAGAGTGTGAGCAAATTTGGGAGTCTAGATGTGCAAATCTACTAGAGCCTTACCCACGTACAATCACAGCTTTAAGTGCAGCAAGTGATAGCCACTTCTTATTGGCTGATTGTCAAGTGGCCGTTTAAAATGATAATCCTAATTCAGACACACAGATAAAATATTCTAAGATATATCTATCTGGAATGTTATAACACACCCCATCAATCAATGGGTGGCAGCTCATGCCCAGTAGATGGGTAAAATACGTAGAAAATGAAGTGCAAAAGAACGTCTACTAGTGTTATATATTAGAAAAACTTTTGTGTAACCAATTCACCCTGTGAGGTGTGCAATATGCAAGTTAAAAGAGGACAATTTAGCTTCCTTGAGGACAGCTTCAATCTGATGGCACTTTAGAGCATGTAAATTAGAAAACAAAAAACAAACATAGTGTGTACTGTTTCATGAAAATTTTTAAAAAACACACAGAGCTCTATAATTAGGAACCTTGCTGGTCCCAATAGACATACAAGAGCTTATCAATTTAAAAAACGTAAACAGAGTTTAATACAAAAAGTCCTGAAGCCAATGCAGGTAGCAAACGTACAAGATAAAAATAAGTAAACAGCTTATCTGTCCACAATTGGAAGTATTGGGTGAGCAGCAAATCCCAGTCCCGTAAACATATATTAAACTAAAGTCCTGAAGCAAATGCAGGTAGCACACGTACAGGATAAAAACATGAAAAAGGCTTATCTGTCCACTGTTGGAAGTATCGGGTGAGCAGCAAGTCCCAGTTCCAACGCGTTTCGTCCTATAGCAGAGGACTTCATCAGGACTTTAAATTGATAAGCTCTTGTATGTCTATTGGGACCAGCAAGGTTCCTAATTATAGAGCTCTGTGTGTTTTTTTTTACATTTTCATGAAACAGTACACACTATGTTTGTTTTTTGTTTTATAATTTACATGCTCTAAAGTGCCATCAGATTGAAGCTGTCCTCAAGGAAGCTAAGTTGTCCTCTTTTAACTTGCATATTGCACACCTCACAGGGTGAATTGGTTACACAAAAGTTTTTCTAATATATAACACTAGTAGGCGCTCTTTTGCACTTCATTTTCTACATATATATATATATATATATATATATATATATATAAAGGTTATGGGTCCAGGTTCGGCACTCCCAGATTTACAAAACAAGACTTAGACAGGCATGTACAAGAACGTTTCAGTACCACTTTGAAAGTGCTGTGATGTGAATAAATACGTGGACCACAAATGCTGATCACTGAGTTGTTGTAGCATTTCCATGCAACAATCGCTGATGTTCATAATAACGATAGCCCCGCCCTTATCAGCGGGCAGATGACAATGTCCTCATATCGAGTGCCGTCCTTTCCCCTCGAGTTAGGTTATACCTAATAGTCTTGTTCTCAGAATTATACTTCTGTATGGATTCATCCAGTAATCTGGTAAAACATTTCTTGGAAGGATTCTGTATAGGGGGTCAAATGTGGATTTAATTTTATCCCTACAGAATTTCTCAACAGGGTCAGTGTTAGGGTGTGTACACACGGTGAGATATTTTCTTACGATTTTGACTATATAGTCAAAATTGTAAAAAAAGTTAGTGCAGATCGCAAGGTGAAAGTCACCTTGCGATCCCGGTTTGATGCTGATGCGTGGTCCCGCGCGGTCGGCATAGCAAGAATAGATAGACTGTGCAGGCAAGTCAATTTTGACTATCTCTATAGAAGAGATAGTCAAAGCCAAAATCGCACATGGGGGGTAATTCCAAGTTGATCGCAGCAGGATATTTTATAGCAATTGGGCAAAACCATGTGCACTGCAGGGGAGGCAGATTTAACATGTGCAGAGAGAGTTAGATTTGGGTGTGGTGTGTTCAATCTGCAATCTAATTTGCAGTGTAAAAATAAAGCAGCCAGTATTTACCCTGCACAGAAATAAAATAACCCACCCAAATCTAACTCTCTCTGCACATGTTATATCTGCCTCCCCTGCAGTGCACATGGTTTTGCCCAACTGCTAATAAAATTCCTGCTGCGATCAACTTGGAATTACCCCCATAGGGGGTAATTCTGAGTTGATCGCAGCAGCAAGTTTGTTAGCAGTTGGGCAAAACCATGTGCACTGCAGGTGGGGCAGATATAACATGTGCAGAGAGAGTTCGATTTGGGTGGGTTATTTTGTTTCTGTGCAGGGTAAATACTGGCTGCTTTATTTTTACACTGCAATTTAGATTTCACTTTCAGCACACCCCACCCAAATCTAACTCTTTCTGCACATGTTATATCTGCCTCCCCTGCAGTGCACATGGTTTTGCCCAACTGCTAACAAAATTCCTGCTGCGATCAACATGGAATCACCCCCATAGTCAGTATCGCAAGCACATGAGTGTGATTGCGATACTGACTATGTGCCGACCTAGCCCCTGTCGCATAGTGAGAATCAGGCATAGGGGGTCATTCCGAGTTGATCGCTAGTTGCTTTCGGTCGCTGTTCAGCGATCAGGAAAAAAAAACGGCACTTCTGCGCATGCGTATGCGGCGCAATGCGCACGCGCGTCTTACTATTACAACGAATGATGTAGTATCACACAAGGTCTAGCGAAGCTTTTCAGTTGCACTGCTGGCCGCAGAGTGATTGACAGGAAGAGGGCGTTTCTGGGTGTCAACTGACCGTTTTCAGGGAGTGCTCGTAAAAACGCAGGCGTGCCAGCAAAAACGCAGGCGTGGCTGGGCGAACGCACGGCGTGTGTGTGACGTCAAAACAGGAACTGAATAGTCTGAAGTGATCGCAAGCACTGAGTAGGTCTGAAGTTACTCTGAAACTGCACAAAATTATTTTGTAGCCGCTCTGCGATCCTTTCGTTGGCACTTCTGCTAAGCTAAAATACACTCCCAGTGGGAGGCGGCATAGCGTTTGCACGGCTGCTAAAAACTGCTAGCGAGCGATCAACTCGGAATGACCCCCATAGCCCGAATCTCACCGTGTGTATGGGCCACTAGAGTAACTGTCAGGATTACGCTGGTTGGCAAAGTTCACGGAGTGTCAATTTTCTGCTAAATTTGTGTAAGTCCCAACTCCAATCAAACGCCGAATGGCTATTGGTTGGGACGAACGCCAGACCCTTGTTAAGGACAGATTGTTCATCAGCAGTAAGGACTCTGTTAGACAAATTAAAGATTACTTGTATCTATTCCACGGGGGCCTTCCTACCCCTCTTTTTTTGACCACCTCTTCTTGTACGGATGCGCCTGCATTTTGGTTTCCAGTGCGGGTACGTGCCCCCAAAGGGACCGCCTGTGATGTTCCCACCTCTTCTCCTTCCGAAATCACAAAATCACTGTCTGTGAAGTAGTGATCTCGATTGGTTGTCGCACAGATCGTTGTGTTTTATCATTTCTGGTATATTGTCGTGAATATCTGGGTGTCTCCCCACGTATCCAACAATATACACGATTGTCCTCCTAATCTTGCACTACTTTCAAGCGTTTAACTTTCTTGAATTTAATAAGGTCCAGTCGATACTTGCCACATTGGGATTGGAATTGAGTGAGCCAGTCATGGGAGGTGTCTGATTGTAACGTATTGATGTTAACCCTTTCAAAATCCACAATTCTAGATTTCACAGCCGACAATTCCTTAGTAGCCTCCTCAACAACCAGTATCATCAGATCAAATGAACATTTGTTGAGGATAGCCACCCACTTTCGACAGAATTCAGGACTATGGGGGTCATTCCGAGTTGTTCGCTCGCTAGCTGCTTTTAGCAGCATTGCACACGCTAGGCCGCCGCCCTCTGGGAGTGAATCTTAGCTTAGCGAACGAAAGATTAGCAGAATTGCGAATAGAAAATTCTTAGCAGTTTCTGAGTAGCTCGAGACTTACTCCTACACTGCGATCAGCTCAGCCCGTTTCGTTCCTGGTTTGCTGGTTTGACGTCACAAACATGCCCTGTGTTCGTCCAGCCACTCCCCCGTTTCTCCAGACACTCCCGCGTTTTTCCCTGACACGCCTGCGTTTTTCCGCGCACTCCCAGAAAACGGCCAGTTTCCGCCCAGAAAACACCCACTTCCTGTCAATCACACTCCAATCACTTCAACGATGAAAATTCTTTGTTCGGACGTGAGTAAATCTACTAAGTTTTGTGCTAAAATACTTAGCGCATGCGCACTGCGTCCCCATGCGCATGCGCATTTTTGCCTTAATCTCTCCGTTGCGAAAATCTGCAACGAGCGAACAACTCGGAATGACCCCCAATGTCTGCCGATTGTGGGGGTGTTCCTCTAAAGCCCCACGGTATATATTTATCACGATAATAATCTGACAGGGTAAGTCCGTGCAGTGTGTAAGCAATCTCACGCTTCTTCATCCTGTACAGGGCTTGAAATAATTCCTCACATGTATCTACTTGATTGCTATATTGCGGATCACCAGCAAATAATATTTTATCAATTTGATCATCCGTGTAACTCATCATTTCACCCAATGGTAGGACAGGTGTCTGCCACATCTCATGAGCCATTGTATTCCACCTCCTCACAGGCACATACAGCTACACAACGCTTGAAATATAGGGGGTCATTCCGACCCGTTCGCACGCAGCGGTTCTTCGCTGCGGTGTGAATGGGTTGGAAATGCGCATGTGCGGCGGAAGTAATGCGCACACGCGTCGTTGCCTGGTGAAGATCGTCGCCGGGCAAAGACGCCGCCAACGAGAAATGTGATCACAGCGGCGACCGCAAGAAGACAGACAGGCAAACGTTTTCCAGGCATGGTGAGTCCAATGGACCTTCTAGTCCCTCTGACAACAGCAGCGGAGGGAAGTTTCCCTTCCCAGCGGCTGCTAACACAATTTATCTGACTGGTCGCACCCTGTGCGACCAGGTCAGATAAAGCACTTGCAGGCATGGTCGCATCTGTGGGGTGCTGCGGGTGGGGGAGGGGCGGGAGCGGTGGGTGGAGGAGGGTTGGGTGCGGGGGTGTTGCGGGTGGAGGTTCGGAGCAACCACAGGTGGGGTGGGAGCGGTGGTTCCGCGGGTGGGGGAGGGGGTCCGTAGTCACCGCGGGTGGTGGAGGGCAGGTCTGGGGGTGCCGCAGATGGGGCCTGGAGGTACTGCGAGTGGGGGAGGGGCGGGTAATGCTTCTCATCCTGGAAGCAGCTAAGCTGCTGTCCTCCCTTTGGAAGTGGCTCTCCCGGAGACTCGCACAGCAGCCAAGCAGCCAGTCACTATTGTTAGCGCCGATGTCCCAACGCGCCGCATTACAGGGAAGAAGATGCACTCAATAAACTACAGCTTCCAGCAGCCCTTAGTGCCGGAATGCTTGGGCGCTAAGGGCTATTTTTTTCTACTTCGTTGGGACACCGGTGCTAACAATAGTGACTGGCTGGCAGAAGTGACTGACTCGCTGAATCAGTGTAAAAGGTGAGACTACTGTGCAGGGTCTGTGACACTACACACCCACTGCACTGCACAGCACTGTCACCTTTTATATTGATTCAGCGTCCAGACATTACCCTCCGCGATATCACCCACTCTATCCGTTACATTAGCCATCTCGGGGTTTCCAGGCTGGCAGCCCAGGTGCTGTGTTGCGGAGTCAGGGCCTCTGGGGATCTGGGCGCGGCTGTGGCTGGGAGGCACTTCTGTGACATCACACGCAAAGGAGGCTCTGGGGCTCAGAGAGTATGCGGCGCAGGGAGGGCTATGAAAGCCTTCCGCTGCGCTGCTTTCACACATATCTATGCCGGTGGCCACAGCAGCTTTTGTTCCACCTGCGCCACGGCTAGGGAGTGGGGATTGTTGATGCCGGAGGGGGCAGGTGGACTGGCAGCAGGACATAGGACACTGTAGTAAAATTATTTTTTCCCCTCTATCTATAGCAGAGACTTGCTGCAGATGCAGAGGCATAACCTCCAACTGCACCTTTCTGGCAGGTACTGTACCTTTTTTTTATGGTCTGTACCAATTTTTGGCTCTCCAAGTTACCATTGAAAGTATAGTAAACGGGGCGCCCACTTTTAGAATTTGTAGCGATTTTTATGTGTAAATTGTTGGAGGGTATGTTGGGGCAGATGCAGTGGGCCTATTTTGGGCTGTGGACCTGGAGCTGCAGCTCCATCAGTCCCATTGTTAGTCCTGCTCTGGGAACAAACAGCAGCCAAAGGGCAGAGCCTCCCATTGGATGTAACCTGTGTGGGAGGGCGTTTCTCGCCCAATGAGCTGTGGACTGGATGTGATAGACCTGCTGCTAACCCAATGAGAGCTCCTAGCCACGCCCAGCGTTATCCACACAGTCGCAGAGTGACAGATCTGGGCTATTATATATATAATAACCCAGAACCTAATACAGCTAGCCTTACTGTTTCTTTCACTCTGGCTGGGCACAGGCTGGCTCCACACACCGTCCTCCTTGTTCCCGGCAGCCTGCGCGCCCAGCCAATGACTGAGCCGCAGGTTGCTGCTCCACAGATTATTGGACAGCTGAGCCGTCACTCAGCTGTCCTTCCTGTTCACACTCCCTGCGTGCGGCGCCAGCATTTTAATGCCTTGGAGAGCTACGAGCCGCCAGGGGGCAGCCATCGCTCAGCTGCCCTGTGTGTGGAGCAGCTGCGTCAGGAGCGGAGCACAGCAGGTCAAAACAGAGATCCGATCTGTAGTGGCGGCGGGGGGCCCTTTTGAAAAGGGGTGCCCGGTGCACTTACCCCCGCGTCCCCCCTCTTAATCCGGCTCTGTGTATAAGTATATTGTAGTAAAGAACAAAGTTCCGTAGACTGGAGAGAGAGTTACACCTGCTGTATTCTGGAGGGGTTTCTGAGGTATCTATGCCTGGTGCTAATGCTACCGGTGCAGACCACCACGCATATTGCGAGTGTTGTAACTCTGAGTATTCATACCGTAGTGTTTTATGTAGTGCACACGTTCTGTCTGTGAATTTGGATGCAAATGCCTACAAAAGTAGCATCAGCCCCTTCATGTTCAACCTGCTGGTGTCATGTGAAGGTCACATCACTTACACCTACAGCATTAGGGCCAGAGACAGTGAGGAGTAACCAGGGGAACTGTGTCAGGCTGGAACACACAGGATTATCCCTAAGGCCTATGAAAGCCTATGGAAGAGAGAAGAAGGATGACTGCATAATGACTTCTATCCAACCTGTATAAACACAGGAGATAAGATCTGAGTTTCCTGTATCTGGCATTCATCAACATGTCTCCCCAAATCTCCTCCTGACCTTGAACGGAGCAGGTTAACCGGCTCTCTGTTGATCATGATGCATTTTAAGAAGGGTGAATCCGGCTACACATACAAGGCCGCTCTAGGGTGTCCTAGTTGATAAGAAACCTCAGATCATCGCTGAACTCTGTTAAGAGATAAGGAGCACTAGCCACAGACCTGGGTGTTGGAGACACGTGTAGAAACTACTCCTGGCACGTTACCAGGCCTCGCTATTACTACTCCTGGCACGTTACCAGGCCTCGCTATTACTACTCCTGGCACGTTACCAGGCCTCGCTATTACTACTCCTGGCACATTACCAGCCCTCACTATTAATACTCCTGGCACGTTACCAGGCCTCGCTATTACTACTCCTGGCACATTACCAGCCCTCACTATTAATACTCCTGGCACGTTACCAGGCCTCGCTATTACTACTCCTGGCACATTACCAGCCCTCACTATTAATACTTCTGGCACGTTACCAGGCCTCACTATTACAAATCATGGCACGTTACCAGCCCTCACTATTAATACTCCTGGCACATTACCAGGCCTCGCTATTACTACTTCTGGCACGTTACCAGGCATCACTATTACTACTCCTGGCACGTTACCAGGCCTCGCTATTACTACTCCTGACACGTTACCAGCCCTCACTATTAATACTCCTGGCACGTTACCAGGCCTCGCTATTACTACTCCTGGCATGTTACCTGGCATCACTATTACTACTCCTGGCACATTACCAGCCCTCACTATTACTACTCCTGGCACGTTACCAGGCCTCGCTATTACTACTCCTGGCACATTACCAGGCCTCACTATTACTACTCCTGGCACGTTACCAGGCCTCACTATTACTACTCCTGGCACGTTACCAGGCATCACTGTTACTACTCCTGGCACATTACCAGGCCTCACTATTACTACTCCTGGCACGTTACCAGGCCTCACTATTACTACTCCTGGCACGTTACCAGCCCTCACTATTAATACTCCTGGCACATAACCAGGCCTCACTATTACTACTCCTGGCACGTTACCAGGCCTCGCTATTAATACTCCTGGCACATAACCAGGCCTCAGTATTACTACTCCTGGCACGTTATCAGCCCTCACTATTACTACTCCTGGCACGTTACCAGGCCTCACTATTACTACTCCTGGCACATTACCAGGCCTCAGTATTACTACTTACTCCTGGCACGTTACCAGGCCTCAGTATTAATACTCCTGGCACATTACCAGGCATCACTAATACTACTCCTGGCACATTACCTGGCATCACTAATACTACTCCTGGCACGTTACCAGGCCTCAGTATTAATACTCCTGGCACATTACCAGGCATCACTAATACTACTCCTGGCACATTACCTGGCATCACTAATACTACTCCTGGCACGTTACCAGGCCTCAGTATTAATACTCCTGGCACATTACCAGGCATCACTAATACTACTCCTGGCACATTACCAGGCATCACTAATACTACTCCTGGCACGTTACCAGGCCTCAGTATTAATACTCCTGGCACATTACCAGGCATCACTAATACTACTCCTGGCACGTTACCAGGCCTCAGTATTACTACTGCGGACACATTACCAGGCATCACTGTTACTACTCCTAGCACATTACCAGGCCTCGCTATTACTACTCCAGACACGTTACCAGCCCTCACTATTAATACTCCTGGCACGTTACCAGGCCTCGCTATTACTACTCCTGGCATGTTACCTGGCATCACTATTACTACTCCTGGCACATTACCAGCCCTCACTATTACTACTCCTGGCACGTTACCAGGCCTCGCTATTACTACTCCTGGCACATTACCAGGCCTCACTATTACTACTCCTGGCACGTTACCAGGCCTCACTATTACTACTCCTGGCACGTTACCAGGCATCACTATTACTACTCCTGGCACATTACCAGGCCTCACTATTACTACTCCTGGCACTTTACCAGGCATCACTATTACTACTGCTGGCACGTTACCAGGCCTCACTATTACTACTCCTGGCACGTTACCAGCCCTCACTATTAATACTCCTGGCACATAACCAGGCCTCACTATTACTACTCCTGGCATGTTACCAGGCCTCGCTATTAATACTCCTGGCACATAACCAGGCCTCAGTATTACTACTCCTGGCACGTTATCAGCCCTCACTATTACTACTCCTGGCACGTTACCAGGCCTCACTATTACTACTCCTGGCATATTACCAGGCCTCAGTATTACTACTGCGGACACATTACCAGGCATCACTGTTACTACTCCTGGCACATTACCTGGCCTCACTATTACTACTCCTGGCACGTTACCAGGCCTCGCTATTACTTCTCCTGGCACATTACCTGGCCTCACCATTACTACTTCTGGCACATTACCTGGCCTCACTATTACTACTCCTGGCACGTTACCAGGCCTCAGTATTAATACTCCTGGCACATTACCAGGCATCACTAATACTACTCCTGGCACATTACCTGGCATCACTAATACTACTCCTGGCACGTTACCAGGCCTCAGTATTAATACTCCTGGCACATTACCAGGCATCACTAATACTACTCCTGGCACATTACCTGGCATCACTAATACTACTCCTGGCACGTTACCAGGCCTCAGTATTAATACTCCTGGCACATTACCAGGCATCACTAATACTACTCCTGGCACATTACCAGGCATCACTAATACTACTCCTGGCACGTTACCAGGCCTCAGTATTAATACTCCTGGCACATTACCAGGCATCACTAATACTACTCCTGGCACGTTACCAGGCCTCAGTATTACTACTGCGGACACATTACCAGGCATCACTGTTACTACTCCTAGCACATTACCTGGCATCACTATTACTACTCCTGGCACGTTACCAGGCCTCGCTATTACTACTCCTGGCACATTACCAGGCCTCAGTATTACTACTGCGGACACATTACCAGGCATCACTGTTACTACTCCTGGCACATTACCAGCCCTCACTATTACTACTCCTGGCACGTTACCAGGCCGCACTATTACTACTCCTGGCACATTACCAGGCCGCACTATTACTACTCCTGGCACATTACCAGCCCTCACTATTAATATTTCTGGCACGTTACCAGGCCTCACTATTACTAATCATGGCACGTTACCAGCCCTCACTATTAATACTCCTGGCACATTACAAGGCCTCGCTATTACTACTTCTGGCACATTACCAGGCCTCACTATTACTACTCCTGGCACCTTACCAGGCATCACTATTACTACTCCTGGCACGTTACCAGGCCTCGCTATTACTACTCCAGACACGTTACCAGCCCTCACTATTAATACTCCTGGCACGTTACCAGGCCTCGCTATTACTACTCCTGGCATGTTACCTGGCATCACTATTACTACTCCTGGCACATTACCAGCCCTTACTATTACTACTCCTGGCACGTTACCAGGCCTCGCTATTACTACTCCTGGCACATTACCAGGCCTCACTATTACTACTCCTGGCACGTTACCAGGCCTCACTATTACTACTCCTGGCACGTTACCAGGCATCACTATTACTACTCCTGGCACGTTACCAGGCCTCACTATTACTACTCCTGGCACTTTACCAGGCATCACTATTACTACTGCTGGCACGTTACCAGGCCTCACTATTACTACTCCTGGCACGTTACCAGCCCTCACTATTAATACTCCTGGCACATAACCAGGCCTCACTATTACTACTCCTGGCACGTTACCAGGCCTCGCTATTAATACTCCTGGCACATAACCAGGCCTCAGTATTACTACTCCTGGCACGTTATCAGCCCTCACTATTACTACTCCTGGCACGTTACCAGGCCTCACTATTACTACTCCTGGCACATTACCAGGCCTCAGTATTACTACTTACTCCTGGCACGTTACCAGGCCTCAGTATTAATACTCCTGGCACATTACCAGGCATCACTAATACTACTCCTGGCACATTACCTGGCATCACTAATACTACTCCAGGCACGTTACCAGGCCTCAGTATTAATACTCCTGGCACATTACCAGGCATCACTAATACTACTCCTGGCACATTACCTGGCATCACTAATACTACTCCTGGCACGTTACCAGGCCTCAGTATTAATACTCCTGGCACATTACCAGGCATCACTAATACTACTCCTGGCACATTACCAGGCATCACTAATACTACTCCTGGCACGTTACCAGGCCTCAGTATTAATACTCCTGGCACATTACCAGGCATCACTAATACTACTCCTGGCACGTTACCAGGCCTCAGTATTACTACTGCGGACACATTACCAGGCATCACTGTTACTACTCCTAGCACATTACCAGGCCTCGCTATTACTACTCCAGACACGTTACCAGCCCTCACTATTAATACTCCTGGCACGTTACCAGGCCTCGCTATTACTACTCCTGGCATGTTACCTGGCCTCACTATTACTACTCCTGGCACGTTACCAGGCCTCGCTATTACTACTCCTGGCACATTACCAGGCCTCACTATTACTACTCCTGGCTCGTTACCAGGCCTCACTATTACTACTCCTGGCACGTTACCAGGCATCACTATTACTACTCCTGGCACATTACCAGGCCTCACTATTACTACTCCTGGCACTTTACCAGGCATCACTATTACTACTGCTGGCACGTTACCAGGCCTCACTATTACTACTCCTGGCACGTTACCAGCCCTCACTATTAATACTCCTGGCACATAACCAGGCCTCACTATTACTACTCCTGGCATGTTACCAGGCCTCGCTATTAATACTCCTGGCACATAACCAGGCCTCAGTATTACTACTCCTGGCACGTTATCAGCCCTCACTATTACTACTCCTGGCACGTTACCAGGCCTCACTATTACTACTCCTGGCACATTACCAGGCCTCAGTATTACTACTGCGGACACATTACCAGGCATCACTGTTACTACTCCTGGCACATTACCTGGCCTCACTATTACTACTCCTGGCACGTTACCAGGCCTCGCTATTACTTCTCCTGGCACATTACCTGGCCTCACCATTACTACTTCTGGCACATTACCTGGCCTCACTATTACTACTCCTGGCACGTTACCAGGCCTCAGTATTAATACTCCTGGCACATTACCAGGCATCACTAATACTACTCCTGGCACATTACCTGGCATCACTAATACTACTCCTGGCACGTTACCAGGCCTCAGTATTAATACTCCTGGCACATTACCAGGCATCACTAATACTACTCCTGGCACATTACCTGGCATCACTAATACTACTCCTGGCACGTTACCAGGCCTCAGTATTAATACTCCTGGCACATTACCAGGCATCACTAATACTACTCCTGGCACATTACCAGGCATCACTAATACTACTCCTGGCACGTTACCAGGCCTCAGTATTAATACTCCTGGCACATTACCAGGCATCACTAATACTACTCCTGGCACGTTACCAGGCCTCAGTATTACTACTGCGGACACATTACCAGGCATCACTGTTACTACTCCTAGCACATTACCTGGCATCACTATTACTACTCCTGGCACGTTACCAGGCCTCGCTATTACTACTCCTGGCACATTACCAGGCCTCAGTATTACTACTGCGGACACATTACCAGGCATCACTGTTACTACTCCTGGCACATTACCAGCCCTCACTATTACTACTCCTGGCACGTTACCAGGCCGCACTATTACTACTCCTGGCACATTACCAGGCCGCACTATTACTACTCCTGGCACATTACCAGCCCTCACTATTAATATTTCTGGCACGTTACCAAGCCTCACTATTACTAATCATGGCACGTTACCAGCCCTCACTATTAATACTCCTGGCACATTACAAGGCCTCGCTATTACTACTTCTGGCACATTACCAGGCCTCACTATTACTACTCCTGGCACCTTACCAGGCATCACTATTACTACTCCTGGCACGTTACCAGGCCTCGCTATTACTACTCCAGACACGTTACCAGCCCTCACTATTAATACTCCTGGCACGTTACCAGGCCTCGCTATTACTACTCCTGGCATGTTACCTGGCATCACTATTACTACTCCTGGCACATTACCAGCCCTTACTATTACTACTCCTGGCACGTTACCAGGCCTCGCTATTACTACTCCTGGCACATTACCAGGCCTCACTATTACTACTCCTGGCACGTTACCAGGCCTCACTATTACTACTCCTGGCACGTTACCAGGCCTCACTATTACTACTCCTGGCACTTTACCAGGCATCACTATTACTACTGCTGGCACGTTACCAGGCCTCACTATTACTACTCCTGGCACGTTACCAGCCCTCACTATTAATACTCCTGGCACATAACCAGGCCTCACTATTACTACTCCTGGCACGTTACCAGGCCTCGCTATTAATACTCCTGGCACATAACCAGGCCTCAGTATTACTACTCCTGGCACGTTATCAGCCCTCACTATTACTACTCCTGGCACGTTACCAGGCCTCACTATTACTACTCCTGGCACATTACCAGGCCTCAGTATTACTACTTACTCCTGGCACGTTACCAGGCCTCAGTATTAATACTCCTGGCACATTACCAGGCATCACTAATACTACTCCTGGCACATTACCTGGCATCACTAATACTACTCCAGGCACGTTACCAGGCCTCAGTATTAATACTCCTGGCACATTACCAGGCATCACTAATACTACTCCTGGCACATTACCTGGCATCACTAATACTACTCCTGGCACGTTACCAGGCCTCAGTATTAATACTCCTGGCACATTACCAGGCATCACTAATACTACTCCTGGCACATTACCAGGCATCACTAATACTACTCCTGGCACGTTACCAGGCCTCAGTATTAATACTCCTGGCACATTACCAGGCATCACTAATACTACTCCTGGCACGTTACCAGGCCTCAGTATTACTACTGCGGACACATTACCAGGCATCACTGTTACTACTCCTAGCACATTACCAGGCCTCGCTATTACTACTCCAGACACGTTACCAGCCCTCACTATTAATACTCCTGGCACGTTACCAGGCCTCGCTATTACTACTCCTGGCATGTTACCTGGCCTCACTATTACTACTCCTGGCACGTTACCAGGCCTCGCTATTACTACTCCTGGCACATTACCAGGCCTCACTATTACTACTCCTGGCACGTTACCAGGCCTCACTATTACTACTCCTGGCACGTTACCAGGCATCACTATTACTACTCCTGGCACATTACCAGGCCTCACTATTACTACTCCTGGCACTTTACCAGGCATCACTATTACTACTGCTGGCACGTTACCAGGCCTCACTATTACTACTCCTGGCACGTTACCAGCCCTCACTATTAATACTCCTGGCACATAACCAGGCCTCACTATTACTACTCCTGGCACGTTACCAGGCCTCGCTATTAATACTCCTGGCACATAACCAGGCCTCAGTATTACTACTCCTGGCACGTTATCAGCCCTCACTATTACTACTCCTGGCACGTTACCAGGCCTCACTATTACTACTCCTGGCACATTACCAGGCCTCAGTATTACTACTGCGGACACATTACCAGGCATCACTGTTACTACTCCTGGCACATTACCTGGCCTCACTATTACTACTCCTGGCACGTTACCAGGCCTCGCTATTACTACTCCTGGCACATTACCTGGCCTCACCATTACTACTTCTGGCACATTACCTGGCCTCACTATTACTACTCCTGGCACGTTACCATGCCTCAGTATTAATACTCCTGGCACATTACCAGGCATCACTAATACTACTCCTGGCACATTCCCTGGCATAACTAATACTACTCCTGGCACGTTACCAGGCCTCAGTATTAATACTCCTGGCACATTACCAGGCATCACTAATACTACTCCTGGCACATTACCTGGCATCACTAATACTACTCCTGGCACGTTACCAGGCCTCAGTATTAATACTCCTGGCACATTACCAGGCATCACTAATACTACTCCTGGCACATTACCAGGCATCACTAATACTACTCCTGGCACGTTACCAGGCCTCAGTATTAATACTCCTGGCACATTACCAGGCATCACTAATACTACTCCTGGCACGTTACCAGGCCTCAGTATTACTACTGCGGACACATTACCAGGCATCACTGTTACTACTCCTAGCACATTACCTGGCATCACTATTACTACTCCTGGCACGTTACCAGGCCGCACTATTACTACTCCTGGCACATTACCAGGCCGCACTATTACTACTCCTGGCACATTACCAGCCCTCACTATTAATATTTCTGGCACGTTACCAGGCCTCACTATTACTAATCATGGCACGTTACCAGCCCTCACTATTAATACTCCTGGCACATTACAAGGCCTCGCTATTACTACTTCTGGCACATTACCAGGCCTCACTATTACTACTCCTGGCACCTTACCAGGCATCACTATTACTACTCCTGGCACGTTACCAGGCCTCGCTATTACTACTCCAGACACGTTACCAGCCCTCACTATTAATACTCCTGGCACGTTACCAGGCCTCGCTATTACTACTCCTGGCATGTTACCTGGCATCGCTATTACTACTCCTGGCACATTACCAGCCCTCACTATTACTACTCCTGGCACGTTACCAGGCCTCGCTATTACTACTCCTGGCACATTACCAGGCCTCACTATTACTACTCCTGGCACGTTACCAGGCCTCACTATTACTACTCCTGGCACGTTACCAGGCATCACTATTACTACTCCTGGCACGTTACCAGGCCTCACTATTACTACTCCTGGCACTTTACCAGGCATCACTATTACTACTGCTGGCACGTTACCAGGCCTCACTATTACTACTCCTGGCACGTTACCAGCCCTCACTATTAATACTCCTGGCACATAACCAGGCCTCACTATTACTACTCCTGGCACGTTACCAGGCCTCACTATTAATACTCCTGGCACATAACCAGGCCTCAGTATTACTACTCCTGGCACGTTATCAGCCCTCACTATTACTACTCCTGGCACGTTACCAGGCCTCACTATTACTACTCCTGGCACATTACCAGGCCTCAGTATTACTACTGCGGACACATTACCAGGCATCACTGTTACTACTCCTGGCACATTACCTGGCCTCACTATTACTACTCCTGGCACGTTACCAGGCCTCGCTATTACTACTCCTTGCACATTACCAGGCCTCAGTATTACTACTACGGACACATTACCAGGCATCACTGTTACTACTCCTGGCACATTACCTGGCCTCACCATTACTACTTCTGGCACATTACCTGGCATCACTATTACTACTCCTGGCACGTTACCAGGCCTCAGTATTAATACTCCTGGCACATTACCAGGCATCACTAATACTACTCCTGGCACATTACCTGGCATCACTAATACTACTCCTGGCACGTTACCAGGCCTCAGTATTAATACTCCTGGCACATTACCAGGCATCACTAATACTACTCCTGGCACATTACCAGGCATCACTAATACTACTCCTGGCACGTTACCAGGCCTCAGTATTAATACTCCTGGCACATTACCAGGCATCACTAATACTACTCCTGGCACGTTACCAGGCCTCAGTATTACTACTGCGGACACATTACCAGGCATCACTGTTACTACTCCTAGCACATTACCTGGCATCACTATTACTACTCCTGGCACGTTACCAGGCCTCGCTATTACTACTCCTTGCACATTACCAGGCCTCAGTATTACTACTACGGACACATTACCAGGCATCACTGTTACTACTCCTGGCACATTACCTGGCCTCACCATTACTACTTCTGGCACATTACCTGGCCTCACTATTACTACTCCTGGCACGTTACCAGGCCTCACTATTAATACTCCTGGCACATAACCAGGCCTCAGTATTACTACTCCTGGCACGTTATCAGCCCTCACTATTACTACTCCTGGCACGTTACCAGGCCTCACTATTACTACTCCTGGCACATTACCAGGCCTCAGTATTACTACTGCGGACACATTACCAGGCATCACTGTTACTACTCCTGGCACATTACCTGGCCTCACTATTACTACTCCTGGCACGTTACCAGGCCTCGCTATTACTACTCCTTGCACATTACCAGGCCTCAGTATTACTACTACGGACACATTACCAGGCATCACTGTTACTACTCCTGGCACATTACCTGGCCTCACCATTACTACTTCTGGCACATTACCTGGCCTCACTATTACTACTCCTGGCACGTTACCAGGCCTCAGTATTAATACTCCTGGCACATTACCAGGCATCACTAATACTACTCCTGGCACATTACCTGGCATCACTAATACTACTCCTGGCACGTTACCAGGCCTCAGTATTAATACTCCTGGCACATTACCAGGCATCACTAATACTACTCCTGGCACATTACCTGGCATCACTAATACTACTCCTGGCACGTTACCAGGCCTCAGTATTAATACTCCTGGCACATTACCAGGCATCACTAATACTACTCCTGGCACATTACCAGGCATCACTAATACTACTCCTGGCACGTTACCAGGCCTCAGTATTAATACTCCTGGCACATTACCAGGCATCACTAATACTACTCCTGGCACGTTACCAGGCCTCAGTATTACTACTGCGGACACATTACCAGGCATCACTGTTACTACTCCTAGCACATTACCTGGCATCACTATTACTACTCCTGGCACGTTACCAGGCCTCGCTATTACTACTCCTGGCACATTACCAAGCCTCAGTATTACTACTGCGGACACATTACCAGGCATCACTGTTACTACTCCTGGCACATTACCAGCCCTCACTATTACTACTCCTGGCACGTTACCAGGCCGCACTATTACTACTCCTGGCACGTTACCTGGCATCACTATTACTACTCCTGGCACATTACCAGCCCTCACTATTACTACTCCTGGCACGTTACCTGGCATCACTATTACTACTCCTGGCACATTACCAGCCCTCACTATTACTACTCCTGGCACGTTACCTGGCATCACTATTACTACTCCTGGCACGTTACCAGGCCGCACTATTACTACTCCTGGCACATTACCAGGCCGCACTATTACTACTCCTGGCACATTACCAGGCCTCGCTATTACTACTCCTGGCACGTTACCAGGCCGCACTATTACTACTCCTGGCACATTACCAGGCCGCACTATTACTACTCCTGGCACATTACCACAGACATATGCAGGACATTTCTCTAGTACAGAGGGATAGGTGTCTAGCGTCTCCCAGGGAGTGTGTCTGCCACTATTTTTATGTCATTCATTCCCTCTCATTATCCTAACCCCCTAATCACCACCTATATCATGTCACACTAAATCATATCACCCATTTATATCCCCCCTCCTCACTCTCCTTTGACCTGGCCAGCCGGCTCTTGCTCTCTTCTCCTGATCATGCTTGTGCTATGCTATCTTCTCAGGGAACATGGCAACACCCCTTTTCCTTCCCCAGGATTTGAATTTTGGAACCCCATATTATGCAACAAAGGTTTATGCCCCTGGTTTATATTGTGCCGTACAAAATTGCCACCAATTTATATTATGCAAAACAGAAGCAACCCCAATTCATGTTATGTCAAACAGCTGTGCCACCAATTAATATTGTGCCATGCAAAATTGCCACCAATTCATATTATGCCATATTATGAGGTGGAGATTGCATGTATGCTGCTTTATCCTATGGCACATTATTATTGATAAAACCTATTGGTAGAACTAAAAATGTGCACCGGACACTTTTCAGGTTTTGTGTTTTGGTTTTGGATCTGGATCTCCGTTCGTGTTTTGGATCTGGATTGGTTTCGCCAAAACCACCCTTTCGGGTTTTGGTTTTGTATCTGGATTGTAAAAAAACAAACATAAAAACAGCTAAAATCACAATTTTTTTTTATTTTTTATTCCTACAGTATTATTAACCTCAATAACATTCATTTCCACTCATTTCCAGTCTATTCTGAACACAGCACACCTCACAATATTGTTTTTAGGCCAAAAGGTTGCACTGAGGTGGCTGTATGACTAAGCAAGTGGGCGGCACAAACACCTGGCCCATCTAAGAGTGGCACTGCAGTGGCAGACAGGATGGCAGTTTTAAAAACTAGGCCCCAAAGAGCACATAATGCAAGGAAAAAAATGAGGTGCAAGTTGGAATTGTTCTTGGGCCTCCCCACCCACCCTTATGTTGTTTAAACAGGACATGCACAGTTTAATAAACACATAATTTCAGGAGAAAATATTATATTTACAAAATAAAAGAAAAGAACCTAAAATGTGGAACATTTATAAATGAAAATTAAGGTTGACTAATTGGAGCCATTAATTTAAGTCCCTCACATGAAATAATTGAGAAGAACCTCTCTTTAATGTTGGGTGCACAGTGCACACTAGAAGATATATCTACTAGAGATAAGCGGGTTCAGACAGGGCACCCCTGGAATTATATGGCAGACATATAGGCATAGGTGTGTTTGGAAAATCTATTTTTCTCTGGCAGTTGCCAGAAAAAATTAAGTAGGAGATGTTGCCATGTCACGTTCAGCTGGATTATGATTCTGTCTCTTCTGAGTCTGACTGACTTTTGCCACAAATGTGGTCTCTCCCCACTTTATTGGAAAACACTTAGTCAAACTTGGAATTTCCATTTCCACCTTTGTGGCTATATGTTTTTACAAATCTGGTTGTTATGTTGAAGCTTGTTTCATATTCTGCTCTAGGCTTTAGTTTAAACCTAGGATCAAGTACAGCAGCAACCCTGGACGTATACAGCAGATAGGCAGCACCCCTGGACGTATACAGCAGATAGGATCAAGTACGGCAGCTCCCCTGGACGTATACAGCAGATAGGCAGCACCCCTGAATTTATGCAACAACCCTGGACTTATACAGCATAGGCAGCACCCCTGGAGAATTACACATCAGACAGGCAACAGCACCCCTGGAATGATGTGGCAGACAAAGAAAAGACATGCAAGATGGAATTGTCCTTGCGCCCTTCCACCCACCCTTATGTTGTATAAACAGGACATGCACACTTTAACAAACCAATCATTTCAGCGACAGGGTCTGCCGCACGACTGTGGCTGAAATGATTTGTTTGTTTGGGCCCCCTCCAAAAAAGAAGCAATTAATCTCTCCTTGCACAAACAGGTTCTACAGAGGCAAGATATCGTCCTCATCCATACCCTGCGATTCCTCACCCCTTTCAGTGTTTACATCCTCACAGAGAAATAATTACACACCGAAGAGGTGAATATTTTTTATTTTGCCCAGGCATGACAAAGGGCTTTTTCATCCCATGGCCAACAACTGTCTCCACTGGTGCCTTATTCAAACAAACCACATCACCATCAGAATCCTCATTGTCAACTTCCTCCTCAGCGCCAACTACACCAATATCCTCTTCGTCCTGGTGTACTTCTAGAGTGCTCCTCCCAGCACTTGCAGAGGGAGTGCAAATGATGGTAGGAGCCTCCTCTTTCCATACATCTAGACATCGCAACTGCGGACACACTTGGACTCTCCTTGGGGATTTGTGATATCTCTGAACGCACAGTTGTTTCCTCTGCTTTAACAAGCTTTATTTTTTTTTACTTTTCGAGAGGGAGGAGGGCTTCCATCTACATGAGAAGCTGAGCCACCAGTCATGAACATAGGCAAGGCCTTAGCCTTTCCTTGCCACTTCATGTCGTGAATGGCATATTGGCAATTTTACGTTTCTCATCAGATAATTTCTTTTTTTTTGGTTATTAATTTTTGCTTCTTGCATTTTACGTGCTCTCTATGACATTGGGCATCAGCCTTAGCAGACGATGTTGATGGAATTGCAGCGTCAATGTCATTACTAGTGGCAGCAGCCTCAGCACTAGTACTAAGAAGTGGTTCCTAATCTTTCACTATTTTTACTCCAAAATTTTGTTCTCAATTTCACAGGACAGCGCCCCTTTATTTTTGCAGCATACAGGACAGGGCCACAGCGTTCCTTTATTCTTACAGCACCCCTGTATTTTTACAGTATACAGGACAGGGCCACAGCGTTCCTTTATTTTTACAGCA
This sequence comes from Pseudophryne corroboree, assembly GCF_028390025.1. NCBI lineage: Eukaryota > Metazoa > Chordata > Amphibia > Anura > Myobatrachidae > Pseudophryne > Pseudophryne corroboree. Next base: position 61,905,904 of record NC_086450.1, on the reverse strand, counting down.
CCCCTGTATTTTACTGCATACAGGACAAGGCCACAGCATTCCTTTATTTTTACAGCACCCCTGTATTTCTACAGCATACAGAACAGGGCCACAGTGTTCCTTTATTTTTACAGCACCCCTGTATTTTTACAGCACACAGAAAAATGTCCCTTTATTTTTACAGCACACAGAACAGTGCCCCTGGACAGCACAGGACTGCAGCGCCCCTGTACAGCACTCCTGTACAGTGCCCCAAACAGCACAGGACACCCCAGAACAGAACCCCTGTACAGCACAGGACAGCAGCACCAGGAGCGGTTCTTGGTCCATGCAAGCATTGCCTGCGCCCGTAGCACTGTGTCCTGGGGGCGTGGCCACAGTCACCCCGCAGGTGCCCGCCGCCTACCCGCACCCTGCTCCCCGGCTGCAGCAGACGCTGTTGGCTGTGTGAGCATCCACTGCATCCGGCGCAACTGTCAGACGCTAGAGGTCATTATTGACCTCTAGTGTCTGTGCGGCGCTGCTATGGGAGAGAGGAGCCGCTGATGGCCAGATGGAGCAGCAGCAGTTGGGAAGCAGGAGCGGGGCAGTGGTAAGTATTGTTGTTTTTTTGTGTGTGTTTGTAAGCAGCTACTAAGGGGCAAATCTACTGGGGGCATAGCTATAGGCAGCACAACTACTGGGGCAAATCTATTGGGGGCATAGCTACAGGGGGCAAATCTATTGGGGTCATAGCTACAGGGGGCAAATCTACTGGGGGCACAGCTACTGGGGGCATAGCTACAGGGGACAAATCTACTGGGGGCAAATCAACTGGGGGTCACAACTGCTTGGGGCAAATCTACTGGGGGCACAACTACTGTGAGCATAACTGAAGCCACGCCCCTATTTTTGCCGTGCGTCTTCGGCACGCACTAACTGTCTTACTACGGGGGGGGGGGGGCTAGCGCCAGTGGAAACTTTTGCACTGGGCGCCACAAGGTGTAGAACCGGCCCTGAGCAGCACCCCTAACAGCACAGGACAGCACCCCTGTACAGCACAGGACAGCAGCACCCCTAACATCACAGGACACCACCCCAGAACAGCACTCGTCCTGTACAGCACAGGACAGCAGCACCCCTAACAGCACAGTGCGCCACCCCAGAATGCAGCACCCCTGTACGCTACCACCCACAGACAGACATAGGTCTGTCTCCCTCACTCTCCAAGTCCAGAGTGAAAATGGCGGTGACACGCAGCTCCTTATATGGAATCCAAAAACCGCGAGAATCCGAAAGCGGGATTGATGACGTTTTGCCTCGATCTGGGATCTGAATCTGGCGGGAAGACCCGAGTCAGACTTGGATCCCAGATCGGATCGTGAAGTTCGGGAGGGTTCGGATCTCTGAGATCTGAACCCGCTCATCCCTAGGTGGAACCTGTGTAATAGGTACCAGCGGAATGTGTAATGGAGGTCAGACCTCCCAGATGCCCGTAACCAGGATGCCAGGTTTATATGAATAAAATATGGGTGGATACAGGGTAGTAGCCATACGTAGAGTTAATAGGGGTAATCCAGGGTAACAGTGGTAATGCAGGGTAACAGCAGTACACAGAATAAATAGTAGTATTGCAGGGTAACAGTGGAACACAGAGTTGATAGAAGCATTGCAGGGTAACATCGGTGGTCACAGATAGTGACTGTGGCAGCGGTAATAGGTCTCACACAAGCTTAATCCATGCAGTACTGTGGTACTTTACACAGTGGCCACACATGCACAGCAACATATAAGTGACGTAATTTTGCCGGCACGTCACCACAGAGAACATGAGTGCATTCCCCTCTAACAATTACTACAAATGCATGTTATTTAATCAAAGTTAGAACAAGAAGGGCTGGTCAGTGATGTAGTTAGGGCAGTGTAGGACTGGGGCATGTAGGGCCCACCGGAGGAATGCAGTGGTAGGGGCCCATGTTTAGGGGTGTGGCCAGTCTGCAGAGGGGGTGTGGCCTGACACATCATTTGTTTGACTAACCATTAGAGAGTGCAATGCCTGGGCCCCTTCATAAATCTATACAGTAAATACAGCTGCTGCATGCATGATAATGTACCAGATTAATAACAGCAATGCACTGTAGAAAATACACCATAGTCCAGTGCAAAGGTTCCCAAACTGTGTGCCGTGGCTCCCTGGGGTGCTGCGGGACACTTGCAGGGGTGCCCTGGGTTGGTGGTCCAGGACCAATTCAAATTATTCATGGTCAATATTATAGGCAAAACCAATGCTTGTGGCTTCCAGTCATAAAATATGTGGCCAAACAGAAGCAAATCTTGTCCCTCACCACACAACTGACCCTAAGGATGACATATAAACGCGATCTACTTAATGTAATATTTATTTCAAAATTTCTCAATAAGAAATTTTTGGCCTAGGGGTGCCGTGAAAAAATTCTGATATTCTAGGGCGCCGTGATTCATAAAAGTTTGGAAAATACTGGTCCAGTATAGGTAACATATGTATGATGTATAATTCAAGTGCACAGTTTGGATCCTTAGAGCAGGAGGTGGGCCCCCAGGCAGTGTCTTTTCCCAGGGCTGTCTTTTCGTATGGGCTCAATGGGCACTTGCCCAAGGGCCCCAGGAGTATAAGGGCCATAGGCTGATAGCTGAGGGTCCCCTTTTTCCAGGGGTACCAGATTTTTGAAAATCGGCCCTGGGGAACCGGAGATATCTGACTTCAAAACAGCGGTCCCCACCCAAACCTGTTAATTACTCTTCCCTGCCAGATATCTTGGGTTCTGTCTGACTTAGAGCTTTTCTGAGGACATACGCCAAAAGTTTAGTCTCTCCCCTTTTGGTGGACACTGGCAGCTTGTCTTTACTGTGCCCAGAACCAGAGATATCAGCCTTCAAGCAGCTGGTCCCTGCTCCAGCTCCACACGCCTAATATGCAGTTTTATATATTCGTTGGTGGATTGCTCTGGCTCCTCAACTCTAATCACCAAGTCCCCAGTACCTCCTGAAAGGTGGGACTCTCTAGTTCCTTATACATTTGAAAGATAAGAAATCTATTGTCAGGAACTTGAGATATCTGCAGTCAAGCAAGCTGCCCTCCCACCAGAAAATGATGATTATTAAGCCCACTCCACTATCAACCCCTAACCTACGTATTAAACACACCCTACCACCCTGGAAGTCATGTATCAGGGCCCCTTCACTGAACCCAATGCCCCCTTCTAAAGTTTAGTGTTCTGCCTCCCACCCCATCTGTGCAGTAAAGGAGTAATTAGCAGAAATAATTTCTCCAGGTCCTACATGCTGAGTGGAAGATAGAACACACCCTACCGCCCGAATGACATCAAAGTTGCCGCTGATAGCACCCCCACCCCTACCGCTGGAGGATGGGTAGGGGCCCCAGTCCATTGCTGTGCCCAGGGGTCTACACTGCTGTTAAGACGGCACTGGGCCCACCGGTGTTTTCCCCTGTACCCGTGTGGGCCAGTCCAAGCCTGAGTTAGGGAGTATCTGTGCTGCATCAGTTCTGCATCAGTACTCAGCAGCATGTATATTTCATAGGTGTTTAGAACTAAAGGGCCCTCCTGATACCTTTATTCGGCTCAATTAGTGAATTGGTGTTTGATTTTCAAATTAGAGCCCTTCTTGCTTTCAAATACTTCATGGAATCCATTCCGCAAAGTAAAAAGTGGGATTAATTTGGATTCCATGTACCCATTCCCCGATCCTGGCCTGCCACAAGGTGATGCTGGGGGCAGACAGCGTGGGATGAAATAATGACATTCCTGTATAGCTCCCTTGGCATTTTGCAAACTCCCAGTGACAAGAGTACAAAGAGACAACGTGCAAAGACAATGGCAACGCTGCACAAACACAGTCTGCTCCGTGCAGCTCCTTACAGCAGAGCCACTCTCTGGAATTCTGTGTAACATTCCTGCACATGTGAGGGGGGAACGCACAGCAATAAGCTTTCATCTTATTTTGCAGGGGTGAAGACAGAATTTATTTCTACACCCTTGTTTTACGTTGAATTATTGAGACGTATTGAGATGTAATGTTTGACACCAGACCCCCCCCCCGCCACCACCTCCACCACTAAATCACATGACCTTTTCCCATCTGCTGGAATATCTTGTCCATTTGTAGGCGTTTAGGAAGATTCCATGATATTTGGATTAGTCATTTTAATATATCCCTATTTAATTGGAGAGATGAGACAAATAGTGCAATGTTGTAATTTGCAATGTGAAGGCTGCACCCTTTGTGGCACTGCTCATTCCTGCTCTACTTAGCCTGTAGAACATCCTCATGGTCATATGTGAAGAGGAACACACACACAGGCCTGATTCAGCATGGATCATAGATGTACGAGAAATCAGCCCCAGCATGCAAATGCAATCGTACCTGCGTTCCATGCTGAATCAGGCCCGCAGTCCGAAGCAAACCTGTCTTTACTTGACATTGGGGGTCATTCCGAGTTGATTGCTCGCTAGCAGTTTTTAGCAGCCGTGCAAACGCTAAGCCGCTGCCCTCTGGGAGTGTATTTTAGCTTAGCAGAAGTGCGAACGAAAGGATCGCAGAGCGGCCACAAAAAAAAATTGTGCAGTTTCTGAGTAGCTCCAGACCTACTCCTAGCTTGCGATCACTTCAGACTGTTCATTTCCTGATTTGACGTCACACACACGCCCTGCGTTTGGCCAGCCACGCCTGCGTTTTTTCTGGCACGCCTGCGTTTTTTCGAACACTCCCTGAAAACGGTCAATTGACACCCAGAAACGCCCTCTTCCTGTCAATCACTCTGCGGCCAGCAGTGCGACTGAAAAGCTTCGCTAGACCTTGTGTAAAAAAACATCGGCCGTTGTGAAAGTACATTGCGCGTGCGCACTGCGCCGCATATGCAGAAGTGCCATTTTTTGGCATCATCGCTGCGCATCAAACATTTTTAGCTAGCGACCAACTCGGAATGACCCACATTGTTCACTCCCAAAGACAGCTGAGGAACATCTTATTACGGATATGAAAAAAATAGGTGATAGAGGCTTGTTAGCGCTATTTCTGTTTTAGGCTTGTCATTAGCAGCTCTTGCCAATCCTCCCTGAATGCCAGGGAGACTCCATGAAATAGCAAAAATCTCCCTGACTCCCTGAAGAGTCTAACAAGCTCCCTGATTGCACCTTTCTCACATTGGGCCTGATTCAGGTTTGTAAGCAAAGCAAAAAAAGCAAGCAGTCAGGCAAAACCATGTTGCACTGCAGGTAGGGCAGATGTAACATGTGCAGGCAGATTTAGATTTGGGTGGGGTGTGTTCAAACTGAAATCACAGGGTAAAAATAAAGCTCTCTAACAAAAGCAGCCAGTATTTACCCTGCACAGAAACAATATAACTCACCCAAACACATTTTGTGCAAAACAAGACTAGCCCTGTAGTTACTTATTCTGTGCGATGATTGCTGCGACGAGTGACAAATGCCCGGCCACGCCTGCGTTTTTCCAAACACTCCCAGAAAACGGTCAGTTGCCACCCAGAAACTCCCACTTCTTGTCAATCTCCCTGCATTCGGCTGTGCAATTGGAATCGTCGCTAGAACCAGTGCAAAACCACAAAGGACTTCGTACCCATACGACGCGCGTGCGCATTGCGGTGCATACGCATGTGCAGATTAGCCGTTTTTTTCACTGATCACTACGCAGCGAACAACGGCAGCTAGCGATCAACTCGGAATGACCCCCATTGTCCAGAATAATTAAAATATAACTGCAGTGCGCTAAGCTACCTGCTGTCACATTTGGCACGCCACCATATAGAGAATGTTTTATAGTTTTCCTTCTGAAAGACTATAATTTTTACTGTTTTAATGCATTAACTCATTGGGACAGAACGGTTAGTGTAATGGTTAGCATTGTTGCCTCACAGCACTGAGGTCTTGGGTTAACCCTAGTATGTATTAGAGATGAGCGGGTTCGGTTCCTCTGAATCCGAACCCGCCCGAACTTCAGTTTTTTTTACACGGGTCCGAGCGACTCGGATCTTCCCGCCTTGCTCGGTTAACCCGAGCGCGCCCGAACGTCATCATCCCGCTGTCGGATTCTCGCGAGGCTCGGATTCTATCGCGAGACTCGGATTCTATATAAGGAGCCGCGCGTCGCCGCCATTTTCACACGTGCATTGAGATTCATAGGGAGAGGACGTGGCTGGCGTCCTCTCCGTTTAGAGAAGAGAGTGAGACATTAGAGAGAGACACAGTAGTAGTAATTTTGGGGAGCATTATTAGGAGGAGTACTACTATACTACTACTACTTGCTGAAGTGATACAGATTAGATAGTGTGACTGTATTAATTATCTGACTTGTGGGGGAGACACTGACAGTGGGGAGCAGTTAGAGTCTGAGAGCAGGACTCAGGAGTACATATAACGTACAGTGCACACTTTTGCTGCCAGAGTCAGTGCCACACTGCCATTGTGACCACACTGACCACCAGACCAGTATAATATATTTTGTGATTGTCTGCTTAGGAGTACTACTTGCAAGTTGCTGATAGTGTGACCAGTGACCTGACCACCAGTTTAATAATCAATCACCACCAGTTTAATATATATATATATAATTGTATATAATATATATATATATAATATAATTGTATACCACCTACCCGTGGTTTTTTTCTTTTCTTTCTTCTTTATACATACTACTATAGTAGCTTACTGTAGCAGTCTGCGGTGCTGCTGAGCTGACAGTGTCCAGCAGGTCCGTCATCAGTCATTACATAATAAATATATATACCTGTCCGGCTGCAGTACTAGTGATATTATATATACATATATATTGATTTCATCTCATTATCATCCAGTCTATATTAGCAGCAGACACAGTACGTTAGTCCACGGCTGTAGCTACCTCTGTGTCGGCACTCGGCAGTCCATCCATAATTGTATACCACCTCCCCGTGGTTTTTTTTTTCCTTTCTTCTTTGTACATACTACTATAGTATAGTAGCTTACTGTAGCAGTCTGCGGTGCTGCTGAGCTGACAGTGTCCAGCAGGTCCGTCATCAGTCATTACATAATAAATATACATACTTGTCCGGCTGCAGTACTAGTGATATTATATTGATTTCATCTCATTATCATCCAGTCTATATTAGCAGCAGACACAGTACGGTAGTCCACGGCTGTAGCTACCTCTGTGTCGGCACTCGGCAGTCCATCCATAATTGTATACCACCTCCCCGTGGTTTTTTTTTTCTTTCTTCTTTGTACATACTACTATAGTATAGTAGCTTACTGTAGCAGTCTGTGGTGCTGCTGAGCTGACAGTGTCCAGCAGGTCCGTCATCAGTCATTACATAATAAATATACATACCTGTCCGGCTGCAGTACTAGTGATATTATATTGATTTCATCTCATTATCATCCAGTCTATATTAGCAGCAGACACAGTACGGTAGTCCACGGCTGTAGCTACCTCTGTGTCGGCACTCGGCAGTCCATCCATAATTGTATACCACCTCCCCGTGGTTTTTTTTTTCTTTCTTCTTTGTACATACTACTATAGTATAGTAGCTTACTGTAGCAGTCTGCGGTGCTGCTGAGCTGACAGTGTCCAGCAGGTCCGTCATCAGTCATTACATAATAAATATACATACCTGTCCGGCTGCAGTACTAGTGATATTATATTGATTTCATCTCATTATCATCCAGTCTATATTAGCAGCAGACACAGTGCGGTAGTCCACGGCTGTAGCTACCTCTGTGTCGGCACTCGGCAGTCCATCCATAATTGTATACCACCTCCCCGTGGTTTTTTTTTTTCTTTCTTCTTTGTACATACTACTATAGTATAGTAGCTTACTGTAGCAGTCTGCGGTGCTGCTGAGCTGACAGTGTCCAGCAGGTCCGTCATCAGTCATTACATAATAAATATACATACCTGTCCGGCTGCAGTACTAGTGATATTATATTGATTTCATCTCATTATCATCCAGTCTATATTAGCAGCAGACACAGTACGGTAGTCCACGGCTGTAGCTACCTCTGTGTCGGCACTCGGCAGTCCATCCATAAGTATACTAGTATCCATCCATCTCCATTGTTTACCTGAGGTGCCTTTTAGTTGTGCCTATTAAAATATGGAGAACAAAAATGTTGAGGTTCCAAAATTAGGGAAAGATCAAGATCCACTTCCACCTCGTGCTGAAGCTGCTGCCACTAGTCATGGCCGAGACGATGAAATGCCAGCAACGTCGTCTGCCAAGGCCGATGCCCAATGTCATAGTACAGAGCATGTAAAATTCAAAACACCAAATATCAGTAAAAAAAGGACTCCAAAACCTAAAATAAAATTGTCGGAGGAGAAGCGTAAACTTGCCAATATGCCATTTACCACACGGAGTGGCAAGGAACGGCTGAGGCCCTGGCCTATGTTCATGGCTAGTGGTTCAGCTTCACATGAGGATGGAAGCACTCAGCCTCTCGCTAGAAAAATGAAAAGACTCAAGCTGGCAAAAGCAGTAGCACCGCAAAGAACTGTGCGTTCTTCGAAATCCCAAATCCACAAGGAGAGTCCGACTCCAATTGTGTCGGTTGCGATGCCTGACCTTCCCAACACTGGACGTGAAGAGCATGCGCCTTCCACCATTTGCACGCCCCCTGCAAGTGCTGGAAGGAGCACCCGCAGTCCAGTTCCTGATAGTCAGATTGAAGATGTCAGTGTTGAAGTACACCAGGATGAGGAGGATATGGGTGTTGCTGGCGCTGGGGAGGAAATTGACCAGGAGGATTCTGATGGTGAGGTGGTTTGTTTAAGTCAGGCACCCGGGGAGACACCTGTTGTCCGTGGGAGGAATATGGCCGTTGACATGCCTGGTGAAAATACCAAAAAAATCAGCTCTTCGGTGTGGAAGTATTTCAACAGAAATGCGGACAACAGGTGTCAAGCCGTGTGTTGCCTTTGTCAAGCTGTAATAAGTAGGGGTAAGGACGTTAACCACCTCGGAACATCCTCCCTTATACGTCACCTGCAGCGCATTCATAATAAGTCAGTGACAAGTTCAAAAACTTTGGGTGACAGCGGAAGCAGTCCACTGACCAGTAAATCCCTTCCTCTTGTAACCAAGCTCACGCAAACCACCCCACCAACTCCCTCAGTGTCAATTTCCTCCTTCCCCAGGAATGCCAATAGTCCTGCAGGCCATGTCACTGGCAATTCTGACGATTCCTCTCCTGCCTGGGATTCCTCCGATGCATCCTTGCGTGTAACGCCTACTGCTGCTGGCGCTGCTGTTGTTGCTGCTGGGAGTCGATGGTCATCCCAGAGGGGAAGTCGTAAGCCCACTTGTACTACTTCCAGTAAGCAATTGACTGTCCAACAGTCCTTTGCGAGGAAGATGAAATATCACAGCAGTCATCCTGCTGCAAAGCGGATAACTGAGGCCTTGACAACTATGTTGGTGTTAGACGTGCGTCCGGTATCCGCCGTTAGTTCACAGGGAACTAGACAATTTCTTGAGGTAGTGTGCCCCCGTTACCAAATACCATCTAGGTTCCACTTCTCTAGGCAGGCAATACCGAGAATGTACACGGACGTCAGAAAAAGACTCACCAGTGTCCTAAAAAATGCAGTTGTACCCAATGTCCACTTAACCACGGACATGTGGACAAGTGGAGCAGGGCAGGGTCAGGACTATATGACTGTGACAGCCCACTGGGTAGATGTATGGACTCCCGCCGCAAGAACAGCAGCGGCGGCACCAGTAGCAGCATCTCGCAAACGCCAACTCTTTCCTAGGCAGGCTACGCTTTGTATCACCGCTTTCCAGAATACGCACACAGCTGAAAACCTCTTACGGCAACTGAGGAAGATCATCGCGGAATGGCTTACCCCAATTGGACTCTCCTGTGGATTTGTGGCATCGGACAACGCCAGCAATATTGTGTGTGCATTAAATATGGGCAAATTCCAGCACGTCCCATGTTTTGCACATACCTTGAATTTGGTGGTGCAGAATTTTTTTAAAAACGACAGGGGCGTGCAAGAGATGCTGTCGGTGGCCAGAAGAATTGCGGGACACTTTCGGCGTACAGGCACCACGTACAGAAGACTGGAGCACCACCAAAAACAACTGAACCTGCCCTGCCATCATCTGAAGCAAGAAGTGGTAACGAGGTGGAATTCAACCCTCTATATGCTTCAGAGGTTGGAGGAGCAGCAAAAGGCCATTCAAGCCTATACAATTGAGCACGATATAGGAGGTGGAATGCACCTGTCTCAAGCGCAGTGGAGAATGATTTCAACATTGTGCAAGGTTCTGATGCCCTTTGAACTTGCCACACGTGAAGTCAGTTCAGACACTGCCAGCCTGAGTCAGGTCATTCCCCTCATCAGGCTTTTGCAGAAGAAGCTGGAGACACTGAAGGAGGAGCTAACACGGAGCGATTCCGCTAGGTATGTGGGACTTGTGGATGGAGCCCTTAATTCGCTTAACAAGGATTCACGGGTGGTCAATCTGTTGAAATCAGAGCACTACATTTTGGCCACCGTGCTCGATCCTAGATTTAAAGCCTACCTTGGATCTCTCTTTCCGGCAGACACAAGTCTGCTGGGGTTCAAAGACCTGCTGGTGAGAAAATTGTCAAGTCAAGCGGAACGCGACCTGTCAACATCTCCTCCTTCACATTCTCCCGCAACTGGGGGTGCGAGGAAAAGGCTCAGAATTCCGAGCCCACCCGCTGGCGGTGATGCAGGGCAGTCTGGAGCGACTGCTGATGCTGACATCTGGTCCGGACTGAAGGACCTGACAACGATTACGGACATGTCGTCTACTGTCACTGCATATGATTCTCTCACCATTGAAAGAATGGTGGAGGATTATATGAGTGACCGCATCCAAGTAGGCACGTCACACAGTCCGTACTTATACTGGCAGGAAAAAGAGGCAATTTGGAGGCCCTTGCACAAACTGGCTTTATTCTACCTAAGTTGCCCTCCCACAAGTGTGTACTCCGAAAGAGTGTTTAGTGCCGCCGCTCACCTTGTCAGCAATCGGCGTACGAGGTTACATCCAGAAAATGTGGAGAAGATGATGTTCATTAAAATGAATTATAATCAATTCCTCCGTGGAGACATTCACCAGCAGCAATTGCCTCCACAAAGTACACAGGGAGCTGAGATGGTGAATTCCAGTGGGGACGAATTGATAATCTGTGAGGAGGGGGATGTACACTGTGATATATCGGAGGATGATGATGAGGTGGAGATCGTGCCTCTGTAGAGCCAGTTTGTGCAAGGAGCGATTAATTGCTTCTTTTTTGGTGGGGGTCCAAACCAACCAGTCATTTCAGTCACAGTCGTGTGGCAGACCCTGTCACTGAAATGATGGGTTGGTTAAAGTGTGCATGTCCTGTTTATACAACATAAGGGTGGGTGGGAGGGCCCAAGGACAATTCCATCTTGCACCTCTTTTTTCTTTAATTTTTCTTAATTTAATTAATTAATAAATTTTTCTTAATTTAATTTTTTGCGTCATGTGCTGTTTGGGGAGGGTTTTTTGGAAGGGCCATCCTGCATGCCACTGCAGTGCCACTCCTAGATGGGCCCGGTGTTTGTGTCGGCCACTAGGGTCGCTTATCTTACTCACACAGCTACCTCATTGCGCCTCTTTTTTTCTTTGCGTCATGTGCTGTTTGGGGAGGGTTTTTTGGAAGGGACATCCTGCGTGACACTGCAGTGCCACTCCTAGATGGGCCAGGTGTTTGTGTCGGCCACTAGGGTTGCTTAGCTTACTCACACAGCTACCTCATTGCGCCTCTTTTTTTCTTTGCGTCATGTGCTGTTTAGGGAGGGTTTTTTGGAAGGGACATCCTGCGTGACACTGCAGTGCCACTCCTAGATGGGCCAGGTGTTTGTGTCGGCCACTAGGGTCGCTTAGCTTACTCACACAGCTACCTCATTGCGCCTCTTTTTTTCTTTGCGTCATGTGCTGTTTGGGGAGGGTTTTTTGGAAGGGACATCCTGCGTGACACTGCAGTGCCACTCCTAGATGGGCCAGGTGTTTGTGTCGGCCACTAGGGTCGCTTAGCTTACTCACACAGCTACCTCATTGCGCCTCTTTTTTTCTTTGCGTCATGTGCTGTTTGGGGAGGGTTTTTTGGAAGGGACATCCTGCGTGACACTGCAGTGCCACTCCTAGATGGGCCCGGTGTTTGTGTCGGCCACTAGGGTCGCTTATCTTACTCACACAGCTACCTCATTGCGCCTCTTTTTTTCTTTGCGTCATGTGCTGTTTGGGGAGGGTTTTTTGGAAGGGACATCCTGCGTGACACTGCAGTGCCACTCCTAGATGGGCCAGGTGTTTGTGTCGGCCACTAGGGTCGCTTAGCTTACTCACACAGCTACCTCATTGCGCCTCTTTTTTTCTTTGCGTCATGTGCTGTTTGGGGAGGGTTTTTTGGAAGGGACATCCTGCGTGACACTGCAGTGCCACTCCTAGATGGGCCCGGTGTTTGTGTCGGCCACTAGGGTCGCTTATCTTACTCACACAGCTACCTCATTGCGCCTCTTTTTTTCTTTGCGTCATGTGCTGTTTGGGGAGGGTTTTTTGGAAGGGCCATCCTGCGTGCCACTGCAGTGCCACTCCTAGATGGGCCCGGTGTTTGTGTCGGCCACTAGGGTCGCTTATCTTACTCACACAGCTACCTCATTGCGCCTCTTTTTTTCTTTGCGTCATGTGCTGTTTGGGGAGGGTTTTTTGGAAGGGACATCCTGCGTGACACTGCAGTGCCACTCCTAGATGGGCCAGGTGTTTGTGTCGGCCACTAGGGTCGCTTAGCTTACTCACACAGCTACCTCATTGCGCCTCTTTTTTTCTTTGCGTCATGTGCTGTTTGGGGAGGGTTTTTTGGAAGGGACATCCTGCGTGACACTGCAGTGCCACTCCTAGATGGGCCAGGTGTTTGTGTCGGCCACTAGGGTCGCTTAGCTTACTCACACAGCTACCTCATTGCGCCTCTTTTTTTCTTTGCGTCATGTGCTGTTTGGGGAGGGTTTTTTAGAAGGGACATCCTGCGTGACACTGCAGTGCCACTCCTAGATGGGCCCGGTGTTTGTGTCGGCCACTAGGGTCGCTTATCTTACTCACACAGCTACCTCATTGCGCCTCTTTTTTTCTTTGCGTCATGTGCTGTTTGGGGAGGGTTTTTTGGAAGGGCCATCCTGCGTGCCACTGCAGTGCCACTCCTAGATGGGCCCGGTGTTTGTGTCGGCCACTAGGGTCGCTTATCTTACTCACACAGCTACCTCATTGCGCCTCTTTTTTTCTTTGCGTCATGTGCTGTTTGGGGAGGGTTTTTTGGAAGGGACATCCTGCGTGACACTGCAGTGCCACTCCTAGATGGGCCAGGTGTTTGTGTCGGCCACTAGGGTCGCTTAGGTTACTCACACAGCTACCTCATTGCGCCTCTTTTTTTCTTTGCGTCATGTGCTGTTTGGGGAGGGTTTTTTGGAAGGGACATCCTGCGTGACACTGCAGTGCCACTCCTAGATGGGCCAGGTGTTTGTGTCGGCCACTAGGGTCGCTTCGCTTAGTCATCCAGCGACCTCGGTGCAAATTTTAGGACTAAAAATAATATTGTGAGGTGTGAGGTATTCAGAATAGACTGAAAATGAGTGTAAATTATGGTTTTTGAGGTTAATAATACTTTGGGATCAAAATGACCCCCAAATTCTATGATTTAAGCTGTTTTTTAGTGTTTTTTGAAAAAAACACCCGAATCCAAAACACACCCGATTCCGACAAAAAAAAATCGGTGAGGTTTTGCCAAAACGCGGTCGAACCCAAAACACGGCCGCGGAACCGAACCCAAAACCAAAACACAAAACCCGAAAAATTTCCGGTGCACATCTCTAGTATGTATGTGTGTGTGGATATGTCATGCCTTCTATTATATACTATCTCAACCTTTCCAGCTCATTTAATTATCTTATTATATAAAACAAAATAACATTTTTACGGTTCTGGGGTTATCGTTTGGAGCATTTTGTCTACACCAGCAACTGCCAGGGGTGCCGAGAGGGCAGTGGACCGGGTACTTCCCCTCCCCCTTCACTGAACTTTTAATGAACAGCCATAGTCACACCAACCCTCTACCTCTTGGATCCCAGGGCCGGATTAAGCCTTGGGTGTGCCCGGGGCACTTTAGACAGGGGGGCACAGATGGAAGCTGGGGGATATATATTAAATTGTGCATACCTTCCAACATGTCCCATTCCAGGAGGGACAAAATGTTCTCTACCTGGACTTCACACAGGTGATTACAATAATAAATTAAGAAGGAAGCCCAGGTAGTGAGCATTTTGTCCCTCCTCATTCACAAAGGGAGCTGACCTTGAAAAAGACCCAGGCAGGGTCGGAACGCGTGGATGCCCCGGTGGACTTACCTGTTAAAGGAGGACGTGGTACGATCGATGCCAAACAAGGGAGGCGGACGGACACCAGATTAACTCTCCTGCTGCAGCTGGAAAGCCTGATGTCTACACGCTTGTGGAACTGTTTCATGCCAGTTTCTACCTGCATTTGGTAATTACCCATTGCCCTACTTATACAGGATTCAGTCCACCATTGAATGCCATCATAACAACTGCTGTGTAACTACAGTGATAGAAAGTGGTTTATTTTAGTTAACCACTATTTTATTGTACTTTTTAATTGTTCTGTGTAATGTGATTCTGTGATATTAAATTTGTTTTAATAGAAGGTACTGCACTATGTTCTTCTATATATTTCCTCTTTTTTGGGTCCATTGAGTCAAAAGAAGGAAACTGCAAGAATACGAATGTATTGACCTCTACACAGCGCTGGTTCAGTGGTATCCTATATGTTTGTTTTTTGTCTATTTGGAAGTGAGCATTTTGTCCCTCCTGGAATGGGTGATGGTGGGAGCTATAGATTGTGTATATTAAATGTAAAGCAATGGTATATATTAGTTTTAAATAATAGTTTCATAATGCCTGGGTACTGTTTATAGCTCCACCTAATTGAATGATAACTATTTTATACACTTTTCTTGTAGTGGAACAAAGACAACTTAACCTTAAAATACACATAGAAAAATAAAATAATTTATCTTGTAACATGCAGGAATAGCAGCAGCTTGTGTACTACTTACACACTGGGACAGGACTCAGGAGGACTCTGTGTGTGTCTCTATCGCTAGACCCAAATGGTTTAGTTGCATAACAGTTTACACAGGACTGGGACACTGGGAGGAGAAGCTGGGATCCATGTGTCACTTATACCCCTTTTACACTCACACAGCCGGGTCACTCCCGGGATGCTTCCGGGATGCGTCCTGGGATGCATTCCCGGGACTGACCCCTTTCACCCTGCACTAAGACCTGGGATCGACCTGGGACAGCCCCATTTACACTGATCCCGGGATATCCCTGCAAATGCATATGTATGTCATTAGAAATGGCCTTGGGCTCAGAAAAGATGACATCATCTTTTCTGAGCCCAAGAAAGCTCCAATCCGAGGCCTTTTAACAGTTCCGGGTAGTGAATCCCGGGACAGGCCCTTTCACACTACACAGCTTCCCGTGACGGTCCCGGATTCAACCCTGGTCGAGACCTGGGATGAAATCCCGGGATGCTCGTCCCAGGAAATTGTCCCTGTACCCTTTCACACTGAGCAAAATCCCGTGATGATGCGCGTTCATGTGCAATATCCCGGGATAGTTTCGCGAGAGTAAAATAAGATTTTACTCACCGGTAAATCTATTTCTCGTAGTCCGTAGTGGATGCTGGGGACTCCGTAAGGACCATGGGGAATAGACGGGCTCCGCAGGAGACTGGGCACTCTAAGAAAGATTTAGTACTACTGGTGTGCACTGCCTCCTCCCTCTATGCCCCTCCTCCAGACCCCAGTTAAGGAAACTGTGCCCGGAAGAGCTGACATTACAAGGAAAGGATTTTGGAATCCAGGGTAAGACTCATACCAGCCACACCAATCACACCGTATAACTCGTGATAACCTTACCCAGTTAACAGTATGAACAACAACAGAGCATCAACAATGGATGCCAACATAACATAACCCTTTATTTAAGCAATAACTATATACACGTATTGCAGAAAGTCCGCACTTGGGACAGGCGCCCAGCATCCACTACGGACTACGAAAAATAGATTTACCGGTGAGTAAAATCTTATTTTCTCTAACGTCCTAGTGGATGCTGGGGACTCCGTAAGGACCATGGGGATTATACCAAAGCTCCCAAATGGGCGGGAGAGTGCGGATGACTCTGCAGCACCGAATGGGCAAACACAAGGTCCTCCTCAGCCAGGGTATCAAACTTGTAGAACTTAGCAAATGTGTTTGAACCCGACCAAGTAGCTGCTCGGCAAAGCTGTAATGCCGAGACCCCTCGGGCAGCCGCCCATGAAGAGCCCACTTTCCTTGTGGAATGGGCTTTCACTGATTTTGGATGCGGCAATCCAGCCGCAGAATGAGCCTGCTGAATCGTGTTACAGATCCAGCGAGCAATGGTTTGCTTTGAAGCAGGAGCACCCAGCTTGTTGGATGCATACAGGATAAACAGCGAGTCAGTTTTCCTGACTCCAGCCGTCCTGGCTACATAGATCTTCAAAGTCCTGACTACATCAAGCAACTTGGAATCCTCCAAGTCACGAGTAGCCGCAGGCACCACAATAGGTTGGTTCAAATGAAAAGATGACACCACCTTCGGCAGAAATTGCGGACGAGTCCGTAATTCTGCCCTGTCCATATGGAAAACCAGATAGGGGCTTTTACATGACAAAGCTGCCAATTCTGACACACGCCTAGCCGAAGCTAAGGCCAATAGCATGACCACCTTCCACGTGAGATACTTTAGCTCCACGGTCTTAAGTGGCTCAAACCAGTGGGATTTCAGGAAACCCAACACCACGTTGAGATCCCAAGGTGCCACTGGTGGCACAAAAGGGGGCTGAATATGCAGCACTCCCTTAACAAACGTCTGAACTTCAGGAAGAGAAGCCAGTTCCTTTTGAAAGAAAATGGATAGGGCCGAAATCTGGACCTTTATGGACCCCAACATCAAGCCCATAGTCACTACAAACTGTAGGAAGTGCAGGAACCGGCCCAGCTGGAATTCCTCTGTAGGGGCCTTCCTGGCCTCACACCAGGCAACATATTTTCGCCATATACGGTGATAGGGTTTTGCTGTCACGTCCTTCCTAGCCTTTATCAGCGTAGGAATAACGTCATCCGGAATGCCTTTTTCCGCTAGGATCCTGCTTTCAACCGCCATGCCGTCAAACGCAGCCGCGGTAAGTCTTGGAACAGACAGGGCCCCTGTTGCAACAGGTCCTGTCTGAGAGGCAGAGGCCATGGGTCCTCTGTGAGCATTTCTTGCAGTTCCGGGTACCAAGTTCTTCTTGGCCAATCCGGAACAATGAGTATTGTTCTCACTCCTCTTTTTCTTACGATTCTCAGCACCTTGGGTATTAGAGGAAGAGGAGGAAACACATAGACCGACTGGAACACCCACGGTGTTACTAGTGCGTCCACAGCTATCGCCTGAGGGTCTCTTGACCTGGCGCAATACCTTTGTAGCTTTTTGTTGAGTCGGGATGCCATCATGTCCACCTGTGGCAGTTCCCATCGATTTGTAATCTGAGTGAAGACTTCTTGATGAAGTCCCCACTCTCCCGGGTGGAGATCGTGCCTGCTGAGGAAGTCTGCTTCCCAGTTGTCCACTCCCGGAATGAACACTACTGACAGTGCTTGCACGTGATTCTCCGCCCATCGAAGAATCCTGGTGGCTTCCGCCATCGCCACTCTGCTTCTTGTGCCGCCCTGGCGGTTTACATGAGCCACTGCGGTGATGTTGTCTGACTGAATCAGCACCGGTTGGTTGCGAAGCAGAGGCTCCGCTTGACTCAGGGCGTTGTATATGGCCCTTAGTTCCAGGATATTCATGTGCAGACAAGCCTCCTTACTTGACCACAACCCTTGGAAGTTTCTTCCCTGAGTGACTGCCCCCCATCCTCGGAGGCTCGCATCCGTGGTCACCAGGACCCAGTCCTGTATGCCGAACCTGCGGCCCTCGAGAAGGTGAGCACTCTGCAGCCACCACAGAAGAGACACCCTGGCCCTCGGGGACAGGGTGATCAGCCGATGCATCTGAAGATGCGATCCGGACCACTTGTCCAACAGATCCCACTGAAAGATCCTCGCATGGAACCTGCCGAAGGGAATGGCTTCGTACGATGCCACCATCTTTCCCAGGACTCGCGTGCAGTGAGGCATCGACACCTGTTTCGGTTTTAAGAGGTCTCTGACTAGAGTCACGAGCTCCTGAGCCTTCTCCGCCGGGAGAAACACCTTCTTCTGGTCTGTGTCCAGAATCATGCTCAGAAAGGGCAGACGCGTCGTAGGAATCAGCTGCGACTTTGGGATATTCAGAATCCAGCCATGCTGCTGCAACACTTCCTGAGAGTGTGCTACGCTGATCAGCAACTGCTTTCTGGACCTCGCCTTTATGAGGAGATCGTCCAAGTATGGGATAACTGTGACTCCTTGCTTTCTCAGGATCACCATCATTTCTGCCATTACCTTGGTAAATATTCTCGGTGAGGTGGAGAGCCCAAACGGCAACGTCTGGAATTGGTAATGACAGTTCTGTACCACAAATCTGAGGTACTCCTGATGAGGTGGATAAATGGGGACATGCAAGTAAGCATCCTTGATGTCCAGAGACACCATAAAATCCCCCTCTTCCAGGCTTGCAATGACCGCTCTGAGCGATTCCATTTTGAACTTGAATCTTTTCAGATAAATGTTCAGGGACTTTAAATTCAATATGGGTCTGACCGAACTGTCCGGTTTCGGTACCACAAACATTGTGGAATAGTATCCCCTTCCCTGTTGAAGGAGGGGAACCTTTACCACCACCTGCTGGAGATATAACTTGTGAATTGCCGCTAACACTACTTCCCTTTCCATGGGGGAAGCTGGCAGGGCCGATTTGAGGTAACGGTGAGGGGGCATCACTTCGAATTCCAGCTTGTATCCCTGAGACACAATCTGTATAGCCCAGGGATCCACCTGTGAGCAAACCCACTGGTGGCTGAAATTTCGGAGACGCGCCCCCACCGCTCCTGGCTCCACCTGTGGAGCCCCAGCGTCATGCGGTGGATTTAGTGGAAGCCGGGGAGGACTTCTGTTCCTGGGAACTAGCTGTATGGTGCAGCTTCTTTCCTCTACCCCTGCCTCTGGCAAGAAAGGATGCACCTCTGACTTTCTTGCTTCTTTGTGATCGAAAGGACTGCATTTGGTAATACGATGCTTTCTTAGGCTGTGAGGGAATATATGGTAAAAAATTTGACTTCCCAGCCGTAGCTGTGGAGACTAGGTCCGAGAGACCGTCCCCAAACAATTCCTCACCCTTGTAAGGTAAAACCTCCATGTGATTTTTGGAGTCGGCATCACCTGTCCATTGCCGAGTCCACAGTACCCTTCTGGCAGAAATTGACATTGCATTTATTCTAGAGCCCAGTAGGCAAATGTTCCTCTGGGCATCCCTCATATATAGGACAGCGTCTTTTATATGCCCCAGGGTCAGTAAAATGGTATCCTTGTCTAAGGTATCCAGTTCCTCAGACAGATTATCTGTCCATGCTGCTACAGCACTACACATCCAGGCCGACGCAATTGCCGGCCTCAGTAGAGTACCTGAATGTGTATAAACAGACTTCAGGATACTTTCCTGCTTCCTATCAGCAGGATCCTTTAGGGCGGCCGTATCCTGTGACGGCAGGGCCACCTTCTTAGATAAGCGTGTCAGAGCTTTATCTACCCTAGGGGAGGATTCCCAGCGCATCCTGTCCGTTGGCGGGAAAGGGTACGCCATAAGTAACCTTTTGGAAATCAGCACTTTCCTATCGGGGGAATCCCACGCTTTTTCACATAACTCATTTAACTCATGTGAAGGGGGAAAAGTCACCTCTTGCTTTTTCTCCCCATACATATAAACCCTCTTGTCAGGGACAGGGTTTACCTCTGATATGTGCAATACATCCTTCATTGCTATAATCATGTAGCGGATGGCTTTAGCCATTTTAGGCTGCAATTTTGCATCATCGTCATCGACACTGGAGTCAGAATCCGTGTCGATATCTGTGTCAACAATTTTGGATAGTGGGCGCTTCTGAGACCCTGACGGCCTCTGCGCTGTAGGATCAGGCATGGGCTGAGACCCCGACTGTCCCAAGGCATCAGCTTTATCCAACCTTTTATGCAAGGAAAAACAACAACAGCAAAATCCCGGCGCCTTTATTGCCCAGAAAAAATCTAGCAGCTTTCCCAGGGGTAATTGGTTTAAAAACCCCTTATACCAGAAAAAAATAGAAAAAGACAATGGGAAGCGCAAATTTAATCTGTTTGTAGATTTTATTATATGATTATTATATATTAAAACACAAATTCATACCGGCCAGTATGCATAAATTACATATATTTAGGAATCTCTATAAAAATAACCTTAAAAAACCACAATATATATTCCCATCAAATCTATATTAAATGTACTTCAGGTGATACTTTGTATTACCTTTACTAGTAACACACTTGCTGTCTAGTGAACATATACCATGGAATCAATTAGAAGTGCACTTCAGCGACCCTTTCCTATATATTTGGTATTTATCTGTGATTTATATACTGCAGTTGAATGTCTTGTTATCAAACAATTCAAATGTCACATGCAATAGTTACATGTATTCCTGCATGGCCATGCAATATGTTTGTGGATAATTCCGAGCTCTTATGCACAAATCCAAGTCACAGCGTGATGGTACTTAATGAGCAAACCTGTCACGACTCCCAGCAGGGTCAGATATTCATCCTCCCGGCTATTGGTCTCACTTTCAGCCTTGTCTGGAGTTCATGGAACAACTCACTTCGGATGTTGTCCCTCCCGGCTGTTTGTGTAGCCTCAGCCTTATCCGGAGTATACGTACACTTCTCCTCCTCTGATCACTGTTAGCAATGGATCAATTGTCAGCCGGCCGGCTAGTAGGTATGCAGCACTCGATCCTGTCAGTGGGAGAAAAACACAGACGCGTTTCCCCGCCTTCCAACCTCGGCGGCTTCCTCAGTGTGGAAGCCGCCGAGGTTGGAAGGCGGGGAAACGCGTCTGTGTTTTTCTCCCACTGACGGGATCGAGTGCTGCATACCTACTAGCCGGCCGGCTGACAATTGATCCATTGCTAACAGTGATCAGAGGAGGAGAAGTGTACGTATACTCCGGATAAGGCTGAGGCTACACAAACAGCCGGGAGGGACAACATTCGAAGTGAGTTGTTCCATGAACTCCAGACAAGGCTGAAAGTGAGACCAATAGCCGGGAGGACGAATATCTGACCCTGCTGGGAGTCGTGACAGGTTTGCTCATTAAGTACCATCACGCTGTGACTTGGATTTGTGCATAAGAGCTCGGAATTATCCACAAACATATTGCATGGCCATGCAGGAATACATGTAACTATTGCATGTGACATTTGAATTGTTTGATAACAACACATCCAACTGCAGTATATAAATCACAGATAAATACCAAATATATAGGAAAGGGTCGCTGAAGTGCACTTCTAATTGATTCCATGGTATATGTTCACTAGACAGCAAGTGTGTTACTAGTAAAGGTAATACAAAGTATCACCTGAAGTACATTTAATATAGATTTGATGGGATTATATATTGTGGTTTTTTAAGGTTATTTTTATAGAGATTCCTAAATATATGTAATTTATGCATACTGGCCGGTATGAATTTGTGTTTTAATATATAATAATCATATAATAAAATCTACAAACAGATTAAATTTGCGCTTCCCATTGTCTTTTTCTATTTTTTTATGCAAGGAGTTTACATTATCATTTAACACCTTCCACATATCCATCCAATCAGGTGTCGGCGCCGTCGGCGGAGACACGTCATTCATCTGCACCTTCTCTGCCTCCACATAGCCCTCCTCGTCAAACATGTCGACACACGCGTACCGACACACCACACACACAGGGGATGCTCTATATGAGGACAGGACCCCCACAAGGCCTTTTGGAGAGACAGAGAGAGAGTATGCCAGCACACCCCAGCGCTATATGACCCAGGAATCACACAGTAACTTAGTGTTTACCCAGTAGCTGCTGTATATATGATTAATGCGCTAAATTTATGTGCCCCCCCTCTCTTTTTACCCTCTTTCTACCGTGAGTCTGCAGGGGAGAGCCTGGGGAGCTTCCTCTCAGCGGAGCTGTGGAGAGAAAATGGCGCTGGTGAGTGCTGAGGAAGAAGGCCCCGCCCCCTCAGCGGCGGGCTTCTGTCCCGCGATTTTGTGTAAAATTAATGGCGGGGGCTCATGCATAATACAGTGCCCAGCTGTATATATGCTGCTTTTTTGCCAGGAGGTAATTAATTGCTGCCCAGGGTGCACCCCCCTGCGCCCTGCACCCTACAGTGACCGGAGTGTGTGGGTTAGTGTGGGCGCAATGGCGCACAGCTGCAGTGCTGTACGCTACCTCATATGAAGACAGGAGTCTTCTGCCGCCGATTTTGACGTCTTCTTGCTTCAACCCGCCGGCTTCTGTCTTCTGGCTCTGCGAGGTGGACAGCGGCGCGGCTCCAGGAACGGACGACCAAGGTTAGGTTCCTGTGTTCGATCCCTCTGGAGCTAATGGTGTCCAGTAGCCTAAGAAGCGCAACCTAGCCGCAGTTAGTAGGTTTGCTTCTCTCCCCTCAGTCCCTCGTAGCAGAGAGTCTGTTGCCAGCAGAAGCTCTCTGAAAATAAAAAACCTAACAAAATACTTTCTTATTAGCAAGCTCAGGAGAGCTCACTAAAAGCACCCAGCTCCTTCCGGGCACAGATTCTAACTGAGGTCTGGAGGAGGGGCATAGAGGGAGGAGCCAGTGCACACCAGGTAGTACTAAATCTTTCTTAGAGTGCCCAGTCTCCTGCGGAGCCCGTCTATTCCCCATGGTTCTTACGGAGTCCCCAGCATCCACTAGGACGTTAGAGAAAAGGGGTATAACAGCTCTCTCCACCCTCCTATCTCTCCTCTGGGCAGAATGCTCTGTCAGTAGCTCATGAAACATGATATTCCTGTGTCTTTGCCTGCACTGTATACTGTCCTGCTCACATTCTGGCTACTGGTTCTGCTGCTGTTTAAGAGGGAAAGCTAGTGATGTCAGTGTGCTCTGGCCGGGGAAGGGGGGGGGGGCTGACAAAGGGGGCCCGGGGTACTGTATGCTCTGCATCCCCCCCTTAATCTGGCTATGTTGGACCCTCCTCATGTCTGGCGACCCTGAGTACAGCTCATCATAGCAGTCTGGTTTTCAGAGGTGTCTTTGCCTATTCTTTCAATCAAGTAGAAACAACGTGTGGAAACGTGGCTGGCATCTTCATGGCTCCACTACACTGCTGCACAATGCGGGATTCATGGCATTACACAATGGGTGGGCCCATGATGATTACATTTGCTGCAAAGTGGCAAGATAAAAGAGAGTGGCCTAGTCTCCCAGGGGTCTCGTAGAAAAATGGCTGCAAACTGGATATCTATGATGTTCACAGTGGACAAACCAGAGCTACCAGCCATGGAACTTTAAAGTTCTGCTAATAAGAAAAGGTACTGAACATGGAAATCTTCATTTCTTGGAAAGATTATTCACTTATGGACTGTACCAGCTGAAGTGCCAAGCATTTTACACAACTAAGCAGGTCCAACCAAACTGCATCCTTCTGTGGCACCAAAGCCTAGGACATAGGAATACAGGTGCTCTAAGAAAACTAAATCTAATTATTATCTCACTAATGGTATCAAGATTTACCAAGCTTGAATGTCGGTGGTGGTACTGGCCTCACATTCTTTGTTGTGGTCCTGTTCCAATGGTGAGACAAAAGTCATCCAGAGAAGCAATGGAATTGTATGACGGTCTACAGTACCATGTAAGTCTAAAAAGAATGGTAAAAAGAGGGGGAAAGAAAACAACATATAGTGGGGAAGTAGTCTTGAGACCCTCCAAAATGGTTTGAGAGTACAGATAAAAGTCATATGACTTGTCAGCATCACAATCCTAACAGTTGTGATATTGACAGTGTTGAAATGTTGACATTGAACATGTCGACATGTGAAATGTCATCATGTGAAATGCTGGCATCCTGCATTAACCGGCAGTGGATGGATAGGCGTTAGGGGAGGATCAGGCTGCTCTAGGAGTGGCTGTGGGAGGGGAGGATAGGGTTAGGCACTATGGGGAAGGTCAGGCTGTGGGAGGGGAGTTAGTGTTAGGCATTAGGGGAGGATCAGGCTGTTGGAGGAGTGGCTGGTGTTAGGCATTAGGGGGAGGGTCAGGCTGCGGGAGGGGTGGTTACAATTAGGCATTAGGGGAGAGTCAGGCTGTTGGAGGGGAGGGTTAGCATTAGGTATTAGGGGACGTTCAGGCTGCGAGAGGGAAAGGTAGGGTTAGGCACTGAGGAAGGATCAGGCTGTGGGAGGGGAGGTTAGGGATAGGCATTAGGGGGAAGGTCAGGCTGCGAGAGGGAAAGTTAGGATTAGGCACTGAGGAAGGATCAGGCTGTGGGAGGGGAGGTTAGGGATAGGCATTAGGGGGAAGTTCAGGCTGCGAGAGGGAAAGTTAGGGTTAGGCACTGAGGAAGGATCAGGCTGCGGGAGGGGAGGTTAGGGTTAGGCATTAGGGGGAAGGTCAGGCTGCAAGAGGGAAAGTTAGGGTTAGGCACTGAGGAAGGATCAGGCTGTGGGAGGGGAGGTTAGGGTTAGGCATTAGGGGGAAGTTCAGGCTGCGAGAGTGAAAGTTAGGGTTATGCACTGAGGAAGGATCAGGCTGCGGGAGGGGAGGTTAGGGATAGGCATTAGGGGGAAGTTCAGTCTGTAGGGAGGGGAAGTTAGGGTTAGGCACTGAGGAAGGATCAGGCTGCGGGAGGGGAGGTTAGGGATAGGCATTAGGGGGAAGTTCAGGCTGCGAGAGGGAAAGTTAAGGTTAGGCACTGAGGAAGGATCAGGCTGCAGGAGGGGAGGTTAGGGTTAAGCATTAGGGGATGGTCAGGATATGGGAGGGGAGGTTGGAGTTAGGTACTAGGGAGAGGGTTAGGGGTTAGGATCATTCATACTTACTGATGGAAGTCCCACTGGATCCACTGGAAGTCTTCATCACTTGAATGTTGGACACCGCTGGAGCCGCCGGACCCACTGGCAGAGGCGGATTGGCCATAGGGTTTACAGGGAAGATTCCCGGTGGGCCGGCGCACCCGCGGGGCCTGTTTTGTTTGAGGACATGTGGTCCTTTTTATAGACATAATGAATAAGATGCAAAATAATTTGCATATATGAAAATTACTTTGCCACTTAGCCTGTGATTGCAGATGATCTAGTGTATGCTCTGTCTGCCTGATTGGCTGACATATAAGATTGAGTGAATAGTGATTGGGATACGGTTGGTGTAATAAGCAAGAAAATATATCTTTCTAAAGAATTATATAGTTTCCTAAATTCTGAAGATGTATCATATAATGTGCTCATAATATTTAATTTTATTTCCTTTTAACTTCCCCCTTGATGCTGGACATGCCCACTAGCTGGAAAGTCTTGGGGGGCGGGTGCTGCAGCCATGGCCCATGGCTAGACCTTACACCTCTGGTGCTGCCCATGTGGGGCCACTAGTACAAATTTTTCCAGGGACGCTTTTTGTTCCCAATCCACCCCTGCCCACTGGACTAGGTAAGTCACCACTAGACCACCAGGGACATTTTGTTGACATTCTAATCATGTCAACATGATGAATGCCAACATATATACAAAACGCGTTTTTCTTTTAATTGGTTTAAAAGAGCATTTTGCCATTATTATGTATATAAATTGCCATGTCTGCGCGTAGATTTAAAGTTTTCCTTTTTTTCTCTCTTCATTTATTAGATGGAGGGCAGCGTCCTTTGACAACTGCTTATAGTCCAAGTGATATTGATCACCGTTAGGGGAGTTTGACGTCATTGCTCTGGACCCTGATGGCTGCCAAAGCTGTACAGAATATGACATTAGAATATCCAACTTCTAGCACCTTGACTGTAAGGTATGAGGTTACACTAAAGACTCAACCAATCAGCCAAACCAATGATCACTAAGATGTACAAGGATCTTGTTGAAAATAGCTCTATTCTGTTAATTAAGATAAATAATACTTATGATCCTGAAAGTGTACATAAGCAGCAAGATATGCAGTAGATCATATTTTAATTCCAAAGAGAAAGTGCATTAAACCATCATGTCTTACTTTCTTTGACACTTTGTGGAAACTTCTTTTTCTATTCATGATGTTTTTGCAGGTATAAAGCATACAAAAAAACATAAATCCAACATTTCCTATAATTAATCAAAACCTAAAACCTACCCCGCATTCAAGCCATCTTTCACTCTTGCAGCTTTCACTTCTGGAACATCATCATAATCCAGCCCATCTAAATCCTCCGATGCCACCAAAACTATAATTCACGCTCTCATAATTTCCTGTTTAAAGTACGATAACCTCCTCTTCTATGGCCTCCTTCTCTTCCTATTTCATCCACCTTCCCCTTACTATGTTAGTTCTTATGGGCAGGGCCCTCCTTCCTCTAGTTATTCTTTAGCACACTACACATCACCAGTACTTCTTTCACTCTCCCGTTCAACGATCTTGATTGTGTTTGCTCATCCATATGTTGGGTACAGTATCACTGAATGCTGGATCAATTCCCACCCGTGACTCTCCACTGCATGCACCTTCTAGCTTCGACAAATTGCCCTACTTTTGCCCTTGTCTTAACCGGTCTGTGGTGATATATTATATATAATTTAGAGATGTGCAGTGGGCATTTTTCGGATTTTGTGTTTTGGTTTTGGATTCGGTTCCGCGGTCGTGTTTTGGATTCGGACGCGTTTTGGCAAAACCTCCCTTTCGAACTTTTGTCAGATTCGGGTGCGTTTTGGATTCGGGTGTTTTTTTTTTCAAAAAACCCTCAAAAACAGCTTAAATCATAGAATTTGGGGGTAATTTTGATCCTATAGTATTATTAACCTCAATAACCATAATTTCCACTCATTTCCAGTCTATTCTGAACACCTCACAATATTATTTTTAGTCCTAAAATTTGCACCGAGGTCGCTGGATGACTAAGCTAAGAGACCCAAGTGGGCGGCACAAACACCTGGCCCATCTAGAAGTGGCACTGCAGTGTCAGACAGGATGGCAGATATCAAAAAAAGGCCCCTAACAGCACATGATGCAAAGCAGGAAAAAAAGGTGCACCGAGGTTGCTGTATGCCTAAACTAAGCGACACAACCACCTGGCCCATCTAGTAGTGTCACGCAGTGGCTGAATGTCAAGACTGGGCTGCTAATGTTCGGTCCACTGACAGCATCTCCAGCACGCTCCAGTCACTTTTAAAAAAATCTGCAATTGGTGGACTTATACGGCAGTACCCCAGGCCTAATACAACAGTACCCCATGACTCATACGAAAGTGTCACACAGGATGGCACTTTTCAAAAACTAGGCCCCAAACAGCACCTCATGCAAAGATGTCGAAGAGGTGCAATGAGGTAGCTGTAGGACTAAGCCAAGCGACACAAACAATTACAACTGTAATTATACGTCCAAATCACTGGAATTAAATGGCAAGATCACTGTAATTAATAATTATAAATTACTGGAATTAATTGGCAAAATCACTGTAATTATACGTCCAAATCACTGGAATTAACTGGCAAGATCACTGTAATTAATAATTATAAATCACTGCAATTAATTGGCAAGATCACTGGAATTAATAATTATAAATCACTGGAATTAATTTGCAAAATCTCACTATCGCCTGCCTAGTGAAGTGGAATCTAGATGGGATTTGGTACCAGGGACATAATAACTTCATCAATTGTCTAAATCCCACTGCACTAATGGCGGATAACGGGCGCACGTCTAACAGCGCACTGATTATACTGAGCACTGATTATACTGAGCACTGATTATACTGAGCACTGATGATACTACGAAGAACTGACACTGACCAGCACGATGCAGCACAAGACACTGTACTAGTATTAGTGAGCAGCACAAAAGCCCTCTGGAATTGTCACCCCCCCCCCCCAGATACCACTGTGACTGGAATGATGATGACCTATGCACAGTGACAGGCAGAGCCGGCGCTTCCATTAGGCAGCTTTAGGCAGCTGCCTATGGGCGCCGGGACCTGAGGGGGCGGCCCGCTGAGACTGCCTAGTAGAAAAATGAAGGATGTCTCTGAAATAGAGACACCCTTGTTTTTAGATTAGGGGTCGGCGGGCATAGGAGCAGCGCATGTGTCGTCAGCTGCTCAGGGAGTCAGGCACATGTGACTTCCAGCCATAGAGATCGGCGCCACTGCCAGCAAGAGCGGATGCACAGCTCACAGGCAGACGCCAGGGACAGAGGAGGACAGCGCGTTACCTGCCGCCGGAACTTCCAGGTTCCCTGCAGGCGTCTAAGCGGCATTGCGCTTGCGCAGAAGCTGCAGCTGTACCCGGCCAGCGCTTTCAGCTGCATGTCCTGAATTCTTGGCAGCAAGGACCGCCGGACAAACAGCGCTTGACCTGAGCCGCCCCCACAGCACAGTATAGTCGCCAGGCAGAGGAGGAGAAATGAATCTGAGGTGAGGGTAAGAATCTCACACACAACACTGTACTGCCAATGAAGTGCGGGATCTTGTATCCCCCCGATGCTCTCTTCCTCCACGATGTTCCCAGGTGAGGTCCTGTGTCCCAGCTCCCCCCCCCTGATGTCCCTAGGCCCAATGTACCTCTTTCCCCCCCCCTGATGTCTCTAGGTCCTATGTTCCTCCCCCCCCCCATGTCCCTGGGTCCTATGTACCTCCCCCTCCTGATGTCCCTAGGTCCTATGTACCTCTCGCCCCCCCTGATGTCCCTAGATTTACCTCTCTGCCCCTGATGTCCCTAGGTTCTATTTAGCTCCCCCCCCCCCCCGATGTCCCTAGGTTCTATGTACCTCTTCCCCCTCCCCCTGATGTCTGTAGGTCCTATGTACCTCTCCCCCCCCCCTGATGTCCCTAGGCCCCATGTCCCTCCTCACCCATCCCCCATCTTGTGCCCAATGTCCTGTGTCACCCTTTCCCCCTCATGTACTGTACATGTCTTGTGTCACCTCCCCCCATGTCCTCAGTTCCTGTGTCCCTCCTCTCCCTCTCTCCACCCTCATGTGCCCAGGTACTGTCACCTTCTCCCCCCTCATGTGTAAATGTCCTGTGTCACCTTCCCAGGTCCTGTGTCCCACCTCCCTCCCGATGTCCCTAGGTCCTATGTCCCTACTTCCCTTTCCCCCATCTTGTGCCCATGTCCTGTGTCACCCCCTCCCACTCATATTCCCAGGTACTGTCACCCCTTCCCCCTAAAGTGTCCAGGGCTTGTGTCACCCCATCCCCCTCCCATGTCCCCAGGTCCTGTGTCCCTCCTATCCCTCTCTCTATCCTCATGTCCCAGGTCCTGTGTCATCTCCTCCACCTCATGTGTACTGTACTTGTCCTGTGTCACCTCCCCCCATGTCCCAAGGTTCTGTGTCCCCCCTCTCCCTCGTGTGCCCAGGTCCTGTGTCACCCCCCAGGTCCTGTGTCACACCCCCTCATATCCTTAGGTTCCCTCCATCCCCTTCTACCCGCCTCATGTCCCCATGGCGCCCCTCATGTGACCATGTCCTGTATCACAGCTTCACTGGGCTTCTCCATCCCTTCAGGGGGGCAGAAAGCTCAAATTTTGCCTAGGGTGCTTAGAAACCTTGCACCGGCCCTGGTGACAGGACACTACCACAGCACCCTACAGCAGCAAGATGCAGCACAATACACTGGGCTATTAGTAATGTACTGTAGCATACTGAGCACCACAATGCAGTCCAAGACAATGAACAGTGATACTGAGCACTGATGAGGATACTAGAACTGCCACTGAGCAGCAAGATGCAGCACTGGACTCTTGTACTGTAGTATACTGAGCACCACACAATGCAGCACAAGACAATGAGCAGTGATACTGAGCACTGATGAGGATACTAGAACTGACACTGAGCAGCAAGATGTAGCACTGGACTATTGTACTGTAGTATACTGGTCACCACAATGCAGCACAAGACAATGAGCAGTGATACTGAGCACTGATGAGGATACTAGAACTGACACTGAGCAGCAAAATGCAGCACTGCACTATTGTACTGTAGTATACTGGTCACCACAATGCAGCACAAGACAATGAGCACTGTTACTGAGCACTGATGATGATACTAGAACTGACACTGAGCAGCGAGATGCAGCACTGGACTCTTGTACTGTAGTATACTGGTAACCACAATGCAGCACAAGACAATGAGTAGTGATACTGAGCACTGATGAGGATTCTAGAACTGACACTGGGCAGCAAGATGTAGCACTGGACTATTGTACTGTAGTATACTGGTCACCACAATGCAGCACAAGACAATGAGCAGTGATACTGAGCACTGATGAGGATACTAGAACTGACACTGAGCAGGAGAGACACACTACTAGTATTACTGAGCAGCAATAAGTAAGCACTGATACTGAGTACTGATATTGAGCTTTCCACTCTCTCTACAATGCACGAGTGAATTTCGAATCTCGCGAGAATCCGACAGCGGGATGATGACGTTTTGCTTCGTTCGGGTTTTCCGAGTCAGGCGAGAAGAACCGAGTCTGCCTCGAACCAGTGTAAACCACGTGGAGTTCGGGGGGGGGGGGGGGGGGGGGGGTTCGGTTCTCGGAAAACCGAACCTGCTCATCTCTAATATAAATAATGAAGTTTCTCTGTCCCTGCCCATGCTGAAAACATTCTCAGAGGCACACATGTTGAATGTAGGAATTTAACACTTTCTTCCAATGCTGGGTACACACTAAAGGGGGGACTGACTAGATTGCTTAGATTTTAAGCACGGATCTCTCCGTGTGTATGCCCCACAGCGATAGCGATGCTTGGCCTCGCGTGTCGCTATCGCCGGTGCTAGATTGGCCAATCTAGCAGTTTGCTCATTTCACCGCTGGATGAAATGAGCACCCTCCCCTCACCCCCACCCCGTCATCCGCCCCCCTCGCTCAGCACACATTTCGCTGTGCTAAGTGGGGGGAAAGATGTGTGCTGAGCGGTCTGTGATAGATCGCTCAACACACATCTCTACCGTGTGTACCCCCCTTAAGTGATCCGTCTTGCAATATATTAATTATTGATATTAGTAGAACTTGATTTTATGATGATTTTCTTCATTTCACTTGAATCACATATGTTTGGGATGGTATGCGGTTAACATACTGCTCGTCAGGATCCCGGTTGCCAGGTACAGTACTTATGCCGAGATCCCGACGGGGGTACTATACCGCTGCCGGAACACCGGCGAGGTAGGTGAATCCCCCCCCCCTCCATGGGTGTCCACGACACCCATAAAGGGAGAATAGAACCTGTGGCCACCGAGCCAGCAGTGTGTCGTGTGCAGCGCGCCGAGTGTAGCGAGCCCGCAAGGGGCTTCATTGTGCTTGCCCCCCTGCCGGTAATCTAGCACCCGGGATGCCGATGTCTGTACACTGACATTCGGCATCTTGAGTTGCAGGATCACATACCGATCACACATTGGGTATACAGTAGCTGGAAGAATGTCTTTTTGAAGTTTAGTTTTAAGTAGAATATTAAATTTTTTATTGAAAATTTCTTCTTTAAAGAACTCAGTTTGAGATTTTACATTCATTGCAACAAGTAGTAATAGTCTAAATACACCGCTGTGATTAGAGCTAAGTCCAGTACAAATCGCCTGACTCCGTAGAATAGAAGGTACTTGTTTGGTGTACAAAATCAAATGAAAGACTTCCGAGGACCCAGGAAGGGGATGGGATTTAACTTGGCTAGTTCATTATTATTCCTGTGAGCATGGACACAATCTGTCTCAATTACCCCAATTAAGTAGGATTTAAAGCTCACTATTATGAATGAAATGTAATCATTTGAATATTTAAGATACACTGACATTTAATACAGTGATTTTTATTCTATTAGAAAATGAAAGGAATGCCTTTATTTATTAACAGTTATTTATAGAGGCGCACACGTATTACATAGTGCTTTACAGAGGGGTGGTCTTCAGTATGCCGAATGTCGGGATCCCGGCGCACATTATACCGGCGCCGGAATCCCGACACCCGGCATACGACAGCTATTCTCCCTCGCGGGGGTCCACGACCCCCCTGGAGGGAGAATAAAATAGTGTGGCGCGCGTAGCGCGCCACCGTGCCCGCAGCGTGGCGAGCGCAGCGTGGCGAGCGCAGCGAGCCCGCAAGGGGCTCCTTAGCGCTCGCCACGCTGTCGGTATGCCGGCGGATGGGCTCCCGGCGCCGGTATGCTGGACGCCGGGAGCCCGAGCGCCGGCATACCGTACTACACCCTTACAGAGAACATTTCAGTCCTTCACATCAGTTCCTGCCCCAGAGAGCTTACAATCTATCACATGGGTAGTGCACATACAAAATATGATTAATCTTTGGTCAGGAGCCAATTAAACAGCCAGTATAGTTTTTGGAGTGTGGGAGGAAACCGGAGTATCTGGAAGAAATCCACAAAAACACGGGGAGAATATACAAACTCCGCTTTGAGCTCATGACTTCAGGGCTGTGAGGCAACGATGCTAACCACTACACTAACTGTGCTGGTCATTTATTAGGTTACTTCTATATAAAACATTACACATTGATGTATCCCTTGACAGAGAGCATGCTTCTTCATTGTAGTAACGCTCATCTTACAAGAAGGGAATCATAACTGGCTCCTTAATTTTGTCCTCCCATAGTAATTAAGAATGTATGCTCTCCTCTGGGACCCTGGATCTTCCATCCTCTGGGTCCTGTAAACTTCTGGAGATGCTCTGCTTCTGACCCACCACTTACATCCCTGCTGATGTTCTCCCTACGACCCTCGTGTATCTGGTCCATCCTGTCCCAAATCACTCCTTAAGCCTAGATCAAGACAACAACATCTACTTCATCCTATGCATAGACCTTCCTCCCACTGGCCTACCTGTGTATTGAGCCCTGCTGAAGCTGTCCATCATACTACTTATGAGTGTTTGGGTGCATTAGTTAACAAGCTCATATGCAACAATGTGAATTAGTTTTAAGTTATATGCTAAATCATTTATAGATGAGGCGGAAATCAACTTTAGCTAAAATATTAAACAAAAGCTCAAGTAGAGTCGGGCACAAACATTTTGCACTCTTTTTATCTGTAACTTGCACCTTTTTCTACTACACATGGGTACCAACGAGTCTTATGACGACTGAGAAACACTTCCGCTGTGACTCATTACATGAAGAAGCCCAGACTAGGTTGGAAGGGGGCATATAGATGTGACCAAGGGCATGGTCATGTAAAATTCATCCATGCTGTCTGCTGATAGTATATGCTCCTGTTTGGACGTTAATCATGGCAGGTGCTAAACCACTAGTGCACAACTAATAATGATGATGACTGGTGGCCACGTCTGATTAGCCGATTGCTTCTAAGTCCCTCCCATTTATGCTAATGTTTTGGTAATATTACTACTGCTAGCTATTTGGATGATTACAGTGAAATAAGCAAATGGTCTGCAGTATTAAAGTGTGTTTCCTATCAAAGCTTATAAATGGGAAGGCAACTGATATGTTTACTAATGTGTACTCAGGATGACCTTACATGTAGAATAGTTGCCCATTCTTTGCTGCAAAATGTCTCTAGGTTGATGTGGTTGGTTGGGGATATCATTTGAGGCCTTGCCAAGGATTTCTGATAGGCTAGGGTCAGACAGACTCGGCCACTCGAGGACATCTATTTTCTTAACTTGAAGTCATTCCAGTGTTGCTCTTCTGGTGTACTTTGGTTCTTTGTCCTGCTGAAAGAAAAACTTCCTCTCAAGTGTGAGCCGCTTGGCAGAGGGTAGCAGTTTTTTTGTCCAGGACTTGTCTGTAGTGTGTACCATTCATCTTCCCATTCAACCATAAAAGACTGCCAGTCCCCGCAACTAACAGCTTCTCTATAGCTTGATGGTAACACTGCCATGCTTCACGGTGGGTATAGTGTTAACTGGCTGGTGTGCAGTTTTGTTTGTGCCATCCGATCCCTCTTAGAATTCAGGCCAATAGGTTCCTCTTTAGTTTTGTCAGACCATAAAACTGGCACATCTTTGCATTAACATCTTCGCCACATTTTGCAAACTCTGTACAGACAAGTATATGTACTCTTCAGCCAAAAAAAGCCCTTTTATTGGAATTCCATGGAGAAAGTTGACCTATGTTCATAATCTTTCATTATAGTCAATGATCTTTGTAGCTTGGTCATTGTCGCAGTTGACCTCACTATAGCTTATTTGATAATTGCCTTTCCAGACCTTCCAACATGATCCCTTGCATGAGGTACAGAATGCTCTGCTTGTGGACTTCTTTCTCAATCTATGATTGCTCTGAGGTATTTCAACACAGGTATCGACAATCATAAAGGAAGTCTAGGAGCGTAGCATTTTGTACCTGACAAAGGGGGACATGTTGGAGGGTCTGCTTCTCTTGTCTTGCTCTAAAGTTTAGAGGTGGCTTGATCCAAGCACTTCTCTACAATGGGCTGCACTGAAGTCCAAACATAAGCATAGCCAGAACTTTGTGGGCCCCATAGCAGCAATTTGAAGGGACCCCTGTCCCAATGCTTCTAGAGAGACACTTCTCTGCAGCAGTTGTCCATTTTATGCCCCATAGCAGTGCCCTAGTTCATATTATGTCACATTGTCGGGCTGCCAATGCCCATTATGCAACACAGTACCCCCAATTCACATTATGACATACAATGCCCCCAGTTCATATTATGTCCCATTACAGTGACCCAGTTCATATTACGCCACACTATAGTGCAGGCATTCCTAACCACAGTCCTCAAGGCACACTAATATCCAGATTTTAGTGATATCCATGCTTAAGCACAGGTGACTTAATTAGTATCTCATTTATTTTGCTTTAATTATCTGTTCTCAAGCATGGATATCACTAAACCCTGCACTGTTAGTGTGCCTTGAGGACAGAGGTTGGGAATGCCTGCTATCCACTTCCTACTGTGCCACATTACATTGCCCCAGTTATTATGTAATATTATAATGCCCCCAGTTCATTTTATACCACACTACAATGAGTAGGTCCAACGTCATTTCTAGATATATATCGCAGGCCGTCCGCTGATAAAACGTATGTAATCCGGTAGCTATACCCTTGTATATAACATATGTAACACTGACAGGGAAGGTGGCCCCTCTCAGCTCTGGGCCCCATAGCAGCTGCACTCCCTGCACCTATAGTAGCTACACCCTTGCCTCAAATGGGTATTCAGGGTATTTTCAATGTTTTTGGACCCTTCTTTGGATTTGTGACTCTAGATCTCTGGTTTGTTTATGATGCTCTTGGGCCTTTATTTTTAATGTTTGATTTTGGATAGCTTCTACCAAAAATAGATAGTACTGCTTGTAATGGGGACCTACACTCATTGCAGGCAGTGTTGGACTGGGGCAAGAATAGCCCACAGGGGAATGCAGTGGTAGGGGCCCATGCTCAGGGTCGGACTGGCCCACAGGGGAACAGGGGAAACCACCGATGGGCCCTACTGCCTGTGGGCCCTCCTCCTCCTCTAGGGATCAAGTTCCAGACTAACCTAGTGCACTGGATTTATGCATTATACATATGTTACATTATACTTCACAATAATTTGGTTTATTATATATTTACCAAGGGGTACAGAACATGTAATGGTTTGCCAAACCTCTGTAGTGGCTGGCCACGCCCCCACTGGAACCTGGCTACACCCATAAGAATGGGCCCCTACAGCAGCATTCCCCCGGTGGGCCCTTCATGTTCCAGTCCGACACTGCCCATGCTTAAGGATGTGGCCAGGCAATAGTGGAGGTGTGGCCAACCACCACAAAGGCCCACCTAACTGTAAGAGAGTGCATGGGCTAGTCCCATAGTCCTGTGTAGTATAAGGTAACATACGTATAATTAAAGTGCACTAGGATACAGCCTGGAACCTAATCCCTAGAGGAGGAGGTGGACCCATAGGCAGTGGGGCCCACCGGTGGTTTCCCCTGTTCCCCTGTTGGTCAGTCCGACCCTGATTGCAGGTAGTTGCTGGAGAGAAACCCTTACTTGTTTTTGCTCTCACCTCTATGGTGTACAAGGAAAAATAAGTGCAGTTATCCTGCACGGATATCCTGCGTTACACTGGAGTGTGGGCTTCCCACAGAACCTCAGGGCTAAATTACATTTCTCTCACAAAGCGGTATCAATACTTTTAATGTGCATTACACACTGGCAGTGACGTGTGGTGAGGTGAGGCAGGTGAGGCAGAGCCTTTCCTGTCATACTAACGTTTGTGCCAGAGTTTTGACTGGATAAAGTAAATGAAAAATTCAAATAATATGTTAAAAATATCTTCTTTCTATTATTCTGATCAATTTTATAGTCAAATCTCTGGAGTAAAAAGTCTATGGCAGGTGAGGCAGTGCCTCACCTGCTTATCTTTTCCACCCATCTCTGATCAAAACTCACCACATTTCCAGGAGTTTATACTGCTGCACCTGTGTATAATGCCCACATGAACCATTTGGCTCATATATTGTGTGTAAATCTGGCTCTGGAACTAAACAGTGCCTCCTGAGAAATTGACCTCACCGCACGTCCCTGCACACTGGGGCATTTTAAAAGAGGAGGAGGCAGCAATGTGTAGAGTCAGTGCACTAGGAGCACTAATGTGCTTTCACATATCAGCGTGGCGGCCATTTTCCTGGTGATTTGTGCTCTGTTGCTGCTGCCAACGAGGACTTCGGAAAGGTGAGTATTAGAGAAATGGGTGCAGGGTGTGCCGTGTGGGCCCCCCTGGATTTAGGGGCCCGTGTGCACACTGCAGCCATTATAGCTACGCCAGTGATTACACATTTAATCGTTCATTAATCGTATATACATAAAGAATAAAGAGCGACAGCCTATGTTGTCATACCACATACACCGCTGTGTATTGTTCTGCATTCGTATGAATGAGTATACCAGTTCAGACTTTTTCCTCAGCTTGCCAAAAACGTTTTTTTCATATCCTTGAAAATTTTTGCTAATATTCTATGAAAAAAAAATATTACTTTTGCCTTTGAGATCATGGACAGGCTGTAGTGTGACGGGTAACTGTGCAGCCCTAAGATGGAACTGGATATTTCTGTGTAGACTTTATACCATGGCCTAGCGAGGGGCTGCTATGTCTGCGGGATGAGCTGATGGTCTAGTTAGAGATGAGCGGGTTCGGTTTCTCTGAAACCGAACCCGCACGAACTTCATGTTTTTTTTACGGGTCCGAGCAGACTCGGATCCTCCCGCCTTGCTCGGTTAACCCGAGCGCGCCCGAACGTCATCATGACGCTGTCAGATTCTCGCGAGACTCGGATTCTATATAAGGAGCCGCGCGTCGCCGCCATTTTCACACGTGCATTGAGATTGATAGGGAGAGGACGTGGCTGGCGTCCTCTCCATTAGAAATTAGATTAGAAGAGAGAGAGAGATTGTGCAGAGTCAGACAGAGTTTACCACAGTGACCAGTGCAGTTGTTGTTAGTTAACTTTTATTTATTTTAATATAATATATCCGTTCTCTGCTATATCCGTTCTCTGCCTGAAAAAAAACGATACACAGCAGCAGCCAGTCACACAGTGTGACTCAGTCTGTGTGCACTCAGCTCAGCCCAGTGTGCTGCACATCAATGTATAAAAGGCAAAGCTTATAATAATTGTGGGGGAGACTGGGGAGCACTGCAGGTTGTTATAGCAGGAGCCCCCAGGAGTACATAATATTATATTCATTTAAAATTAAACAGTGCACACTTTTGCTGCAGGAGTGCCACTGCCAGTGTGACTAGTGGTGACCAGTGCCTGACCACCAGTATAGTAGTATATTGTTGTATGTATTGTATACTATCTCTTTATCAACCAGTCTATATTAGCAGCAGACACAGTACAGTGCGGTAGTTCACGGCTGTGGCTACCTCTGTGTCGGCAGTCGGAACTCGGCAGGCAGTCCGTCCATCCATAATTGTATTACAATATATACCACCTAACCGTGGTATTTTTTTTTCTTTCTTTATACCGTCGTCATAGTGTCATACTAGTTGTTACGAGTATACTACTATCTCTTTATCAACCAGTGTACAGTGCGGTAGTTCACGGCTGTGGCTACCTCTGTGTCGGCAGTCGGCAGGCAGTCCGTCCATCCATAATTGTATTATTATTATAATATATACCACCTAACCGTGGTTTTTTTTTCATTCTTTATACCGTCATAGTGTCATACTAGTTGTTACGAGTATACTACTATCTCTTTATCAACCAGTGTACAGTGCGGTAGTTCACGGCTGTGGCTACCTCTGTGTCGGCAGTCGGCAGGCAGTCCGTCCATCCATAATTGTATTATTATTATAATATATACCACCTAACCGTGGTTTTTTTTTCATTCTTTATACCGTCGTCATAGTGTCATACTAGTTGTTACGAGTATACTACTATCTCTTTATCAACCAGTGTACAGTGCGGTAGTTCACGGCTGTGGCTACCTCTGTGTCGGCAGTCGGCAGGCAGTCCGTCCATCCATAATTGTATTATTATTATAATATATACCACCTAACCGTGGTTTTTTTTTCATTCTTTATACCGTCGTCATAGTGTCATACTAGTTGTTACGCGTATACTACTATCTCTTTATCAACCAGTGTACAGTGCGGTAGTTCACGGCTGTGGCTACCTCTGTGTCGGCAGTCGGCAGGCAGTCCGTCCATCCATAATTGTATTATTATTATAATATATACCACCTAACTGTGGTATTTTTTTTTCTTTCTTTATACCGTCGTCATAGTGTCATACTAGTTGTTACGAGTATACTACTATCTCTTTATCAACCAGTGTACAGTGCGGTAGTTCACGGCTGTGGCTACCTCTGTGTCGGCAGTCGGCAGGCAGTCCGTCCATCCATAATTGTATTATTATTATAATATATACCACCTAACCGTGGTTTTTTTTTCATTCTTTATACCGTCGTCATAGTGTCATACTAGTTGTTACGAGTATACTACTATCTCTTTATCAACCAGTGTACAGTGCGGTAGTTCACGGCTGTGGCTACCTCTGTGTCGGCAGTCGGCAGGCAGTCCGTCCATCCATAATTGTATTATTATTATAATATATACCACCTAACTGTGGTATTTTTTTTTCTTTCTTTATACCGTCGTCATAGTGTCATACTAGTTGTTACGAGTATACTACTATCTCTTTATCAACCAGTGTACAGTGCGGTAGTTCACGGCTGTGGCTACCTCTGTGTCGGCACTCGGCAGGCAGTCCGTCCATCCATAATTGTATTATTATTATAATATATACCACCTAACCGTGGTTTTTTTTTCATTCTTTATACCGTCGTCATAGTGTCATACTAGTTGTTACGAGTATACTACTATCTCTTTATCAACCAGTGTACAGTGCGGTAGTTCACGGCTGTGGCTACCTCTGTGTCGGCAGTCGGCAGGCAGTCCGTCCATCCATAATTGTATTATTATTATAATATATACCACCTAACCGTGGTTTTTTTATACCACCTAACCGTGGCAGTCCGTCCATAATTGTATACTAGTATCCAATCCATCCATCTCCATTGTTTACCTGAGGTGCCTTTTAGTTCTGCCTATAAAATATGGAGAACAAAAAAGTTGAGGTTCCAAAATTAGGGAAAGATCAAGATCCACTTCCACCTCGTGCTGAAGCTGCTGCCACTAGTCATGGCCGAGACGATGAAATGCCAGCAACGTCGTCTGCCAAGGCCGATGCCCAATGTCATAGTACAGAGCATGTCAAATCCAAAACACCAAATATCAGAAAAAAAAGGACTCCAAAACCTAAAATAAAATTGTCGGAGGAGAAGCGTAAACTTGCCAATATGCCATTTACCACACGGAGTGGCAAGGAACGGCTGAGGCCCTGGCCTATGTTCATGGCTAGTGGTTCAGCTTCACATGAGGATGGAAGCACTCAGCCTCTCGCTAGAAAACTGAAAAGACTCAAGCTGGCAAAAGCACCGCAAAGAACTGTGCGTTCTTTGAAATCCCAAATCCACAAGGAGAGTCCAATTGTGTCGTTTGCGATGCCTGACCTTCCCAACACTGGACGTGAAGAGCATGCGCCTTCCACTATTTGCATGCCCCCTGCAAGTGCTGGAAGGAGCACCCGCAGTCCAGTTCCTGATAGTCAGATTGAAGATGTCAGTGTTGAAGTACACCAGGATGAGGAGGATATGGGTGTTGCTGGCGCTGGGGAGGAAATTGACCAGGAGGATTCTGATGGTGAGGTGGTTTGTTTAAGTCAGGCACCCGGGGAGA
Source organism: Pseudophryne corroboree (assembly GCF_028390025.1). Classification (NCBI taxonomy): domain Eukaryota; kingdom Metazoa; phylum Chordata; class Amphibia; order Anura; family Myobatrachidae; genus Pseudophryne; species Pseudophryne corroboree. Next base: position 61,865,388 of record NC_086450.1, on the reverse strand, counting down.
CACCTGTTGTCCGTGGGAGGAATATGGCCGTTGACATGCCAGGTGAAAATACCAAAAAAATCAGCTCTTCGGTGTGGAGGTATTTCACCAGAAATGCGGACAACAGGTGTCAAGCCGTGTGTTCCCTTTGTCAAGCTGTAATAAGTAGGGGTAAGGACGTTAACCACCTCGGAACATCCTCCCTTATACGTCACCTGCAGCGCATTCATAATAAGTCAGTGACAAGTTCAAAAACTTTGGGTGACAGCGGAAGCAGTCCACTGACCAGTAAATCCCTTCCTCTTGTAACCAAGCTCACGCAAACCACCCCACCAACTCCCTCAGTGTCAATTTCCTCCTTCCCCAGGAATGCCAATAGTCCTGCAGGCCATGTCACTGGCAAGTCTGACGAGTCCTCTCCTGCCTGTGATTCCTCCGATGCATCCTTGCGTGTAACGCCTACTGCTGCTGGCGCTGCTGTTGTTGCCGCTGGGAGTCGATGGTCATCCCAGAGGGGAAGTCGTAAGCCCACTTGTACTACTTCCAGTAAGCAATTGACTGTTCAACAGTCCTTTGCGAGGAAGATGAAATATCACAGCAGTCATCCTACTGCAAAGCGGATAACTGAGTCCTTGACAACTATGTTGGTGTTAGACGTGCGTCCGGTATCCGCCGTTAGTTCACAGGGAACTAGACAATTTATTGAGGCAGTGTGCCCCCGTTACCAAATACCATCTAGGTTCCACTTCTCTAGGCAGGCGATACCGAGAATGTACACGGACGTCAGAAAAAGACTCACCAGTGTCCTAAAAAATGCAGTTGTACCCAATGTCCACTTAACCACGGACATGTGGACAAGTGGAGCAGGGCAGGGTCAGGACTATATGACTGTGACAGCCCACTGGGTAGATGTATGGACTCCCGCCGCAAGAACAGCAGCGGCGGCACCAGTAGCAGCATCTCGCAAACGCCAACTCTTTCCTAGGCAGGCTACGCTTTGTATCACCGCTTTCCAGAATACGCACACAGCTGAAAACCTCTTACGGCAACTGAGGAAGATCATCGCGGAATGGCTTAACCCAATTGGACTCTCCTGTGGATTTGTGGCATCGGACAACGCCAGCAATATTGTGTGTGCATTAAATATGGGCAAATTCCAGCACGTCCCATGTTTTGCACATACCTTGAATTTGGTGGTGCAGAATTTTTTAAAAAACGACAGGGGCGTGCAAGAGATGCTGTCGGTGGCCAGAAAAATTGCGGGACACTTTCGGCGTACAGGCACCACGTACAGAAGACTGGAGCACCACCAAAAACTACTGAACCTGCCCTGCCATCATCTGAAGCAAGAAGTGGTAACGAGGTGGAATTCAACCCTCTATATGCTTCAGAGGTTGGAGGAGCAGCAAAAGGCCATTCAAGCCTATACAATTGAGCACGATATAGGAGATGGAATGCACCTGTCTCAAGTGCAGTGGAGAATGATTTCAACGTTGTGCAAGGTTCTGATGCCCTTTGAACTTGCCACACGTGAAGTCAGTTCAGACACTGCCAGCCTGAGTCAGGTCATTCCCCTCATCAGGCTTTTGCAGAAGAAGCTGGAGGCATTGAAGAAGGAGCTAACACGGAGCGATTCCGCTAGGCATGTGGGACTTGTGGATGCAGCCCTTAATTCGCTTAACAAGGATTCACGGGTGGTCAATCTGTTGAAATCAGAGCACTACATTTTGGCCACCGTGCTCGATCCTAGATTTAAAGCCTACCTTGGATCTCTCTTTCCGGCAGACACAGGTCTGCTGGGGTTGAAAGACCTGCTGGTGACAAAATTGTCAAGTCAAGCGGAACGCGACCTGTCAACATCTCCTCCTTCACATTCTCCCGCAACTGGGGGTGCGAGGAAAAGGCTCAGAATTCCGAGCCCACCCGCTGGCGGTGATGCAGGGCAGTCTGGAGCGACTGCTGATGCTGACATCTGGTCCGGACTGAAGGACCTGACAACGATTACGGACATGTCGTCTACTGTCACTGCATATGATTCTCTCAACATTGATAGAATGGTGGAGGATTATATGAGTGACCGCATCCAAGTAGGCACGTCACACAGTCCGTACTTATACTGGCAGGAAAAAGAGGCAATTTGGAGGCCCTTGCACAAACTGGCTTTATTCTACCTAAGTTGCCCTCCCACAAGTGTGTACTCCGAAAGAGTGTTTAGTGCCGCCGCTCACCTTGTCAGCAATCGGCGTACGAGGTTACATCCAGAAAATGTGGAGAAGATGATGTTCATTAAAATGAATTATAATCAATTCCTCCGCGGAGACATTGACCAGCAGCAATTGCCTCCACAAAGTACACAGGGAGCTGAGATGGTGGATTCCAGTGGGGACGAATTGATAATCTGTGAGGAGGGGGATGTACACGGTGATATATCGGAGGGTGAAGATGAGGTGGACATCTTGCCTCTGTAGAGCCAGTTTGTGCAAGGAGAGATTAATTGCTTCTTTTTTGGGGGGGGTCCAAACCAACCCGTCATATCAGTCACAGTCGTGTGGCAGACCCTGTCACTGAAATGATGGGTTGGTTAAAGTGTGCATGTCCTGTTTTGTTTATACAACATAAGGGTGGGTGGGAGGGCCCAAGGATAATTCCATCTTGCACCTCTTTTTTCTTTTCTTTTTCTTTGCATCATGTGCTGATTGGGGAGGGTTTTTTGGAAGGGACATCCTGCGTGACACTGCAGTGCCACTCCTAGATGGGCCCGGTGTTTGTGTCGGCCACTAGGGTCGCTTATCTTTCTCACACAGTCAGCTACCTCATTGCGCCTCTTTTTTTCTTTGCGTCATGTGCTGTTTGGGGAGGGTTTTTTGGAAGGGACATCCTGCATGACACTGCAGTGCCACTCCTAGATGGGCCCGGTGTTTGTGTCGGCCACTAGGGTCGCTTATCTTACTCACACAGCGACCTCGGTGCAAATTTTAGGACTAAAAATAATATTGTGAGGTGTGATGTGTTCAGAATAGGCTGAAAATGAGTGTAAATTATGTTTTTTGAGGTTAATAATACTTTGGGATCAAAATTACCCCCAAATTCTATGATTTAAGCTGTTTTTTAGGGTTTTTTGAAAAAAACACCCGAATCCAAAACACACCCGAATCCGACAAAAAAAATTCGGTGAGGTTTTGCCAAAACGCGGTCGAACCCAAAACACGGCCGCGGAACCGAACCCAAAACCAAAACACAAAACCCGAAAAATTTCAGGCGCTCATCTCTAGGTCTAGTTACAAGCTGCGAAAACCCTACAATAGTCTTTTATGAGGAGTTCTAAATCCTAAAGGACAGCACATCAGCCATGAGCTATGGATTTAACCCTCTGACCTCACATTGGCCAGAATAAGAGTTTAACCAGTTAGGAGCAAATATACCAATAAACCGTATGTGCTGCTGCTGGATCAGCAAAGCCTTACATGGCAGTGGAAGGGTTACTTTTATAAGAGCTGTTTTCTTTCATATACATATTAGAACTCGCATGAGAAACAAAAAGTTTACAGAATTTACACGATAGGAAAGGAATTCCAAAGCATCTTCCTAACACTGGATCCCGTATACTGTAGTTTTAAACATTGCCTGCCCCTCGGCTGGGAGTGAATTTTGTAATTGTAAAATAGGAGAGTTCTTTGGAGACAAATAACTCTTTGTGACATCGGATAAACAAACACACGCTGCATTCCCCAGGAATAAATTGAGATCTTTTTAGGATAATTGTTCCCAATCACAGCTTGTCAGTTATTTTCTTTTTAGGTAAATTGCAGAGAGAAAACCGTCCATAATTTGGGCTGTTTCTTCCTTTAATCCCTGAAGTCACTATTAGTTCCCACAAAATCGTTTCTCAGATTCGTGTGAAAATGTTGTGTTGTTATTTCACTTAGTGGAGTTAGGACGACAACTCAGTGTTTGTCTATGCAATTAGTCTGTACGGTAAAATGGAGATGAAGAAATGGGCTATTTATTTACCATAATTTAGTTTAGAACTTCAATGCAATTAATTTTTTTTTTTTTTAAATACACATTCACAAGTGATGGAGGGTTTTGTTATTGGTGAGTTTATTATTGTGTTATCCATTTTATGTATTCATATATTTTCCCTGAAGAACCTTCTAAAGGATAAACTACAAAATATATAAATATTAAAACATATTAAAAACTTTTTAAGTGGATGAAGCCTGTCGTCTCCTCTTTTATAAAATTTTTAACTAAACATTCAGGACGTGCTTCTCCCGGCCATGCTCAGACTAATCCATCGGCTCAGCATGAGTGGCTAGATTTTTTTGAATATCATTGGTGCCCTCTAGTGCGCGCCAAACATAACCGGTCAACTGGGTTTAACAGTGCATCGCGGGGCTCCATAGTAAAACTGAGGGGAAGTCTCGGCATTCCTGCTCCAGCCACCCAGATCCATAGATGCCTAGTTCTACTCTCGGAGGAGCACAGGGGTTTCCTCTTTAGACAATGCGTGTGCACAACACATGGACAAAGAAGCCTCAGCTGGTCCTGCACATGTTGAGAAAGGGACTTTACTGTGCGCAGAGGCGTAACTCTGGGAGGCAACGGAGGCATCTGCCGCCGGGCTCCTGCTCTGAAGGGGGCACCTCTCCTCCCATTCCGTGACACCATTCAATTAAGTTAATTAATAGCTGCTGCTGTCTCATCAGTGGCCGACTTCCTCACTGGTCCCTGCACCTTACAAGTCACACCCTATTTATTATAGATACACATTTTACAAGTGTCATACCCAGGTTTAGAACCCACGACCTAGTACACTGGAAGTAGACACCTTACTGATGAAGCTATTTGCTCCTGTATAGGATATTTGAGAATTCTAACTATATGAAGTTACATCTCTGACAATTACATGTAACTTTATAAAGTTACAATTCTCATGCTTCCTATTCATTAATGAACAAGATACCGTTCATATCTTTGGGTGTGGAGGCACCAGCGATGAACGATGGTGCCCCGTCGCTTGTGCATGCAGGCCAATATGGACGATCTCGTCCATATTCGCCTGCACTGCTATGGAGCCGGGTGACGGGGGGAGTGAAGAAACTTCACTCCCCCGTCACTGCCCCCCCCGCCGCTGGGTCGCCCGTATCCGCCGTCGGGCAGCTCGGCGGCGGATCACGCTGTGTGTAGGGCCCATTAGTGTAGACCATTGTCACTGAAAAAATTGTTGTACACTGGAAAATTATTTGATTTTTAGGTTATTTAGCTTTCCATTTGTCATGTACATGCTCTCAGCTGGAACTTTATCTGTTACTACATGAGGGTTATATCTTCCACCACAGGCTCACGCGTTTCACTCAGCCTACAGAAATGCGTAGAATTACACTGTAACTCACCCACTTACTGGACCCTTTACTGCAGCCACCAATTGTTACTATGTGGTACGCTCAGGCTCACCAAAATATTTATTACACTCCAATCAAATACAGTTATTCAGCAAATTCCAGCTATTCCTTCCAGCTCATCACTTATGAATTTGTTTTAAAGCAGCAACAAAAATTAAATTATCTGATAGAGTGATTATATGTAGAATATTTGGATTGATGGTTAACGTGAGAAAAGAAGCGCCATTGTTGGTTTCATTCTACTTAAAAAAACAAAGTAGGAGCCCATGCACATTTCTATTTACTATGCATTATGGATGGAGGGAGAGATGTTCAAGCATTTTATTCCGCTTTCACCTTCTCCTATTGCTCTTCCTTCCCTATCCCTACAGATGACTTCTGCTATACATACATAATGCTGCCAATGAGGGTAATGCTCAGTCTTGTCAGGCACTTAATGGGTTACATCTCATTCCCGCAGGACGTAGAGATGAGGCAGAGTGGTCATTGTTTTGTTTTCATAAGTCTCCTGTCGCCAATATTTACATACAGCCTGCCCTTGATTACAAGACATGTAAACCTTCCCACATAACCCACCACTCGGCACTAATGCTTCAGCCCCACAGAGCACTGAGAGCTAAACATTATCATCAGAAAGAGAACAGAGAAATTGGAATGGAAACACTTATGAGATATACATAAATCACAGGGGCTCTGCACTCACCATAATAACTAACAATAATATACAGTAGAGTTTTGGTTCATGAGTTGATCAATGCATTTAAGCTTGCAGCCCCCGACAAGGGACCCCACTATACTGCAAGACCTGACTCTATTGCTCAAAATTATAACCATGGAAATAGCTATCACATTGCTGTAAAAGTGGTATCTGGATAGATCTACACTATAGAGGGTATTCAACTAAGGGCCGTTTTTTTGGCTAGCTGAAAAAAGGGCACTAATTTGAAGTTTGGTATTCATTAGCGGGCATTTTCACTTTTTTTTTAAATCTCTTTTCACGCATGCCTTTCTACTTTTTTGTTTTATCGAATTGGTATGGGCGAAAACGGACCCAAAAATGTGCGAAACGCCCAGAAATTCAACAAAATCGACAAATTCGCCCATGCCGTATTTTTTGGCCAGTCAAAAAATTAGCAGGAGCATTGAATAAAGTGGCCCTGAAACAGACAAAAATTGCAGATTTTTAGACTGGTCGAAAAATCAGCAATAATTGAATACCCCCCTAAGAAGGTCTACAGTCAATAGGTCTACCACTAATGGTAGACAAGCATTAGGTCGTCAGGGTTTAAAGGTCAACATGTAAAAGGTCGACACACATATGGTAGACACAAGTTTTTTTTTATTATTTGTTTATTTTTTTTCCAACTTTTTCATACTTTACCATCCATGTGGACTATGGTTGGGAATAGTAACCTTGCACGAAGCTCGCGAGCCATGCAAGGGGACGTGGTACACTAATGGGACTTGTTTGTGGCAAAAAAGGGACAAAACACCAAAAAAAGGAAAATATTTTTGTGTCGACCATTTCCATGTTGACCTTTTTACGCTGTCAACCTTTCCTACTGTCCACCTATTCTATGTCGACCTTTTGACTTTGTCAACCTTTTGACCCTGTCGATCTAATGCATGTCTACAATTAGTGGTAGACCTATTGACTGTAGACCTTTTTAGCGTAGATCTAATGATCCACACCCGTTAAACTTTAGGTATGCTACCTGGTCTAAAGGGGTGGTCTTCAGTTTGCCGGCTGTCGGGATCCCGGTGTACAGTATACCGGCGCCAGAATCCCGACACCTGGCATACCGACACCTTTTCTCCTGCTTGGGGGTCCACGACCCCCCTGGAGGGAGAATAGATATGTGCGCTCCACCACGCCCGTAGCATGGCGAGCACAGCGAGCCTGCAAGGGGCTAATTTGCGCTCACCCAGCTGTCGGTATGCTGGGTGTCGGGATTCCGGCATCGGTATACTGTGCGCCGGGATCCCAACAGCCGGCAAACTGAAGACCACCACTCTTACAGAGCATGAGCTCCACTAGGTGCCATCACCTAGCGGAAGTTATTCTTGCAATTTTTCACCCTATGCGTTTAGTCTCCAAAGAGACTTTCTCAAGGGTAAAATTAGAAAGGATCATATCTTTAGCCACAATGGGGACCAGTGCACTCAATCCTCTCTGCACGGCAGAGACATTAATAATATGTCCATAATATGGACATTTGGATAATACAATCGATGCAAAGAACTTATCTCCATTATCTCTCTCTCTTTCTCTTGTGGGAAAGATGAAAATTTATGAAGGACTACAGATAAGCACATGCATTTGGAAAAGACATTGACAATTTTATTGTTTTTATACGGTTTTGTAAATAAAAATGATTGAACGCCTTATAGACATTATACAAAAACAAAATATGTGGATGTATATATATATATACACTGCTCAAAAAAATAAAGGGAACACTTAAACAACACAATGTAACTCCAAGTCAATCACACTTCTGTGAAATCAAACTGTCCACTTAGGAAGCAACACTGATTGACAATCAATTTCACATGCTGTTGTGCAAATGGAATAGACAACAGGTGGAAATTATAGGCAATTAGTAAGACACCCCCAATAAAGGAGTTGTTCTGCAGGTGGTGACCACAGACCACTTTTCAGCTCCTATGCTTTCTGGCTGATGTTTTGGTCACTTTTGAAAGCTGGCGGTGCTTTCACTCTAGTGGTAGCATGAGACGGAGTCTACAACCCACACAAGTGGCTCAGGTAGTGCAGCTCATCCAGGATGGCACATCAATGAGAGCTGTGGCAAGAAGGTTTGCTGTATCTGTCAGCGTAGTGTCCAGAGCATGGAGGCGCTACCAGGAGACAGGCCAGTACATCAGGAGACGTGGAGGAGGCCGTAGGAGGGCAACAACCCAGCAGCAGGACCGCTACCTCCGCCTTTGTGCAAGGAGGAACAGGAGGAGCACTGCCAGAGCCCTGCAAAATGACCTCCAGCAAGCCACAAATGTGCATGTGTCTACTCAAACGATCAGAAACAGACTCCATGAGGGTGGTATGAGGGCCCGACGTCCCCAGGTGGGGGTTGTGCTTACAGCCCAACACCGTGCAGGACATTTGGCATTTGCCAGAGAACGAAAAAAGAATAACCTCACAGGAATGTGGGTTGCCACGCGCTTGATATGAGAAGGTTCTCTCAGCTGCTGCCAAAAATTGGATAGTCAATCCAAATAATGAACAATGGCCCTCATTCCGAGTTGTTCGCTCGTTCTTTTTCATCGCATCGCAGTGAAAATCCGCTTAGTACGCATGCGCAAAGTTCGCACTGCGACTGCGCCAAGTAACTTTACTATGAAGAAAGTATTTTTACTCACGGCTTTTTCTTCGCTCCGGCGATCGTAATGTGATTGACAGGAAATGGGTGTTACTGGGCGGAAACACGGCGTTTTAGGGGCGTGTGGCTGAAAACGCTACCGTTTCCGGAAAAAACGCAGGAGTGGCTGGAGAAACGGTGGGAGTGCCTGGGCGAACGCTGGGTGTGTTTGTGACGTCAACCAGGAACGACAAGCACTGAACTGATCGCACAGGCAGAGTAAGTCTGAAGCTACTCTGAAACTGCTAAGTAGTTAGTAATCGCAATATTGCGAATACATCGGTCGCAATTTTAAGAAGCTAAGATTCACTCCCAGTAGGCGGCGGCTTAGCGTGTGTAACTCTGCTAAATTCGCCTTGCGACCGATCAACTCGGAATGAGGGCCAATATACATAAAAAACATGCAGCGCTATAATAAGATATATGCAGACAGGTGTCAAATAAGAAAATTTTTTATAAAATTTATTTAACACTTAGATGAAGTATATTAAAAATCAGCATATGCAACATTAAAAATAGGAGCTCATATATGATTCAAAAAACCAGTCTCTGGTATATAGGACTTAAGGGGCTCTGATAGTAATGTCCAGCGGTTAGTGGACCTATATGATATTCAGCCTTTTATAGGGATTTGAAAGATTCCACAGTGAATTACCAATCTTTAGAGATGGATGGTTCCCTTAGCGGTGGTTCAGACTGCACCAATTCCAACGCAGAAATGAGGGAAGAGAATGTGGATTCACCACAGGTTTGCACACCATACGAAGAGTCCCAGGCTTGGAAGGTCCACTGTCCGATTATCTGGATGTCCCCAGGGTCCTCTTTGTAGTCCAAAGTCACAGTCCTGTGATTGGTAATTCACTGTGGAATCTTTCAAATCCCTATAAAAGGCTGAATATCATATAGGTCCACTAACCACTGGACATTACTATCAGAGCCCCTTAAGTCCTATATACCAGAGACTGGTTTTTTGAATCATATATGAGCTCCTATTTTTAATGTTGCATATGCTGATTTTTAATATACTTCATCTAAGTGTTAAATAAATTTTATAAAAATTTTTCTTATTTGACACCTGTCTGCATATATCTTATTATAGCGCTGCATGTTTTTTATGTATATTTGCCAGAGAACACCAAGATTGGCAAATTCGCCACTGGCGCCCTGTGCTCTTCACAGATGAAAGCAGGCTCTCACTGAGCACATGTGACAGACGTGACAGAGTCTGGAGACGCCAAGGAGAACGTTCTGCTGCCTGCAACATCCTCCAGCATGACCGGTTTGGCAGTGGGTCAGTAATGGTGTGGGGTGGCATTTCTTTGGGGGGCCGCACAGCCCTCCATGTGCTCGCCAGAGGTAGCCTGACTGCCATTAGGTACCGAGATGAGATCCTCAGACCCCTTGTGAGACCATATGCTGGTGCGGTTGGCCCTGGGTTCCTCCTAATGCAAGACAATGCTAGACCTCATGTGGCTAGAGTGTGTCAGCAGTTCCTGCAAGACGAAGGCATTGATGCTATGGACTGGCCCGCCCGTTCCCCAGACCTGAATCCAATTGAGCACATCTGGGACATCATGTCTCGCTCCATCACCAACGCCACGTTGCACCACAGACTGTCCAGGAGTTGGCGGATGCTTTAGTCCAGGTCTGGGAGGAGATCCCTCAGGAGACCATCCACCACCTCATCAAGAGCATGCCCAGGCGTTGTAGGGAGGTCATACAGGCACGTGGAGGCCACACACACTACTGAGCCTCATTTTGACTTGTTTTAAGGACATTACATCAAAGTTGGATCAGCCTGTAGTGTGTTTTTCCACTTTAATTTTGAGTGTGACTCCAAATCCAGACGTCACATTCAACTTCCGTGTTTTTTTTAAATGGAATTTTGGCCCCTCAGCTAGGGCTAAATCCAGAGGAGGTGGTCGCTCCCCCCTACACACCCGCACAGGCAGAAGAAAGCAGGGAGACTGCTGCCTCCCTGCAACACCACAGACCTGCCAATACGCAGCAGCGTGTGCTGACTGTAGCACAATGCTGCCGCTGTTGCTGGCAGGACGGGGGAGCTTCTGAGCTGGGACAGAGCTATTCGAGCTGGGGGGCCCCCTAAAACTGTGGGGCCAACGGTACGTACCCCCTGCCCCCCCCTTAATTCGGCCCTGCTGCTGGAACCCCCCCATTAATCCGTACCCCCTGATGCCCCCTCTCCCTCTGTCTCCACTATTCACCGCTGCTCTGCTAAGCAGAACAGCGAGTACAGGAGCTTTCCAACTGCCCCCCCCCCCCCCCCCCACCGCGGGACACTGCGACCCGCGGGTGGGACAGCGGGACAGACCCCAAAAAATGGGACTGTCCCGCGAAAATCGGGACAGTTGGGAGGTATGGGGGTGTGTGAGGGGGTATGCCGTACAGACAGACGGGCACCGGCTCACTGTGTGCTTGACCCCCCACATCAGCATACTCAGCAGGGTCTCTCTGGCGCGGAGGAGCATCACTTTCTGGCACACTCCACGCTTCTTAGCTGCAGTTTTGTGGGGCACCTGCCGCTGTGCAGGTTCCGTACTGCCTCTGTCATCTCCAGCCCCGGCAACCCCATCGCTAGCTGCAGCACTGCCACCCGCAGTGAGGTGCGCCCAGCTCCTTCACACACTTTAGCCGGCGGGTAGCGCTGCAGAAGTCCGAGCTGCTTGCAGGCTCTGACCCCCTCCTCCCTCCAGCCGCAGCGTCTCCTGGGGGCTAACCAGTCACTCCCAGTCTCCCCTTACCACAGTGCCCAGCAGCCGCGAGGTCCGCGCCGCATGCATGCTATGACCCCCTCCTCCCTCCAGCCCCAGCGTCTCCTGGGGGCTAACCAGTCACTCCCAGTCTCCAGTGTGTGACTGAGGAGGGGGGGAGGGATGCGGACGGGCAGAGGAAGCAGGACTCCAGCCTGAGAGATTCAACCATGCCAAGTCTCCACCAGCAGAAGATCCCAACAGGTTGGAGTGGAACAGCAGCAGCCAGCAGCAGTGACTCCGGTAAGACACATCTGTCTGTCACCACTGTTTTGTCCCTAATACCAATCTCTCCCGTGCCCTGTGTTCTGTCATGTCCCTGTCACCCCTGGCCTTGCCCTGTCACCCTTATCCTGGCCCATTCACCCTTATCCTGGCCCTTTCACCCTTATCCTGGCCCTGTCACCCTTATGCTGGCCCTGTTACCCCTATCCTGGCCCTGTCACCCCTGTGCTTGCCCTGTCAACCCTATACTGGCCCTGTCACCCCTGTCCTGGTCCTGCCGCCCCTACCCTGGCCCTGTCACCCCTATCCTGTCCCTGTCATTTCTGTCCTGGCCCCGTCGCCCCTGTCCTGGCCCCGTCACCCCTGTCCTGGCCCCGTCACCCCTGTCCTGGCCCCGTCACTCCTGTTCTGACCCTGTCACCCCTGTCCTAGCCCCGTCACCCCTGTTCTGACTCTGTCACCCCTGTCATGGCCCTGTTACTGCATACCCTCCAACTACCTTTTTGGCAGGTACAGTACCGGCAGCGCCTCCAGACCCCTCCCCAATGCACCACACCTCCGCACATTCCCCTCCACCACATGCGGCACTCCACCCCTCCCCCACACGCTGTGCCTCCAGACCCCCTACACCACCCGCGGCTCCCACTCCTCCGCCACTTCACCACCCACAGCAACTCCAGACCCCCTCCACCATCCACCCCCCATATATGTCTCCCCCCACACCTGCCCCCCTCCACCCACAGCATCTGCAGACACCCTCCTCCATCCGCGGTGCCCCCCTTACCCACCCCTCCCCCACCCATGGCACCCCCGCATTTGCCCCTCCACCACCTGCAGCACCTCCGGACCTCCTTCCCCATCCGCCGCACCACCCGTACCTGCCCCTCCCCTACCCACGGCACCTGCGGACCCTTACCCCACCCCCGCCCCTTCCCATCCCACAGCACCTCCGGAAACCCTTCACCCATCCGCAACATCCCCACACCTGCCCCTCTCCCATTCGTGGCACCCCTGCCCCTCCCCCACCTGCAGTGCCTCCGGACCCCTCCCCCATCTGTGGCCCCCACTCCTCTGCTCCTCCCCCACCCACAGCACCTCCCGACCCTTCCCCATCCGCCCCCCCCCCCCCCCGATTCCGCCCCCCCTCCACCCGCAGCATCTACAGACACCCTCCCCCATCCGCAGTCCCCCCCCCGCACCCGCTACATTCTGTACATCGTGCCCTGCAGGTGCTGTTCACGCCGTCGCAAGGGGCTGCGCCTCCTTCACCATCGCACGCCCTTTCATTGTGCAATATTTAACCACTAACAAAGGAATGCAGGTAATACTCCATATAATACAAATATTGAACCCCAGAAAGGCATGCAAGGGTTAAGGGGGCGTAGCCCCTTGCGACGGTGTGAAGAGCGCCCGTAGGGCGTGATGAAGCACCTAGTTAAGTGTCCTGGGCCCCCCGGACTCATAATCAGCCCCTGGGGGCATGCCAGCAGCTCACAGAGCGCTGGGCATGCCCCCTCACTGACGAAAACGGGGACCCTCCCCGTGAAGCCACGCCCCTTTCCGTTGGCCACGCCTCCTTTTCGCAGCATGTGTGTCCCTCCTTCTGCCTGAAGAAAGCTGCTTCTGCTCCTAGTCTCCTATAGATTTGGCCAGATCTGTGACTCATTTGACTAACTCCACCCAGTGTTGTGACTCCGCCCAGCGTTAGCAAATGAGTCACAAAGTCACAGATCTGGGCTGTTATATAGGAGATTAGATTCCTAAATTTGTGTATTTATGTATCATTTACATATTTTCTTAAAATCTCTACATCAAATCATTTAATCTATGTTTCTATTATATACTATAGCTAAATTTGTGACCCTGGTAAATACATACATCCTCCACTTCTCTGTTTTGTTTTTTTACCTTCCTTATTACCTAACGCAGTGGTTCTCAAACTGTGTGCCTTGTCACCCTGGGGTGCCGCGGGACACTTGCAGGGGTGCCTCAGGTTGGTGGTCCAGGACCAATTCAAACTATTTATTGTCCATGTAATAGGCAAAACCAGAGCTTGGGGCGGCCAATCATAAATCGTGAGGACAAACAGAAGTGAAATATGTCCCTCACCACACAACTGACCCTAAGTATGACATATAAACATAATTTACTTAATTTAATATTTTTTCTAAATTTCCCAATAAGAAACTTTGGCCTAGGGGTGCCGTGATAAAAATTCTGATACTCTAGGGCGCCGTGATTCAAAAAAGTTTGGGAACCATGATAACTGTTAAGAATATTAATAAAAATAAGTTGAAAAAATATATATCTATTTCTAGTCTTATGTCACACAAATAATTTATATATGAAATTAGTAATGCATTGATGGTTAAATCTGTTGGCTTTATATTCCAATATTATTCATGTGTGTCCAATTAAAGGTCATATGTACAGTTTCAGTATCTTACTTTCCAATACCCACACAAGTCTTTTGGTTGTGGTCCCTCCTTTAACCACTTAACTGACGATTTTTTCTTCACAAAGTTTTTTTTACATTTTTTTTATAGAATATCGTTTAAAGCAGGGGTGTCCAACCTTTCACCTTCCCTGGGCCACATTAGAAGATGACAATTTGGTTTGGGCCGCACATAAAATAAAATAACAGTAACGATACCTGATCATCCAAAAAAAACATATATATATAAATGTCCAACAATGAACGGCACTCAGAGACAAAGATAGTTGCAAAACTTTGTATTCCAAAAAGGTCAACGTTTCGGGGAGCAAAACCCCGTCGTCAGGACACAGACGACGGGGTTTTGCTCCCCGAAACGTTGACCTTTTTGGAATACAAAGTTTTGCAACTATCTTTGTCTCTGAGTGCCGTTCATTGTTGGACATTTATTTATTATTGGTTCTGGCACCTGAGCCTCATTTTTTCATTTATAGGAGTGCTGGCTGCTGCTGGATTTATATATATATATATATATATATATATATATATATATATATATATATATATATATACACACACACACACACACACACACACACACATATACACAACCCGGCACTCAGATATCAGTCACTTCTCAAGGCAGAAGTACAACGTTTCGGAGAACTTTATTCACACTCCGTCATCAGATGAATAAAGTTCTCCGAAACGTTGTACTTCTGCCTTGAGAAGTGACTGATATCTGAGTGCCGCCATACCGGGTTGTATATTGTGGGCCTTATTTGGGCTTCTAGGAGGGCACCGGAGCAGACGTATTTCTTAATGGGAGTGCTGCCCCAATTGTGGACGTATATATATATATATATATATATATATATATATATATATACACGCATACAGTATAATACATATACATATATATACACATACTGTATATATAATATAAAATATATTATATATATATATATAATATATTCAAATATTTTATATATATATATATACACACACATATATATATATATATATATATTAATGTGGGATACTGGTTTAAAAAAAATGTCACGTCAGTGAGCCAGTGAGTGTATATTTATTAAGCTCCCCCCTCAGTGCTCAGTGCTGTGTACTCTGCAGCCAGCAGTGGTCCACAGTGTGGAGGTAGCCGCCCGCAGCACGCACCTACTTTTTTTAGCCAGGATTTGCTAGTTCAGCTAGTTCAGCCGCGGCCGCCGACGCCAGAGACTCCCGCCTCCAGCTCCGTGCTCTCTCTAGCCGGGTGCACGCGTGTGACGTTACATGCACGTGCCCGTGCGACGTCATGACGTCACACGCGCGATGTGCCTGCGCCCGCATCCCGGAAGCACAGAGAGCCGCGTCTAGTGCTGCTGGCTACCCAAAGGCTCCCCAAACTAGAAACTGTAGAAAACTTTAGAATAGAATTTCTTTAAAAATAAAAAATTGCACTGGGCCGCATTACTAGCCGACCTGGGCCGCATGCGGCCCGCGGGCCGCGGGTTGGACAAGCCTGGTTTAAAGAGTATTTTAAAAAATAAATAAATATTACATTATGCACATCTGCAGAATGGATCTCCTCCTCAAAAACTAGGGGACACAGTGGGGCGGCATGGTCTCATGTGATCTGACCATGGGGGTCATTCCGAGTTGATTGCATGTAGCAACTTTTTGGGGGAGGGTTTTTTTGCATAGCAAAGCTGCGAACGCTTGTGCAGCCGTGCTATGCAAAAACATTTTGTGCACTTTCTGAGTAGCTTTCAAGTTACTCATCCGCTGCGATGTCTTCAGCCTGTCCGGTCCCGGAATTGAAGTCAGACACCCGCCCTGCAAACGCTTTGACACGCCTGCATTTTTCCAACCACTTCCAGAAAACGATAAGTTGACGCCCCGGAACGCCTTCCTCCTGTCAATCTTCTTGTCATTGCCCAGCGACGGCCATCGCTGGGCAACGACGCGCCTGCGCATTGCGGCCAGCCGTGTATGCGCAGATCTGACCCGTTCGCACCGCTGCGAAAAACAGCAGCGTGCAAACGGGTCGGAATGACCCCCCCATGCCAGTTAAGTGGTTAAGGGCCCAGATCACTTTAATAGGGCCCAGTACTTTGCTAGGAACCTCTTCTAGCCAGGATATGGTACAGGAGTATTATACCCCTTTCATACCAAAAATGCAGGGTCTTACCCGGGAATACGGTCCCGGGATCATGCAGGGACATTCCCGGGTAAGACCCCTTGCATACTGCAGTCAGCAGCCCGGCATATTGCCGGGTTGCTGACGTTAGCGGTGACGCACTGGGGGCGGCGCTAGAGATCACATGATCTCCAAGTGCCGCCTGTATATAGAGAGTGAACAGGAGCCGGGGCGCATTGACCCGGCTCCCGTTCACACCGCAAAGTGAGCCGGGTTGTTCCATGGTTCAACCCTGGTCAAGAGCAGGGTTGAAATACCGGGTCACTGGACCCGGTATTTCAACCCCGGTACCCTTTCATACAACACATGAACACGGGTTATGCGCGTTCATGTGCCAATAACCTGCGTTCAGAGGTGCTGGTGTGAAAGGGGTATTAATGACACATAGCACATTATAGGAAGAGAGGCTATCCAATCAGGAGCCAGATATCATTTGTTGCACAGTATTGGTAACTCTCCTACTAAGAAGTTAATACAAAGGCTTCCCAGCAGGGATCTGATATAAACAAAATACCTCAAAACGTAAACCAAACTTTTACATGAACTAAAACTGTTTGATAATTTGAATGCTCTACCAGTTCTCATGTTTGTGAGCATATTTACAAAGCTACAACTTTTGTTTGTAAGTCTGATTGTCACTGTACACAGTGTTGTACTATTTTGGTTTTCTCTCAGGCCTCTGAAGTGCATTAAAGATTCAAAATGTATGAGATCAACTAACAAATCCCATGCTTAAAGGGCGCGCCACATATATTTACAAATTTTACATAAATAACCCCCACTTGAGAATTAGATCATTTGAGAAGTATTCTACCTCCTTGCAAAAAGATCAGTATGTTTTAAAAATCTTTCTAAAGTTGGTTGCGCCATTCACTCAATGTATCGTCACCTTATGACCTCACAGACACCAGTATAAGCCAGAATTGCTGGCGCTCACCCACAGTGGATACCTATATTCTTTGAGAAATTTCAGAATGATTTTATCACTCAGTGGGTCTAATTCAGGTTTGTTAGCAAACCAAAAAAGCACACTATTGGGCAAAACCATGCTGCACTGCAGGTGGGGCATATGTAACATGTGCAGAGAGAGTTAGATTTGGGTGGGGTGTATTCAAACTGAAATCTAAACTGCAGTGTAAAAATAATGCAGCCAGTATTTACCCCGCACAGAAACAATATAACCCACCCAAATCCAACTCTCTCTGCACATGTTATATCTGCCCCACCTGCAGTGCGCATGGTTTTGTCCATTAGCACATCTGTGTATGAGCTGGAAATTTCAGGTGATAACTCATTTCAATTTGAAAATATATCAGCCCGAGCCCTCACATCGCCCATCCTCCCTTATTCACGACACATGAACTTGGCAGCAGGCAATAACTATTGTTAAGGTTATACTTTGTTGCAACAAAGCTGCAACTCTCTGTGAAATAGTCATCTCTTAGCTTTACAGTTCTTGTTTCACGGAAACCTGCAGTGAAGCTCCCATTTTACATACCATTACTAACTACTGCTCGACAACAATAAGAATGTCTACCCCCCCCCCTCCCCCCCTCTATTTTGTAGAACCATTCTGCCCCCACACTGCTCTCAAACAGCGGTTTTGGGGCAACTATGTGTGAGGACGCAGGGCCTATTCTGCACATGTGCAGAATGTGTCCTCTGCATGTGTACACCCAAAGTATCTAGTTTCCACACATCTCCGAATCTAACCCAAAGTTAGCAAGCAGTCCTCAGACAGATGGAGTGATCTATCTATAAAGAAGAGCTGTATTTCCATGACTACAGTATGCAGGGGTATGGGTCGTTGGGTAGACACAACTTAGGTCGACAGTAATTAGGTCGACCATGGAATGTTGACATGCATTAGGTCGACAGGGACAATAGGTCAACATGGTCATTAGGTCGACATGTACTAGGTCGACAGGTCAAAAGGTCGACATGGTTTTTTAAACTTTTTTTGACGTAGCTTCGTAAAGTGACGGAGAACCCCAATTGGTGCACCGTGTCCCCTCGCATGGCTTGTGAGCTTCGGGCAAGGTGCCTAACTTCGCTTGACACAGGTTACCGTTCCAATCGTAGTCCACGTGGATCGTTAAGTATGAAAAAAATCCAAACATTTTTTTTTAAAAAAACCTCATGTCGACCTTTTGACCTGCCAACCTAGTACTTGTCGACCTAATGACTGTCGACCTAAGCTGTGTTGACCTAACGACCGTATCCCGTATGCAGGTAGGGGTATGTGTGCACTATATAAATCATTGGTAATAACAATAATAATAATAATAATAATAATAATAATTCCCCCATCCAACAATTAGATCATTTCTCTGCATTTTTCAATGTGGGCCTCAAAAGTGCAGGTCAGACACAACTGAAAACATCATCACAGAGCCGTCTTATGTTATATTTGGCATCTTCCTCCGTATGAATTTAGTGAAGTTTAATAAAAATGTTTGTGAATAATGTATGTTAGATTGTGTGCATGTCCTGATGTAGGTAATAAACCCACCCAGGTTCTAGGGAATAGCTCCATTCTCCTAACAGACAGGACCTCTGATGGAATGTTGGGAGGTTTCACACCTGCTGTGAGTTATTTTCAGGGGAATGTAGGAGTGCAGGGGGCAGGGGACTGCTTAAAGATTTACCTTTTTTTTGGGGGGAGGGGGCATGTCCCATATTTAACCAGAACACCCCAGATGGATGCACCAAATAATCATGATTTGGAAAGGGACATTTTGCTGCATGCATGTACAGGCTGTGCACAGTCATCCATTGATACATGGACCTGTAAATCTTTATAGAGGTTCAGATGTTATAAATTTGGGAGAGGAACAACAGTATAAGTTATGTGCAGTGGACACCGGGCTATAGGGTTTGCAATGCTTTGTCCACTTAGTAGAGATGAGCGGGTTCGGTTTCTCTGAAACCGAACCCGCACGAACTTCATGTTTTTTTCACGGGTCCGAGCAGACTCGGATCCTCCCGCCTTGCTCGGTTAACCCGAGCGCGCCCGAACGTCATCATGACGCTGTCGGATTCTCGCGAGACTCGGATTCTATATAAGGAGCCGCGCGTCGCCGCCATTTTCACACGTGCATTGAGATTGATAGGGAGAGGACGTGGCTGGCGTCCTCTCCATTAGAAATTAGATTAGAAGAGAGAGAGAGATTGTGCAGAGTCAGACAGAGTTTACCACAGTGACCAGTGCAGTTGTTGTTAGTTAACTTTTATTTATTTTAATATAATATATCCGTTCTCTGCTATATCCGTTCTCTGCCTGAAAAAAAACGATACACAGCAGCAGCCAGTCACACAGTGTGACTCAGTCTGTGTGCACTCAGCTCAGCCCAGTGTGCTGCACATCAATGTATAAAAGGCAAAGCTTATAATAATTGTGGGGGAGACTGGGGAGCACAGCAGGTTGTTATAGCAGGAGCCCCCAGGAGTACATAATATTATATTAATTTAAAATTAAACAGTGCACACTTTTGCTGCAGGAGTGCCACTGCCAGTGTGACTAGTGGTGACCAGTGCCTGACCACCAGTATAGTAGTATATTGTTGTATGTATTGTATACTATCTCTTTATCAACCAGTCTATATTAGCAGCAGACACAGTACAGTGCGGTAGTTCACGGCTGTGGCTACCTCTGTGTCGGCAGTCGGAACTCGGCAGGCAGTCCGTCCATCCATAATTGTATTACAATATATACCACCTAACCGTGGTATTTTTTTTTCTTTCTTTATACCGTCGTCATAGTGTCATACTAGTTGTTACGAGTATACTACTATCTCTTTATCAACCAGTGTACAGTGCGGTAGTTCACGGCTGTGGCTACCTCTGTGTCGGCAGTCGGCAGGCAGTCCGTCCATCCATAATTGTATTATTATTATAATATATACCACCTAACCGTGGTTTTTTTTTCATTCTTTATACCGTCGTCATAGTGTCATACTAGTTGTTACGAGTATACTACTATCTCTTTATCAACCAGTGTACAGTGCGGTAGTTCACGGCTGTGGCTACCTCTGTGTCGGCAGTCGGCAGGCAGTCCGTCCATCCATAATTGTATTATTATTATAATATATACCACCTAACCGTGGTTTTTTTTTCATTCTTTATACCGTCGTCATAGTGTCATACTAGTTGTTACGAGTATACTACTATCTCTTTATCAACCAGTGTACAGTGCGGTAGTTCACGGCTGTGGCTACCTCTGTGTCGGCAGTCGGCAGGCAGTCCGTCCATCCATAATTGTATTATTATTATAATATATACCACCTAACCGTGGTTTTTTTTTCATTCTTTATACCGTCGTCATAGTGTCATACTAGTTGTTACGAGTATACTACTATCTCTTTATCAACCAGTGTACAGTGCGGTAGTTCACGGCTGTGGCTACCTCTGTGTCGGCAGTCGGCAGGCAGTCCGTCCATCCATAATTGTATTATTATTATAATATATACCACCTAACCGTGGTTTTTTTTTCATTCTTTATACCGTCGTCATAGTGTCATACTAGTTGTTACGAGTATACTACTATCTCTTTATCAACCAGTGTACAGTGCGGTAGTTCACGGCTGTGGCTACCTCTGTGTCGGCAGTCGGCAGGCAGTCCATCCATAATTGTATTATTATTATAATATATACCACCTAACCGTGGTTTTTTTTTCATTCTTTATACCGTCGTCATAGTGTCATACTAGTTGTTACGAGTATACTACTATCTCTTTATCAACCAGTGTACAGTGCGGTAGTTCACGGCTGTGGCTACCTCTGTGTCGGCAGTCGGCAGGCAGTCCGTCCATCCATAATTGTATTATTATTATAATATATACCACCTAACCGTGGTTTTTTTTTCATTCTTTATACCGTCGTCATAGTGTCATACTAGTTGTTACGAGTATACTACTATCTCTTTATCAACCAGTGTACAGTGCGGTAGTTCACGGCTGTGGCTACCTCTGTGTCGGCAGTCGGCAGGCAGTCCGTCCATCCATAATTGTATTATTATTATAATATATACCACCTAACCGTGGTTTTTTTTTCATTCTTTATACCGTCGTCATAGTGTCATACTAGTTGTTACGAGTATACTACTATCTCTTTATCAACCAGTGTACAGTGCGGTAGTTCACGGCTGTGGCTACCTCTGTGTCGGCAGTCGGCAGGCAGTCCGTCCATCCATAATTGTATTATTATTATAATATATACCACCTAACCGTGGTTTTTTTTTCATTCTTTATACCGTCGTCATAGTGTCATACTAGTTGTTACGAGTATACTACTATCTCTTTATCAACCAGTGTACAGTGCGGTAGTTCACGGCTGTGGCTACCTCTGTGTCGGCAGTCGGCAGGCAGTCCGTCCATCCATAATTGTATTATTATTATAATATATACCACCTAACCGTGGTTTTTTTTTCATTCTTTATACCGTCGTCATAGTGTCATACTAGTTGTTACGAGTATACTACTATCTCTTTATCAACCAGTGTACAGTGCGGTAGTTCACGGCTGTGGCTACCTCTGTGTCGGAACTCGGCAGGCAGTCCGTCCATCCATAATTGTATTATATACCACCTAACCGTGGTTTTTTTATACCACCTAACCGTGGCAGTCCGTCCATAATTGTATACTAGTATCCAATCCATCCATCTCCATTGTTTACCTGAGGTGCCTTTTAGTTCTGCCTATAAAATATGGAGAACAAAAAAGTTGAGGTTCCAAAATTAGGGAAAGATCAAGATCCACTTCCACCTCGTGCTGAAGCTGCTGCCACTAGTCATGGCCGAGACGATGAAATGCCAGCAACGTCGTCTGCCAAGGCCGATGCCCAATGTCATAGTACAGAGCATGTCAAATCCAAAACACCAAATATCAGAAAAAAAAGGACTCCAAAACCTAAAATAAAATTGTCGGAGGAGAAGCGTAAACTTGCCAATATGCCATTTACCACACGGAGTGGCAAGGAACGGCTGAGGCCCTGGCCTATGTTCATGGCTAGTGGTTCAGCTTCACATGAGGATGGAAGCACTCAGCCTCTCGCTAGAAAAATGAAAAGACTCAAGCTGGCAAAAGCAGCACAGCAAAGAACTGTGCATTCTTCGAAATCCCAAATCCGAATTCCGAGCCCACCCGCTGGCGGTGATGCAGGGCAGTCTGGAGCGACTGCTGATGCTGACATCTGGTCCGGACTGAAGGACCTGACAACCATTACGGACATGTCGTCTACTGTCACTGCATATGATTCTCTCACCATTGATAGAATGGTGGAGGATTATATGAGTGACCGCATCCAAGTAGGCACGTCACACAGTCCGTACTTATACTGGCAGGAAAAAGAGGCAATTTGGAGGCCCTTGCACAAACTGGCTTTATTCTACCTAAGTTGCCCTCCCACAAGTGTGTACTCCGAAAGAGTGTTTAGTGCCGCCGCTCACCTTGTCAGCAATCGGCGTACGAGGTTACATCCAGAAAATGTGGAGAAGATGATGTTCATTAAAATGAATTATAATCAATTCCTCCGCGGAGACATTGACCAGCAGCAATTGCCTCCACAAAGTACACAGGGAGCTGACATGGTGGATTCCAGTGGGGACGAATTGATAATCTGTGAGGAGGGGGATGTACACGGTGATATATCGGAGGATGATGATGAGGTGGACATCTTGCCTCTGTAGAGCCAGTTTGTGCAAGGAGAGATTAATTGCTTCTTTTTTGGTGGGGGTCCAAACCAACCCGTCATTTCAGTCACAGTCGTGTGGCAGACCCTGTCACTGAAATGATGGGTTGGTTAAAGTGTGCATGTCCTGTTTTGTTTATACAACATAAGGGTGGGTGGGAAGGGCCCAAGGACAATTCCATCTTGCACCTCTTTTTTCTTTTATTTTTCTTTGCGTCATGTGCTGTTTGGGGAGGGTTTTTTGGAAGGGACATCCTGCGTGACACTGCAGTGCCACTCCTAGATGGGCCCGGTGTTTGTGTCGGCCACTAGGGTCGCTTATCTTTCTCACACAGTCAGCTACCTCATTGCGCCTCTTTTTTTCTTTGCGTCATGTGCTGTTTGGGGAGGGTTTTTTGGAAGGGACATCCTGCGTGACACTGCAGTGCCACTCCTAGATGGGCCCGGTGTTTGTGTCGGCCACTAGGGTCGCTTATCTTTCTCACACAGTCAGCTACCTCATTGCGCCTCTTTTTTTCTTTGCGTCATGTGCTGTTTGGGGAGGGTTTTTTGGAAGGGACATCCTGCGTGACACTGCAGTGCCACTCCTAGATGGGCCAGGTGTTTGTGTCGGCCACTAGGGTCGCTAATCTTACTCACACAGCTACCTCATTGCGCCTCTTTTTTTCTTTGCGTCATGTGCTGTTTGGGGAGGGTTTTTTGGAAGGGACATCCTGCGTGACACTGCAGTGCCACTCCTAGATGGGCCCGGTGTTTGTGTCGGCCACTAGGGTCGCTTATCTTTCTCACACAGTCAGCTACCTCATTGCGCCTCTTTTTTTCTTTGCGTCATGTGCTGTTTGGGGAGGGTTTTTTGGAAGGGACATCCTGCGTGACACTGCAGTGCCACTCCTAGATGGGCCCGGTGTTTGTGTCGGCCACTAGGGTCGCTAATCTTACTCACACAGCTACCTCATTGCGCCTCTTTTTTTCTTTGCGTCATGTGCTGTTTGGGGAGGGTTTTTTGGAAGGGACATCCTGCGTGACACTGCAGTGCCACTCCTAGATGGGCCCGGTGTTTGTGTCGGCCACTAGGGTCGCTGAGCTTAGTCATCCAGCGACCTCGGTGCAAATTTTAGGACTAAAAATAATATTGTGAGGTGTAAGGTGTTCAGAATAGACTGAAAATGAGTGTTAATTATGGTTATTGAGGTTAATAATACTATGGGATCAAAATGACCCCCAAATTCAATGTTTTAAGATGTTTTTTAGGGTTTTTTGAAAAAACCACCCGAATCTAAAACACACCCGAATCCGACAAAAAAAATTCGGTGAGGTTTTGCCAAAACGCGGTCGAACCCAAAACACGGCCGCGGAACCGAACCCAAAACCAAAACACAAAACCCGAAAAATTTCAGGCGCTCATCTCTGCCACTTAGGTGATCTTTGAGGTCCGCGATTCTACACTTGACACAGTGAAATAAAGAGTTCAGAACAATTTCTTCTCTTATCTGCTCATTTTACCAGTAGTTTGCCTGGAAAAGGTTCTGTTTGTTTGCTAATAAATAGCAGCTGATGTTACGGAATCTATTCTTTTGCAGATATCTATGATGGGAAAGTCCAATAACTGCTTTTTATATGGTGCCCATAAACTTGAGGCCTCGCTGAAGAAGAGACAGCTAAATACAGGAGAGCAATCTACAAACTAGCATGTGACTGCCGAGATCTACACGGAACCCTGGCTAGTAATGAGGATGGGACATTCATTGCCATCTCCCACTGAGGTCCTGACAATAAAATCCCTTTGATTCCATGGGATGGCGTCTCCTGGCATTACACAATACCTTTCCAGTAACTGAAGAGACAGCATTCTGTCCATTAATGTGCATGCATGATGTCCCCAGACTGAGAGGACCAAATAACACTTCGCTGCCTCTTGTATAGACGTGGTTTCTAGACCCTTTGGGTGGAATTCAAATGTTTGAAAAGTCGGTTGTTTTTCCTGTCTATTAGATTGGAAGAAACAGACACCCAACTGACTTTTCAAACATTTGAATCTCCCCCTTTGTATCCTTTGGTATCATGTTCCACCTTATGGTAGTGAATATTTACCAAAAGTCCCCTACCGTGTATCAGCTTATTACAAGTATTCCCAAAGGTATGTCCATTATTTCCTGAAAGCATACACTGTAAATATTATCAAATAATCATTTATGTGTTTAACTGTGATTTTATAAAAAAAAAACCTTTTAATTTGATCTTTTATACTACTTACAGCGCCTATAGAACATAGTCATAGTCTGTTACAATCCTCACCTTTTATCATATTACACCCAGGAAAATAAAGTAAATGAAATCAAACTTTTTCCAGCTTTATTAACACATTTGCCTTACTACAGTCAACAAATGAAAAAAAAGACAACAGTGCAGAAATGAATTAAGAAACATAAAAGTAAAGTAAAAGGAAAAGTGATCATTCCTCTGATGTAATACTTTGTAGAGCCACCTGTATCAGTTGGTTTGGATATGTCGCCTTTTGAGGACATAGACAGGGGAATATTTGCCCATTCTCCCTTGCAGAATTGTTCAAGTTCAGTCAAATTTTGAGGTGACAAACTGTTTTTCTATTGGATTTATTGGTCCGGTCACTGACTGGGCCTTCCTATATTTAAGCCGCTGAGTTGTTTCCTTGGCGATATGTTTAGGGTCGTTGTCGTCTTGGAAGGTGAACCACCTGCCCATCTTCAGCCGTCTAACATAAGGGCTGCAGGTTTTCCTCCAGAATTTTAGTGTACTTGGCAACATCCATCTTCCCTTAAATTCTGACCGACTGCCCAGTCCCTACTGCAGAGAAACAGCGGCTCCGCAAATCCAAGTGACTGCACATGAAGACGCAGCATCCATTGCAGAGCAATCATTTATCAAAATTCTGAATAACCCCATGGTTACTCAGAATGGCTGCTGGATGTGTTAGTCGTACTGCACATGTGCTGCGATGGTGTACTGATGGCGCTTGTAGTGAGGATTTGGACGAAGAGTGATTGACAGTCAGGGGGCATCTATGGGAGGTAATGGTGCGGCGGGGGCTGAGAAACGCGGGTGTGCTGCATCCAGCATCTGCGTCTCTGTACCCAGTGACACCAACCCTAGTGTCTTAGCTACGATAGACATTCTCAGCAGCCACACGGCGGCTCGGAAGTTCTATGGTGTAACCAATGTGCGCACCCGTGCTGCATCTTTGTGCGCAAGCGGCGAATCAGAGATGTCAGCAGCGAGCGCCTCTTTACACAGCGACTGCAGCACTAACATAAATTGTCAGTATCGCTACGTACAAAGACGCAGCCACGGT